>NC_139232.1:13541533-13998358 GCF_977018435.1 Lepisma saccharinum
AATGTTTTTTTGAGGGAACAACACTATTATTGGAGAAACTGTGCCTTGTTTCCCCATGGAAAAAAATACCTTCTTTGCCCCTCCCTGGAAAAATTCCTGCGGACGTCCATGTACGTTGCAATTATTTACATAATTACAAAGTGTTTCCATATGTGCATTTACATAATAACCAATTTCCTTAATTCAAGCAAAGGCGTACCTATGGCCTAGCCATATCTTACAATTGAAAATCTTTTGCTAATTGGGAATCTTGGGGATTTCAAACAGGGGTTGGCTTTACCAAATGCTACACATATTTTCCAGCATTTAGTTTAGCCACCATAAGTGGACTAAACTTTCAAAGTAGTTTCCTTAGCCAAAATGATACATTAATTTCAGTCATCAGTCTAGCCGCCATAAGTGGACTAAACCCTCGAAGATGTTCCAAGTATTACATTTAGTTCTCCAATCATTCAGTGTAGCCACCCTAAGTGGACAAGACTTTCGAAGGGTCTTTGTTGTTGTGAAGGTAGTAAAAAACTGTTTTCTTCTAAAGCCCAACTGGCCTTTTTTTATAGTCAGGGTAAACGTCCGTGAACGTGGACCTAGTAGCAGTGGAAAATTCCACTGCAACAGTCTTTTGAAAGACAGCTCCCCCACTGGGAAGCTAAAATAACAGGGGAATCTAATATCCAGCACAAATCACAATTCATTAAGCACATACACTTACATGCAATAATAACATAAAAGTACACACATGGAAACATATTACTGAACCCTACACGTTTGTAGCTGGACAGCAATTAATTAACATATTACCAAAACCAGTAATGGTCAATCCGAACATAACAACCCCACCCTGCAGATGTGATCCCTCCCTAATGACTTGGCGATCTCGAAACGGAAAGAGCACCTTCGTGTGGAAAATGAGCTTGATTCGGATATGATAGCTGCCGTTCCCTAGTGCTCGGAGAACCAAGTCAAAAGGGACCAAAGTGGTGGAGCTATGAACTTTTTGAACAACCCTCGTACAACTGGATGGTTGGTAACTATGGAAAACACTTGACGGACATTTCGGCGACCATACATCTTAGCATTTTTAAACGCATTGAAAAATAATAATAATATAAAATAAAGTAAATAAAAAGTAGAGTGGCACAGGAGAACAAAGACTTGAAATGAGAAAAAAACTGAATTCCAAGCAGCTGTGGAATTTCGGAAAATCCTCGAATTCACCCTATACCAATATAATAATTGGGTCTAAGATATTGTGAGGGAGGGGGATCAAGCCCGACAATTCTCCATAAAACATGCCACCCGTGGAGAATGGAGGGACATGAAGGATTTGGGGCAGTATATAATTTTGGAAATGTCAAAGTTATGTGTTCCTTGGCACATTCTGTCTCACATGTAAATGAAATAATATCGATGAATTTTTCTTATTAGAAGCAAGCATGGAACATATTTAACTATATTAATATTAATATACATTATTTAATTTGATATATTAGTATAATTTTGGCTTTTTTGGTCAAAATACCTATGTTTTTAGTTCATTCATGAGTACCTAGGGCTCATGTTGAGGCTCCAGTAAGTGGGTCTAGTCTAATATTTTCCGGAATGTTAGTGGGAACGGTTGCTTACTTATTTACTTAATACAGTAGTGAAAAACCAGTTTATACTGAAATTACAACAGCAGTAAAAACATCAACAAAGCAAAACCAACACAAGGTGGCACAGGAAGAATGTACATACGGGTACATATACTTCGTTATCGATTGTCCGAAGCTGTATTCTGTCAAAAAAAATGTCAACAATTTGGAGGTAAGTAATTGTACATGTGTGTCTTATAGAAAAAAAGTTAATTTGACATACTACTTCTACAGTTCGAAAGAGCATCTCTTCTCTCGCATTCACAGGATCTGTCGTAACGATCGGTAAGCTGCAAATATCAGTTGTGGCAGTGATTGAATCACACACACCCAAAATTCCCTTCATACCTCTCTAAAAGTTTCAACAAAGACCCAATTTATGGTCACTTTGGCTCTAAATTGTTTTAGTGGGCTAGACAATGGATAGAGTCCAAATAACATCGCACACTGCTGAACAACTCCATTTCCAAAATTACGTAACTAACACAAGTAATATATTACAATACTTCTAGAAGAAATCTTAAATAATAATCCGCATGTTTTGATAGTTTTTATAATATAAGATGAAAGGAGCTTCATTGCAGATGATATATTTTTCTAGTCCGAAATAAATTATTATGAGAGTTGTTTTCCTTTCAGAACGATGTGAAATTTGCTAATGCGCCCTACATGCTGGCAAGGGAAATGGGGAGCGGGGAACCGGTCAATCCAGGGCGCTGAGAAACACAACAGCCTGTAGAACGAGGTGCGTGGAGCACATCCTCCCGTAATGCCGTAACTCTCGGCTCCACCGCTGTTATCTGGTTGGTCTGCTACTTATTCCCCGCTTCCCACTTCCCTTGCCAGCATGTAGGCCGCCTGCCGTAAGACTAGACAAAAGCTATAATAGTCATACGCCGAAATTTTGGTGATCACGAAGGGTTTAGGGTTACAGCTTCCTTTTTTTGCCAGGGGGTAGGAGTAGAGGGGGGTAATTCTGCTGTGTTTTCCATTTTCTGCTATCGGTTGTATTTTCCAGGGAAGTCGAGTCTAACCACCATGTTCAGCACTGCTTATGGAATAGAGGCAATGAGAAATAAACTGAAGTACTTTCCTGGAATATGCACTTTTTTATTGCTATTTTGAAACTTCATCTACGTTGGAGGGCACTTCTCTTGTTCTCATTTCGTACGATTTCCCTTCAGAGCTGTGTTTATGAACAAGAAGAGAATTCCCAATGCGGACTATTCTCGGACTACAAGAGCTGTTTGGAACAACACATTTTCATGAGTACTTTCGGGATTAATAACATTACTTCAGTACATTTTATTTCAGAGCGTATTTCAGTGAGTGGAAGAAGGACGGAGAAGAGTGTAAGAGAAGGAAGGAGAGGAAGAGAGAGAAGGAAAAGAAAGAGAGAGAAGGAAGAGGGAGAGAAAGGTAATAATACATCTGCGTCAGTGTCGGGTCTACAAACCACAAAGCCCCGCACTGCAGGAGGGGGTGGGCGGAGATGAGCAGGCCTTTAGTAGGCCCTTGCCATACCCTTTACATACACAAATATGTCTATGTAAAACAATAAGCGTAGTAAATTGTCCAACCTCGCAGAGTAGAGAAGACCATCTTAATATTGTAAGGTGAAAGGATTAGTTATTAATTTCAAGTTGTCTAAAATGCAGTATTTTTCGGTTAATAACTTCTGTTGAATGCTCCATACCACAACAAAATATTAATTCATCTCCCAATTATACTTCCCTACTTAGTTAAGATTTTACTGTATGTACATATGAGTTAAGGTGAAACGGGTGTTACTATAATTAAGTTCAACACTGCGGAGCAAAGGGAAAATCTCGCGAATAGAACGAAATTACTATTTACCTTAGTGGCCATACAACCTGATTTGCTTACCTAACCGCCACTGCATATCCAATCCAACGCATGACGAAGTGATAGCAAAAGCAGAGTAATCATAGGTATTTATGAAATACGTAGGCTATTAGTCCATCATTCCCAGTTGAATTGTCTCTTTAAACAGCCGGACCCTGTGGACGAGTGGTTAGCACATCGCGCTGCGACGGCAAGGGTCCTGGGTTCGAATCCCGCTCGGGCTTGGTTGTTTGTGAATGTCCATTCATCAATTTCATCATTTCATCACTTATCCCCATCGTCGCAATTTAGCCAAAGGGGCACAAAAAGCGAAGTAAAATAAACTAAAGTCAATCAATCTCTTTGAACAGCTCTCAAAAATTACTTACCAAGAGATTTATTTGTACACGATTTTGCAGAACTTATGTATGAGAAGCATAATACAATTCTAACTAGTTCTCTAGAGGTACATGTACTGCAGTCGTGGTAAGAAATACTTCACCTATAAGAATACTGGTATTTTTTCCATGTCTGTACACCAACTTCTGTTGCGGAGTGGTTAGCACAGCGCGCTCCCGGATTCAAATCCCCGTCTTGTCTTTGTGTGTGTTCATCAATTTCATCCCATCATTAATCATCCTCATCGTCGCGATTAGCCAACAAATGCAGGAAAGCGACACTAAATAACGAAAACCAATCCCTCCAAGGGTTTGTGCAGCGCTCGAACTGAGAAGTAATGCAGCTTTATTGCAGCTAGGAAAAAATTTCGCAAAACATCTACCCCAACTGTCTCACTGTCAACATGTTAAACCATGGGAGCATACTCCAGATAGCACCAAGTCTCGACCAAACATCTTCCGAGCTAGCAATTTCCACTTCAAGCGCTGGGTGTGTGCACGAATATATACACATACATGCATACACTGAAGAAACTGAATAACAGCAAAGGCTTTGACATTTCCTTTCACAAGTACGTGTATTTCATATAGAGGGGTGCCTTTAGTAATATTCAGCAGGAGGGCCCAAAATTTGTAGATCTGACACTGGTTTGCGTGTATGTGCGAGTTTGGCAATTCGTTATAATGAGGTACTCCTTTTATTAGACACTAACACACTAAGACAAACAGGGCCTCCGATGGCGCAGTGGTAGCGTCGTCGCTTTGCAATCAAGGGGTCTCGGGTTCGATAACCGGTGGAGGCACTTAGTAGTTCGGATTCCACTTTAAACTGTAGGTCCAGTCCCGATTAGCCTTACTGTGCATAAAGTGGACTTAAAACACCAAATCAATCAAATCTAAGATAAACACTCAATTCAGGGTGTAGGTTATTGATTGATTGATTTAGTTTATTTTACTTCGCTTCTCTGCTACTTTTGGCTAATCGCGAAGGTGAAGGTGAGTAATGATATGATAAAATTGATGACGAGACACTCATAAAGAACACCCATGCCCAGACCGGGATTCGAACCTGGGATCCCTGGCGTCGTAGCTAACCACTCAGGGTTACAACACTCAACTTTTATCCTGGCGTATACACACACACACACACACGCTATATGGGTTATTCCATCTTAGAATAGCACACATATGCCTCCCTGTTTATTCAAGTAAAATATTCAACATCTTTACTTTAAACTAAAACACACTACTCACATAACACTTCTTTTCTTTTTTTTTAAAAAAAATGAAAGTTATTAACAAAATATTGTTTAGCTTCAAACGTGTAAGTGGAAGCATTTAATTTCTCAAAGTGAATGCCAATTCCGTACTCTATCATGGAATGTTAATTGGATATTATCCATTGTTCAGTGCTGTTAATTTATACATAATTCAATACTAGGTTTCGAGGTAAGATCTTTTTCTCATCTTCATGAGAACAAATTACTTTTCGCCTACTGTCTTGATGCAGAGTAATACTGTTTACGTCTTTAGAAAAGCGTATAACCCTTCCATATAATGACATTAGCTTGCAGTTTGACTTCCATAAACTAACATTTATCTTATTTTACCTTTGTCACTCATTTCAAATAGCTTTCGCCTCTTTAAGAATTTTTCTCGAGAGCAAGAACAGTGAGCTAATTCACACTGTACGAGTATAATAGTATAATAGTATAATAGGCTCGAGGTTGTTTGAATTCTTATGAATAAGAAGATTGATTGTTAGATTAATTTGGTTTATTTAACTTCGCTTATCCTAGGTTTGAATCCCGGCCTGAGCATGGGCACTCTTTGTGAGTACCCCTTCACCAATTCATCACACATTCTCATCGTTGGGATTAACAAAAAGTGGCAAAATAGAGGCGTAATTCAATCAATCAAGAAGCTGCAAATATATTCGTAGCATTTCGAATCTCCTTTCTTAAAATCAAACGTACGAAGCAATTACCATATTCTTTTCCGATTTTTCTATTCTCGGTCCAATGCGAGAACGAAGTAAATGTAGCAGTAGCATATGACTTGTGCGCTTGTCCTTTTGTGAATTCATAATCAGCTTGTTTCCTGATATAGGCTATGGACTGCTATGGAAGGTGTATACATAATGAAATTAGGTTTCACAGTCGAGTGCTATGCGTCCTATATTTCAACGGGTAAGATTCGTGCAGAGCAGATGCTATCGAAATTAACCAGTAATATTTCTCGCCAGCCATTTCATTTGCTTACTATGATTCTCATCTTCTTGTGGTCAGATAATAGTTGGATTGTCTGCTATTTGGCGCCAACGAAATTTCTGAGGCAAGATTGATTGACTGATTGTAACACCATTAAGCCTTGTTTCCATGATGTGGAAAACTCAATATGCTGACCAAGGCAGAAATTTATTTTATTTTAAAACATAAACTAAACGTAACGTTTCAACCTTTTAGCAAAGTCTTCTTCAGACTCTGCTCCAAGTACAAATGTAACAAGGTACAAAACAGGACGATATATATACACGCAAACATTACTCCCCTCCAGACTATTAGAAAGTTGTTCTGGAACATTCTAGCAGGTGGCTTTCCCTTGTCAACTGTACTTTCACCTAAAAGGCTAAACATATTTACTTCCATCTAGAATGTGGTTGGACTCTCTATCTCACGCTCTTTTTCCTCCATTTTTCTTCCTTCTCCTCTCCTCTTTCTCTCTTGTCCTTTCCACTCTTTCTAACACCTTCTTCCATTCTTTGTTTAACTTCAGTCCCCCATTCTAGTTCATTGTGTCTTCTTCACCTTTCTTCTCTATTTCGTTGGCCTCCTTCCATTTCGTCACTAGTATTCGCTTCTCCCTTCCTACCTGATTGAATTTAAAATTTTGGGTGCGTCAGTACTTAGGCTATTTGCGCCCGTCACATAATACGGGCTCCAGCCCCTTACCATAACTGAAATTATGGCACGACTGTAATGTCGGAGCACTGAAATATTCTGACTTGGGTTAAAAGCTGAGACTGTAATGAGGCACTCAGCACATAGAAAGAGCCTCGTTAATCTGCAAAATGCAGTCCAGGGTGTAACTACGTGGAAGTGAGGTTGACAATTGGATATACTACGTGGAAGTGTCACACCTTACATTCCTCCTGAGGCAAAAACAACTATTTTGCTATTTTTACAATTGTCTATACCATTGGTGTAAACCATCGCTACCTATATTTAAATTTATGTTGAAACCTTGGTGTAATTAAGGCATAGAAACGCTCGAAACTTTAACCCGGAATATGGATTAGCGTTGGATTCGAATTTTCTTTCTCTTCGATTTCCCAGCACTTAGCCTACTTGGTAAAACTCATCAGTTATGTATAGCCATGGCGAACAAACTTGAAAAATGAACGGAGTGTCGAGCGCCATGAAGCCATTTCCCAATTAGAACGGTTTCCGTTTCATCAATTAATAATGACACTTCTAGTCCCGCTTGACGCAACCAGAACCAACTGTAGATTCGGGGATATTTTTTATAGCACAAATTATTATTCATTCATTCGAGCTCATATGACCTGACTTTCATTATTGAAAGAATTTTGGTGTTTTTTTTTTTAATTGTAGGGGATACACACTAATTTTCATGTAATTTTTTTTATGAATGAGAAACATAGTCCCCTACACTGAACGAGTTTTTTTGAAAATTAAATCCTTAGAAATCAATTTAAACCTAAGGGAGATTTCAGACCGAAACGACAAGCGTCAGGCGACTCGTGTCGCTTTAGAATTTCACCAATCGAACGCAGACTTGTGCTGCCTGTCATGCCGATACTGTGTGAAACGTTGCTGCTGATTGGTTCGTTCCCAAGCGACGCGTGTCGTCTGTCGCTTCAGTGTAAATTCTCCCTGCCAGTCTAAAGCAAAACATTCACGGCACATTCGCGAACAGACCAAGGTGACATGATGCACGACATTTAGAAAACGGCCCAATTCGAGCGACGTGCGACACGTGCATCTTGTTGTGTCTCTTCGGTTCAAATGATTACATTGGTTCGCTTCCAAGCAACACGAATTCCTTGTCGCTTCGGTCTTGGTCTGAAAGATCCCTAAAAGAGATTATGAAACGGGTGCGTGGATAACATATAATTCTGAACTGCATGTATATTTAATCTAATATTTTAATATTTTTAGAATAGTTAAATTAAGAACACTTCGATTGACAAGGAGGAACTGTTAGTAGTTAACGTAACATTATCGTTAAAATTTAACCATCTGCCTGCAAAATTTCAAACAAACGGACACAGCCGTTTTTTATTTACAAAATCTGAATATTTTATCATGCATAACGGTAGATAATGATTATAAATTACAGTTACGTAAACATAAATATACTTTTAAAAACTGAATAAATAAAATTACTTTGCTGAGTGGTTATCACACCGTGCTACGACGCCAGAGGCTCCCGAGTTCGAATTCCGACCTGCGCATGGGTGTTCTTTGTGAGTGTCCCTTCATCAGTTTCTTCCTATCACCACTCATCCGCATCGTCGCGATTAGCCAAAAATGGCAGAAAAGGAAGCTAAACAAGGAAAATGAAATGAAATCAAAATTTCGTTAACTAGTGTAACTATATAGTGACCTGTTGGATGGCCAAGACGAAGATGGTTAATGGATCTGAAGGTAATGCCAGAAAGTTAGGGAGTCAGACGGTGTTAGATGTTTTCATGTTTAAGGAATAATCTATAAATGCATTAGTAATTGCTCAACATATCCGTAAGTGCAGTTTCGGTAATCGCCTATCTACATTAAATGCAATCCATTAAAATCCTCACCGAACTTAATAATGGCAGTACGTAATTACATTTTACAAATAAATGTTGGTTCTTAAAAGCAAACAAACAAAAAATTAATTGTTTAAAATTTTATTTGGCAGAACCACATTTAGTATTTAAGCATCGAAAGTGTGGTTGTTAGTGTTCCTCGACATTGAATTGGCAACAGAATATTTTGATTAATTGATTTGGTTTACTTTACTTCGCTTTTCTGCCTCTTTGGGCTAATCGCGAAGATAAGGATTTATTACTTATATGATGAAATTGACGACACACTCACAAAGAATACCCAAACCACGGAGGTCAGCCCAGAAGACTTAGGTTCGAATACTGTGGGAATTTCATTGTTTGCGTTACTTCATCTCTTTCATGACTTCACCGTGCACACTCATTGTCACGGTTAACCTAGAGAGGTATAAAAGCAATGTATACAACAACAAGAACAACAAATTTATTTTAATTAAATCAGAGGTGCATTTTTTATTACCTTCCCTCGTTTGACTTGAGGTGATATTCTTTAGCTGTCGTCCGTTAATTTTGTTGAAGGTTTGTTGAAAGTTAGTTGAAGGTTTGCTGAAGGATCGTTGAAGATTATATTTCCCATCAACAACCGTGGCAGGCCTTGGGCGTTATCATCAACCAACGTGGCACAGAAAATGCCTCAGCATTGGCGAATACAAAATAATCCCTAATCTGAAGTTCAGTTCCCTCTAGCGTCGCAAACCGAAACTAAAACAAAAACAAACTATCCAGCCTTCAACCTACATTTCTGGCCAGAAGTTTATAAAAAGTTGGCAAGCGCACAGCGTGTCTGGGGAGAGCCAAGCTCTGAAAATCAAGCTTCGGCAGATGTATAAGATAACTTCAGGCGCTTTCTTCTCACACAGAAACAATGCAGCCAAACACGATGCAAAACAAAACCAAACAGGAAACGCTCACGTAACGCCTCGTTACAGAGAGGTGTTTACGGTTTGTTTACACAAGGAACAAACAGTGGCGAATTAACGATCTTCTCCCGTGGGAAGGGGATGATTTTTCTTTGGTCGCCAGCATCTATTTTCACATTGGCGTACTTGTGTGATTTCAGTCGTAGACTCTAAAGAAATGTCCTCAAATCTAAAAATTGCTTTTAGGATACTTTTAATCTTCAGGGATACCCCTTTTATTTCTTTATCACCGTCTTCTTCTTAAAAAGTATTAAGGATTAATCCATTGAATAGTCACAATATTAATGGTGTGATAAGCTAGATAGAATTTACCCCTATGAATTTCACAGTGCTATAAAGGCCTGTAGAGGTAGGGCCTCGCACATTCTCGATCTCGGCCATACTGCAAGTTGTGTCATCACCACCATATTCCGACACATTACCCTCCCCGGTTTGCCCCAGGTCTCATTGATAAGAGGATTAGTGGAGCACCAGGGTTGCTCTATGCACGCATTCGAACCCAGGTCTACCTCATGGTAGCCAGCACCCCTACGACATGGAGCAGTAAGATTCAGTAAGATATCGCCCTCCAGTGTATTAAGCTATGGGAACATGAATTTTTGAATCTGTAGAAGGTAAAGGTTAGATACAGAGTTGTATTTCCGAATTTATTTGCGAGTAGGGGTTGCTAGTGCTAGTCGTCATTTCTCAACCTATGGGGCGCGACCCACTGCTGGGTCCCGAGGGGGCGTTTGGTAGGTCCCGAAAATTTATTTACTGTGTCTTAGGAACTAAGATTGTTTGATTGATTGATTTGCTTTTCACTTTTTGTCCCACTTTTGGCTAATTTGCGAAGATGGGGATGAGTGACAATACGATGAAATTGATCAATGGACACTCACAAACAGAAATGAGCAGGCCAGGATTCAAACTCGGGACCCCTGGCGTCGTAGCGCGATGAGCTTGCCGCTCCGCCACGGGTAATGTCAGCTGTGATTCTGGAATTAAAACTAATTTTATTTTATTCAGACATCACACATTTTTTAATATCATTAAGATGTGAGTACGCCGAACTTTCGGATGAGGCATTAAAGTTACTCATGTCGTCCTACACCTCATATGTGTGAAAGAGATTTTCATCTCTGATTCAAGTGGAAGCAAGTACAGAAAAAGACTTGACGCGCATTCAGATTTACGGCTTAAGTTAACCACCATTGAAACCAACATACCCCAGCTTCTGTGGAAAAGGCAGCCCCAACCGTCACATTAGTTGGGTGAGTAATTTATTTTTTTCAATTTCAGCATATGTGTTTAGTTATATGTTATGCTAGAGTAAATTAGTCTTTTAAATTAGATATTTACTTTTCTAGAATGAAGCGTAAAAAATGCTTCTTAAAGTACTCGATGTTAGCAAAAATATGATTATAACCTGGGTGCACACCCCTACAAGGAATTCTCCCGGTGCCTATGCTTATGGTTCCCATGAAGTGTAATATGGGTCCCGGACTGAAAAAGATTGAGAATCACTGTGTTAGATGATTATAGGGAAACTGTTTTTCTGGTCTAATCGGGTAGAATGAGAAAGGTGCGGGCGCAACCTTATTACTAGTGAGCCAACCAACAACTCTAGGAGGTTTCGGTTGAAATCATGTATCGATTCAAGTGGATGATAGAGTGTAGTTGTCAATTTTTGGCTTGTTTTGCAAAAGATAAATGTTCAAGTTTTTGGTTTTGTTTATAAACTTCCATAACGGCTTCAATTGTGAGTCATTTTGACCATTTCAAAAAATTATCGATTGATTATTTTACTTCCCTCGGCTGCCACTTTTGGCTAACCGCGAAGATGAGGATGAATGATGATAAGACGAGATAGATGAAGGAACAATAATCACAAGTATACAGGGACGACACAACACGAGCCTCACATAGGATTATAATGGCTGTGACTTGGCGGAACACAGCAGTGCGTGCTGTTGCAAATGGCTGGTAGCTGAATTCACTTCCCCTCTTACGACTTCATTGGTCAAGGCCTCTCCAGTCACTACTTGGCAGAGATTTGTTTTCGTTCCCTCGCTCCAGAGATTCCCGGGACAGAGGCGTCTCCTGAACGCATGCGGTGCATGCTACCCATGCGTCAATTGTGGGAAAAAGGACAGCTTCCTCTGCGACGATATTAATGGGCATTTCTACATTCTAATTTCTTCATATAGGAGAAGTATTTATTTTACACGAGAGCGCTCAACTAAGCTTATATTACATTTCTTGGATCTGAAGTGAAAGAAAGTAATAATTATTTTCCCTCAATTGACGCATGCGTCACTTCAGATCCAAGAAATGTTATATAATCTTAGTTGAGCGCTCTCTTTTAAAATAAATACTTCTCCTATATGAAGAAATTAGAATGTAGAAATGCTCATTAATGCCGTCGCAGAGCAAGCTGTCCTTTTTCCCACAATTGACGCATGCGTTCAGGACACGCCTCTGGTGTAAACTGATTCAATTGGTTTATTTTACTTCGCTTTTCTGCCACATTTGGCTAATCGCGAAGATGAGGATGAGTAGTAATATGATGAAACTAATGAAGGGACACTCACAAAGAACTCCCATGACGAGATACTTCGTTGTTATGTAAGGAGGCAACACAATGCAGGCCTGCCTATTAGCAGTTGATGTGAGAGCAGGAAATTGCAGTTTGAAATATTTGCTACATTCCGTCCAGTGCAGTTTGGTCCAACTGCTTCTCGTTTAGCAAGAATGGCGAGACGAAAGCTCCGAAGCTTAAAGACTTGAAATACGAAGCTGAGAAAATGCTGCAACCACAAGAGAACAAAGCACGTGGTCCACTCTCAATCCCATTTAGTTCACGTGATAACTTCCTGCGGATCCAATTTCCGAAAATATTATTTTCTTAGACTTCTCATCACGTGTAGCCCTCCGTTTCGTCTTCCCTTCGCCACATCTGAAGCTGGAAACGATTTGTCCATTTTCGTTTCAGCGCCTGCAGGGGAGTGTCTGAAAAATACCACAGCAGACTAGACATGTATTTTCGTACATATCCACTGAAGTACAATATCCGTGATGATAGCTTTGCAACGAAGAGTGTTTACATTTGTATTCGGGATTTTTACGTAGATTTTCTACTTTTTAATCAGCTTAATGGTAATGATTTACTTAGATTAATGATGAGTTGACATGTGGCACTGGACAATTGAATCTAATGCGTGGACCGGATTTAAAGTTTGCAAGCGTAAAAAAACCACATCTCCTACACCAATTTATTATAAAGTGTTGCGACATGTTCGTCTGTTACATTATTATTAAGAGAAAATCGTCTGTCCCGTTCCAACATATAGCTTTTATTATTTTTAGAAGATTCTATAAATGCTGCTTTCTACGTTAAATAGATTGGTTAGCACGTACAACGTGAGCATGCATCACTTGTGTACACCGCTCCAGAACGTAGTACACACGGTGCGGACATAAGGTGAGCAGAAGCATAGGCGGAATTCTGGAGGGGCCAGGGAGGCCTGGCCCCCCAAACTTAAAAAATACTAAAAGAATAACACACGATTAAGTTCAGTTACTACATTTTTGTTATGAAGCCATACCGCATTCCATTCCCATACCCATTCTGCTATGAGGCGAATCCACATCTGCTTGCGTTGCACAATGGGTTAAAGAAATTGAACAATTTAATGATCTTATACTCTGAATCAGATGTTGTTAAAACAATTAACTTAGACGATTTGATTGTTGTATACAGTTTGAAGAAAGAAAAACGTAAAATGACTTTGTGTTTAGTCAACAGTTACTGTTGAAGCATCAAAGGAACCTTTTAATTTAAATTTTCTAAAATTTCTGAAGCTTGCTATTGTACCGTAACTTTTTTAAAGTAATACGAGTATTGTATTAATAAAAAATAATGAAATGCAAAATGCAATAATCGTACTGTTTTGCTTCTTTTAAAACTGACAACCAATATACTAATTAATATTTGTTTACTTAAGCGAGGAAATTTAACATTTTCAAATCTAAAAGTCCTAAATCTCAGTGTTTTTAAGTTGTTGTTTTTTTAAATTTCCGGGGGAAGGCCTCCGGCCCTTTTATAAACTAGGTGATATTCAATAACCCTCAGGTACATCATATGCTTCTCCCAGAGTCTGGCCGCCACAAAGAAAAAGCTCGAACTCCGCCCATGAGCAAAAGTACCCTATTAGCAGAGACAGTCCCTTGTTTTGAGTCTGTCCCGATTTTCTTGACGTAAAACGGGACGCCAAAATGTCCCGTTTCTTTTTTTGCAATGACCTAAAGTAAGGTAAAGATCCCCGTGCACATAGCACCGTGCCAGGAAGGCACAGTTAGGGGATGTGAAGGTAGGGCTCCACACATTCTGGATCTCGGATATTTTGGAGGTGATGTGATCAGCACCACGCTCCGACCGCCTTTACCCCACAGGGATGTCCGCAGGTACCCATTGATTTGAGGCTGGGTGAGTCCCAGAGCCGCTTTATGCCGGGACAAGGCCGGAAAAATTCCGACCATAGATCACTCACCCAGGGAATCGAACTTGGGTCTCCCGCGTGGGTCAGTGAGACACCCTACCCACTAGTCCACCGCGGCTCTTTATGACTTATCGGCATGCAAAAAAATGCCTTCTCTACTCTTACGATTAAATATTGTTGGGTAGAAATTGCTCTTTTTCTTATACAAAATCATGAAGAATAATATCCAGGTACAACATATACTTGAACAAATGCACATACGTGTTCCTATTTCCAAGACACGATCCAAAGGGGACATGTTTTAGTGTAGTAACAGAAGATCGAGCATGATAAATAAATCACCTATCAGGAGAATGTGTGAATTGTGCAACAGATGTTCCGAAAGGGAACCAAAATTAGATATAGCCTCTTTCACCACATGCCTATTGAGACCTTCAAAAAAGCTATTCAAAGTATGGAAGAATAAATGTCAACAATGTAAACATGAACGCAATTTTTGTAAATCTATATTCTTTTGTAGTTTATACTCAATTAAGTAGAACACTGTAATTGGGCATTCGCCTATTGTGTTCAATAATAAAAAAAATCACATTTCAATGTCAGCAATGTGCCATATTCCAATTTTCTAAAAATATTGGAGTTTCCTCTCTGTTTACCTGGCACTAATGCCCCCACAGTATGAGTGTTTTAGTGCACGAATGGTTTGTGAACAAGTGAGAAAAACGCTCTTTCAGTACAAATTTTGAGCTTTGAAAACTATGTTGATTAAGAAGGTGAACATTCATAACACGTGTGTAAACTTTACAAAATGTAAATTGGAAAGAAGAAAGTGATTTAAAAAGATCCATTCATCGGCAAAATATCAATGAATGACTTCTAATTCTAAATGATTACTTTGTTGGAGTGCAGTGTATGAATGTATTTATTTAATTAGATTTCAAACGTAAGTATTTGTGACGAAACAGTTTTTATAATATTAGAATGTATACGTTTTGCTGTTCCGTTTTTCCTACAGGAAAATATGAAAAAGTCTCGTTTTGTTGTTTTTAAAATATGGTCACCTTATGCAGACACGAAATGCACTACACGACACTAAATCAACTCAGTGTTGCACTTTGTAACCAACTAGACCCGTAAGTGCGCGGATAGTAAAATAGTGCAGCGAACTACACGGTGTTATTAGTTCATCTTGTGGGGAGTGATATTTGCTACTATTAGTTTATAATATAATCATTCTTGTTATTACTTAGACAATTTCATATCAGTGATAAGACCACCCGTAGAAAAATTCTTATTGACGCCCGTGTTCTTACAACTTTTTAATCCATATTTCCCTCTCCTATCTTGAATACATCCCTCCTCGGAAGTCAATTGTAATTCGTAGAACTTCTACTAAATAGCTGCAAATGTTGTTCAAGATGTGTACACAGTTGCGGCGATTGGGTTCCAAAATCGGGGGAGGGGGGAGCAAGGTGCCAAAACTGGGGGGCAAAGATAGTATATTTCCCTTTGTAGATAAATTTTAGCATAGTGTGGGGGCAAAAGTGGCAGCTGCCCCCCTAATCGACGCCACTGTTTGTAAATTACACTTACGTAAACCAATGGTATTATGCTATTATTTTAAGTAAATCAAAGTATGTTTCAAATCTACTTTAAGCACAGATAGGCTAATCCGAACTGAATCTACAGTTTAAAGTAGAATCCGAACCATTATGTGCCTCCACCGTGGATCTAAGCCGGGATCCCTCGATTACAAGGCGACGGCATTACCACTACACCATCGGGGAGGCCCTCAATGTTATTTTAAATTCATGTTTCTTGTTACCTGGTCCAGAAATATTACCGGTTTTGTTTTAGGCTGTTTCCCTCAACTACACAGGAAGAATTACCGCCGCCTTGATTTAAAACTGAAATACTTTCCGGTGTTACTGTTGGCATTCATTCAATTCCTCTGCTGCTTTGAGCTGCGGACAAAGATCTGAACGGAACTGGGTAGCAAATTCAGGAACAGAGAAGGCACCAAACTTGGGGATTTCCCCGCGAGATGCATATCAAGAGATCTGATGTTTTTACGAAATTTGTATCCTTGATATGCACCAGGCACTCAACAGACGAATGCATAAAGGACGTTTTCTCGACTTTCTCCTACCTAATTTTTGCCCTGTACCCTGATACATACCAAATTGGAGTGATGAGCACCACGCTCCGACAGACTTTTCTGATGCACGATTGTGAACGACGTGCACACTTCGTTATTTTGACAGATAGGCAAACAATAGAAAACCTGACGGAAATTCACTTTAAATTGTAGTTCCAGTCCAGATTGGCCAATCCTACACTTTACATCGCTTTCTACAAAATGTAAACTACATTGTTACCCCAATCACTGTCCATGTTTCGATCGAACAATATGTGTATTCATTCAGCCGAATGAGTTAGGCCAAGACTTACTTTAGAAAGGGAACAAATGAACGCTTCAATTCTTAAAAGATTTATCATTGTTAAGAAAATGATTTCAATAATGGAAGGAGAGGAAGAAAGAAAGAAAGAGAGAGAGAGAGAGAGAGAGAGAGAGAGAGAGTGAGTGTGTGAGAGAGAGACAGAGAGAGAGTGAGTGAGAGAGAGAGAGGGTGAGTGAGTGAGTAAGAGAGAGAGACAGGGAGAGAGAGTGAGTGAGAGAGAGAGAGGGTGAGTGAGTGAGTAAGAGAGAGACAGAGAGAGCGAGTGAGAGAGAGTGAGTGAGTGAGAGAGTGAGTGAGTGAGAGAGAGAGTGAGAGAGACAGACAGACAGAGAGAGAGAGAGAGACAGACAGAGAGAGAGAGAGAGAGAGAGAGAGAGACAGAAAATAAGAAGGCATAAAAGAATAAAAAAGAAATGAAGAAAGAAAAAAGAGGAAAATCGAGAGTGAAGGAGAGGTAGGTACAATTATTTGTAAACTTTTAACTTGAAAATTTACAACATGTGGGAACAGCAAAATTTAGCAACTCGGTTTCCAACAGCGTGTCTTCTCTGGATGCTAAGGTGAAAGGATTTTCGTGGTATCGCCTCAGGCAAGGAAGATAGACTTCCGTGCATGCAAATTTAGATCCAGGCTCGATTGCAATTCGATCTAATTGCGCGCGAAGACTTCAGTGTCTGTGCTTCCGTGTTTGGGGTGGACTGCTGCATTCATTTTGAACGTGACGGTGAAGCTAGAGAGAAGTATTTGTTAAGTGGATCTCTTTGAGCTTGGAATGGAAGGAAAGAAACAGGTGTGAGTGGAATTGGTGCAACTATATGCAAAGAACACTGAATGTAACAACAATTTCTCGATTTAAAACCATTCAAGCAAAGCTGACTTCTTGTTCCATCATTTTTATTTGTTGTAGCAATGTAAATATATGAAGACTTATACAGGGTGACCCAAGAAAGGTAACCGAACACTTAATACAACGGTTCTACATTTCTGTTACCTTCTTTTGGCCACCCTGTATTATGCACCAGAAACAGACAAAACACTTTTAAGTCTTCATACATTCATTTTATTACAATTAATGATCATTGTATGTGTGTATTTCGTCTACAAGAAAATTTCCATCAGAAGGGAACTAAAAGTAACTTACACTTACTTTTCACGTACCAGTAAATGTAACTGGTGAATGTTACTTTTCCAAATAAGTGATTGATTTGGTTTATTTTACTTCGCTTTTCTGTCACTTTTGGTTAATCGCGAAGATGAGGGTGAGTGATGATATGATGAAATTGATGAACGAAAACTCACAAAGGACACACATTGATTCAAACCCAGGACTCCTGGCGTCGTAGCACGCTGTGATAAACACTCCGTCACGGAGGTCGGGTTTTCCAAATGAGTAAGCGTGACATTAAGTCCGTTACTTTTTTAACCAAGTAACTGCAACTGTAATTCTGTTACTTTTGAAAAAGTAACTTTCTCAATACTGGTTTTTGGTAGACAGTTGAACGATCCAAGTGTTGAATACAAATCCTGATTCATGCAACAATGAAAAATTACAACACAATAAGACATTTCACTTGTTAAGACCAAAACCCTTTTTATAAACATTAATGTCAATTTACGTTTAAGCCTGAAGAGAATACAAATGAAAATAACTTATTCCCGCGCTCATCAACCTTCATTTTTTTTTTACCACAACGTCACTTTCCAAAATTAATATTGAGTCAGAAAGACCATGAACAGAAAAGAAATATTGTCGCAAAGAAGTTAATGGCAAATATATTTTAAAAAAATGAATAATGGAGATATGCAAGACAGTTGCATTTAGATAGAAAGACAAATGAACGCATAAAGATCCAGGCATCTATTATAAAAGAAAAGAGAGATCAAAGAATGACTTGAGAAAAGATAAAACAAACAACAGACAAGCCATCACATCAATCACTGTCACGTCATAAACATAATCCATGCTCAATTTCTTTGCAAACAAAAGACAATGACCGTTTCAAACTCGCCCCCTTTCTCCCCCACCGTGTTCGTACTTCATCAGAACCAATCAAATCTTTCCTCCCTGTTCTACTTACACATTGGGCTCGAACTTCGTAAGACGAAGTCTGCCTCAGAATGCGACGATATTCCGCGTTGTAGATCTCGTCTTTGGTATTCCCATCGTCGTCCTCGGCCATCCTGTCGTGACGTCACTCTCACTCCCTCCTCCGCCACCAGAGGTCACTGCTAGCACACCACCTGCAACTTTCCCTCTCTTGTTGAGTTTCCGAGATACTTGCCAATTCCTATCCTCCCTCTCTTCCTGCGTTCGAATCTATTTGCTTTCCCTCGTCTTTATGTTCAATACACTAACGTCACTCAACACTGTCACAAAAGAAAAAAATCACCTTTTTTGATTTCCCGGCGTTCCTTTCTCTCTCGCTCTCTTTTGAAGCACTTCGCTTGTTTCTCTCTAAGACTTGTAATTCTTTTGACCTTAGCTAGCAGCTTTCTTCCAAGGACCTACAAATAAATCCCCCTCCTCGCCTCTGTCTTTGTGTCCCCCCTCCCGTCCCTTTCGCCCCCGATTTCTCTCTCACAGGAAGATTCTCGGATCGGATCCAAAAATCTTCTCCTCTCGTGCTCCCATTAGTGTTGCCATATCATTTAACATTTCACTGCATTGCACATTTTTTTTAAGATCGAATGCGATTGCACAACTACCAGTTCTCTTTACCTAAATTCATTACGCTAATTTGTCCGTTCCCCACAATTAATACTTTACTATCACGGACGCACTCAGAAAGTTTTTAAGAGTGCTTCAGATGATGAGAAAGCAATTTCAATCCACTTTGAGAAGGAAAATGGAGAGATGTATGTCTACACATATTGATACATTTTCTTCAAGCAAAATAAGTCAAAAGGAGGTGAACTCCATAAAGCTCCTCCCGTTCGCCAATGTTTACAACAAATCTTATGAAAAACTCAATATGCTGACCAAGGCAGAAATAAAACATAAACTAAACGTAACGTTACAACATTCTAGCAAGGTCTTCTTCAAACTATGCACCAAGTACAAATGTAACAAGGTACAAAACAGGACGATATATATACACAAACATTACTCCCCTCCAGACTGGAATGGGGGACTGAAAGAATGGAAGAAGGTGTTAGAAAGAGTGGAAAGGAAAAAAGAGCGTGAGATAAAGAGTCCAGCCACATTCTAGATAGAAGGAAATATGTTTAGCCTTTTAGGTGAAAGTACAGTTGACAAGGGAAAGTCACCAGCTAGAATGTTCCAGAACAACTTTCTAATAGTGTGGAGGGGAGTAATGTTTGTGTATATATATCGTCCTGTTTTGTACCTTGTTACATTTGTACTTGGTGCGGAGTCTGAAGAAGACCTTGCTAGAAGGTTGAAACGTTACGTTTAGTTTATTAAAGTAAAGTAAAGTGTTCCCCTGTGCATAACACCACGCCATGAAGGCGTATAGGGGGTGTGGGGGTAACGCCCCACACCTTCTTGATCCGGTCGTGAGTGGGGGTGGTGTGATCAGCATCACGCCCCTGACCGCCTTTACCCCCCAGGGTTTCCCCCAGGTACCCATGTTATTCGACGCTGGGTAGGCGCCGGGGCCGCTTCCACCGTTAGAAAAGTTCCCGGATTTGAACCGGCCGGGGATCGAAACCGGGACCTTGAGCATGGTAGTCAGACGCGTTACCGACTGAGCCACCGCGGCCAGTTTATGTTTTATAATAAAATAAATTTCTGCCTTCGTCAGCATATTGAGTTTTTCAAATCATGGAAACAAGGCTTAATGGTGTTATAACAAATCTTAGATTTCCTTCCCAAAGGCGTAGTGGTAAAGTCGTCGCCTTATGATCAATATACCTTCAAGAATTTTTTGTTCTGTTCATTCTTACACCTGCTCTAAATTGTGGTTTTAATAGCTTCGAGCTAAATTTTTATGCCCAAATCACTCTTGTTTCCACTAGATTCGTTTTAGAAAGGTTATACTGTATGGAATTAATATTTTTGCATTTTTTAAAAATGAGAATAAGAGACGAAATAATGGTATAAACGAGACGACCAATACGAGCAAACAGCCAGGTCTTAGCCTAGACTCAGGTTCCCCAACCTTATTTTCATGTTCTTTACGGAAATATTTTCTTACCATTTGCCGATCTCAGTGACGGAGTGGTTATAACAACTCGCTACGATGTAAGTGGTCCCGGGTTCGAATCTCGGCCTAGTGTTCTTTTTGAGTGTCCTTTCATTAATTTCATCTTTTTATTACTCATCCTCATCGTCGCGATTAGCCAAAACGACAGAAATGATCGTCTGCTACTTTCTGTGTATTTCGCTGCCTGTCCAATGATCACAAAACAAACGGCAAACGAGATCGGCCTAGGCCCTGTGATTAATTTCAGATTGTGAAATGTATAATCACTTCTTATGTGTGAAAGAAAACGAAAGAAATGTAATAGTATGCTGTTTTGTTGGTTAGCAATCAGTTGTTGAAATCAAATAAATGAGATAACAAGAATGTTTTTGGCATATAGTTTTAATCATAGCAGCTAATTGGTACAAAATTTAATGTACTATTTTTAGTGCGAGTAATAAGCAGATTTACTATTGAACAGTGTTGTGATTTAAAACTATGTGCAACTGTTATTTATGTAATTTGCTGTGAAGCAGTGTAGTGATAAGCGAGCATAATGTAACTTGCCGAAAGCCTCTACGACAGTAGCACCCTTCAAGGACTGTCGAGCCACGGTTTATTATTATTATTATTATTATTATTATTACACAGTTGCGTTCTAGGGGGCCGATGATATACAATGAAATATTTCGTAATTACTACTTTTAATCCTTGTTTTGAAAGTTGTTGGAATCCAAAATGGTAATCGGAGTCCATTTTAAGAGAGGTTTGCATTGATAACTTTATTTTTATCCCGCTTTTAGTGCTGTTATTTAAAAATTTTGATTATTCCAAAATTTCGAGAGGGGCTGTAGCCCCTAGTCGTTGGATTTTCGCGCGCTTGGCCACGTTCCTAATATCATTGTAACAGGAGGACCATACATGCTGATCCAAAGATGTTTTATTAGTAAATCAACAACAACAATAATAACAATAAAACTAACAAAAATATAACAGAAGCAAGAGACCCTCAATTTTTAATTTAGTTCAAATTACGCAGTATCATGTAGGGCGTCACCAGAATTCCGGAATGGATAAGCGATTATACTACTAGAATGTATGCAGTTGAAATGAAATTACGTGCAAAGTATATAATTTCGACCGACATTACACTTTACTGGAGGAGTACAGCCCCCCTTAGCCTTCACACATCCGTTTGCTGAGAAGCCGGGCGAGTCATTGAGTTTAGGGAAACAGGATCAAAATAAACTTATTAGAACGTTTTTTATATGTTTTGCTCGCATAATGGAATAATGCTTCCCCTTTGTTCTTCACTAAACAACATGGAAACACTTAACTCCCCTTTTAATATGAAGAAGCACATGGAAATTTTTTGTAAATGTGGCTGTTGTCGTCTCATTAGCAGGGCCGGGTTTTTTTGGCGTTAATTGTTTTAAAAAATCGTGGAAAATATATAAAATATTGTGTATAGTAAAAAATATGGCAGTGATTTCGTGAAAATTGCATGGTAATTTTTAATGCCATGCACTTACACATTATGTTACTAAATCAATAAATGATTTTATACAAGGCATAATATTTGCAACATTCATGGGAAAATAAGCATAAAAATAGTAAATAATAAATTTCACCTTCTGAAAATCAGCCTCACTCAGTTATATTTATGCGTTTTGAAAAAGTGGAGTGTACAAAACAATCTCTCTCTCATTTACTTTGATTCATGAAACATCAACATACAACAAGTGACAACATTGTGCTCGTAAATTTGTAAAAAATGCCATTTTTTCGTTTTTATCGTAAAAATTAAAATATTCGCAGAAACGGTCAATTTCCGCGAGAATTCGAGACAAAATTACAGCTGTAAATCAGTCACATTTGTGATAAATCGTGCATATATTACTTTCTGCATCTCTCCGTTACATTTCGCGTTTATCGCTAATAACAAAAAGAAACGGCATTAGCAACAATTGACTTTAATTCGATTAGGGGGACGCAATAACTAATTTAAAACTAATATTATAGCATTTGTCAACATGCTTAGACATAATCGAACTATTACTTTTTATGGTTGTGTAACGATTTATTTATTCTTATTTAATATCAAGAATATACATTAATTAATGTAAAATTTAAGAACATTATAAATTTCTGCCTCAGTTGCTATTCACATGGCTGTGTCTTACATAGAGAGCTAAAAATATTAACACATAATAATCAAAATAGAAAAAAATAATAGCGCACATAAACGGCGGCAGGTTATTGAATATAGATGTGCATATAGGGTGAGGAGCTTACTACGAGAAGCTGCGATGCGTATAACATCGAAAAACTATTAGTACTTAATAATAAATACTGTTCTTTTTCTCCATCCAAAAGTGGGGGCATAAATTCAAATTGAAATTAAAATTTCAAAATTTAAGAAATGAAGAAGAAAGACAAAAAAATAAAGAAAAACACATATTTGTATTTATGTAGGAACCTTATTCAAATATATGCTGTGAAAATTTCCTCTCGTGGGCCTCCCTGACAGGGTAGTGGTAATGTCGCTGCCTTTTCATCAAGTGGCCTCGGGTTCGATACCCGGTGTTGGCACATTGTGGTTCGGATCCCACTTCAAACTGGAGCTATGTGCAGTCCCTAATATGTATAAAGCAGGGTGGATAAAAATCGGATTTTTTTATAGAAAGGGTTTCTCTAGTAAACGCCCCTGTAAAATATTTGAACAGTTTGATTTAAGCAAATAAAGAAAATATATGTAAATATACACTTTTCTGTTTCTGATACTGTATATTTGAACCTACTATGGAAATGTTTGTTGAGTGTTTTAATGAAACTATAGTAATTCCAATAACTTTTCTTCCAGTGAAAATAAAACATTCTGGATATACTCTATGATTGCAACTTAAAATATTAACTTAAATTAAATTTTTTATATGATAGTTTGAAAAATATCATCTGCCATGTTTTTTTAGTTTTGCGATAATGACACTATTTATTGCTTAGCATGATTAGTTGTTTGTATATTTTTCTACACAAAATGTTTTCCATTTTTGCCTATAAAAATATTGGATTTTAAATCAAGAGAAATCCTGTGTTTATATTTCCTTCCGTATGAGCTTCACACCATCAGTACATATATTTTGTTTCCTTTCTTTTCCTTTCTTATAGCCTAATAAACACCATTAAATGATTGTGAGATTAATGAACTTTCACCAAATGTGATTGTGATATCTACAAAATCATTATGTACATTATTCTTTATATTATATTTTAAAAGTGATTTAAATCAATGACTTTTATTTAAAAAATCTCCTGATTTAAATCAATCCCCCTTGGTATAAAGTGAACTCAAAACTCAAACTTCTTCGCTTGTTTTCTTTATTGATAATTGTTGTGCGACCCCCTCGTACCCTTCTTGGATCCGCCTAAGTCTCTTACGTAATCTACATCACATCATCCAACCTCTTAAAGTACTAATTGTTGCTTTCTAGATTGATCTCGTGTCCATTTCAAGATTGCAGACAGAAACTCAATTTTCCCTATTTAGCGAGCACCTCACATTCTGCTGTTATGTATTTCATATCTATGTCTGGAACACAATTTCAAAAGTTTAATAAACAAAACTTTCAACAATTACAAGGCACCAGTGCATCGAAATATAGTGTGTGGTTAAGGAGAGGGGTGGGGTGTAGTGGAAGTAAGTTAATAATAATGTAACAACGATGACGCCATAAATCAGAGCGTTTGATCTGAGGTTCTTGTAATTTCTACGTACCTCAAAGGACTGCGGTTTTATTCGACCTGTTTCAAGATTGTAATTGTTTATTTTTTCTCTATTTCTCGTCAGCAAGCATACCTGCTGTACTACTATACTTCGCACTGCTATTCTCCAGTAATATGAAATATGAAACTGGAAGTATCGGTACTTCATGATCGTCCAGTATTCCACAAATCCATATGACTTCTCTTTTTCACTCCGATCCAATGTGATGTATATTTTGACGGATTGTGAGATTTCTGAAGTGAACTTAGGATTTCGGAGAACATTCTGTTGGTTCTTGTAATGGTTCGACCTGAATCGACAATCAATATTACAGGGTGTCCGAGAAAGACAGACCTCCGAGGTCTCTGAAGTGAATATTTCAGCTTCGAGTTCCCACCACCACACCTGCGGGGAGCCACATTCATCAATTTTTTATTGCGCAGTTTGCGAGGCTCTGGGTGAGAAGAAGTTGCAGCTCTGCTACCAGCAACGGGAGAGCGCAGGAAACAATATAGTTCCTTCCAAGTAAGCCAACAGGTTTTGTCAAGGCCTTTTCGATCTTGTGTAAACAACCCGATGTGGTTTATCACTCCGCATTAGGCGTGCTTCCTAACTTCAGGGCAAATCAAAACTCTGAACAGACGCGTATGAACAAGGCGTTACTTTCGATAGTCGTTAATTAGCGTGGCCAATCGTGATATAAGAAATGAAGAAACTATTTTTTATGACATCGTGGTCATGTAAAGGGTTCTTGAATGAAATTAATGTCGTTTCCTTAAACTGGAAAGGTTTTAAAACGTGTACTATATTCGGCGGAACAATGAATTGCCAACCTTGTTGCTTTATACTAAATCAGAGGTGTAACACAGATCATATTTCAGCTTTATATTGTAGTTGTAGTCTAGACCTAGCACAATGTCTTCCCTGTGACAAAGAGGTGCTGATAAGATGCCTTTATTCAACGCTCCTTCTGTATATAATGCGCGCGGACCGCATAGAGAACGGTGGTTCTGCCAAATAGATTTTGTTAAAGTTTGTGTTTTCTCTCGCGAGTTTTGCTACATTATCTTGGAAAGTATTGGGGCTGTAATGTTTATATTATACCATTTTATAGCTCTAGTTCTGCTCTACAAAATGAGACTATAGGACTTTATGTAGCTGCTCAAGAAGAGTGAAAATCATTTTATTTTTCTGTCCAATTTTTTAACAAAACATGAAAGAATCGTAAGGAAAAAGGTGCTGAAGCATGAAAGAGGAGTTAAAAAGAGGATAAATGTGCTAATCTCACGAAAAGGTTCAAAAAGGTGCAACAAAGTGTGTTCGTTTTACTTGATTTCATGTCCTAAAATACGTATCTAAAACGATCGGTATGAAAACATACGTATATTCATTACAGTCCGTTACATTAAGAATATATCATTTCAAGTCATCAGATGATGGTAACGGGTTACATAAAATATTTTGTTGCATTTCGAAATCCTAAAACGTAGGAAGGAAATTGTTAATACGATATTTGAATAAACTTTAAAATGAAAACGATGATTTCACGTGGCATTAATACAATCTAGGCCGCTTCGGATGTTTTTATTTTTTTATTTCGTCACTTTCCGTCTAGAGAGATGGCCAGGGAATTCCTGATTTAAACCTAGTGCCAACTATTTTCAAAGTGTTGGCAACACTTATCGTTCATTGGGACACTGCGTCTGCGCCTACATATTTATGCATGTACGTGTTGGAACACTATCGCTTGCCAAGATATCCGAAAATCTTCCTTTTTGACTTCGCCCGTGCGATAGCCTGTGATGTTACTTGCTGTCCTCGTGCAGACTGTGGTGGTTTTTATTGCTGCCAATCTATTTTTGAGGGCTATTTCATCAAGGATTCACATCGAGTAAGGTCAATGACTAAACGCCTGGCATTCCAAATGTTACAGACGACATATAAGCTGGTAGGAATGGACGCGATTTGTAAATATTTTATGTTGCCAGTAATGTCTTGTTGTGATAATCATGAAAACAAGAACTTTTTAGAATTATAAATTTAGATAGTGCACAAAGTGAAAAATATAATGTTACATCAGCCGAACCTCCGTGGTGGAGTGGTTGATGCAGCACGTTACGACGCCAGGCGACCCGGGTTCGAATTCCGGCCTGTGAATGGGTATTTTTTGTGAGTATCCCTTCATCATATCATCACTCATCCTCGCAGGTTCGATACCCATTGGAGGCACATAGGCCACTTTAAACTGTAGGTCCAGTCCCGATTAGCCTTACTGTGCTTAAAGTGGACTTAATCAATCAATCAATCAATCATCACTCATCCTCATCTTCGTGATTATCGAAAAGTGGAAGAAAAGCGAAACAAAATTAACCAAATCAATCAATCAATCAATGAAAAAATTTATATCAAATGCGTATATGTAATTAACACATTGCAATAACCGCCGAATTCTCGACTTACGAGTCAACTCCCAAAGTTCTCGGTTCGAGTTTTGTCGAAGTTTTTCAATCGATTTCATCTAATCATTATTCATGCTCATCGTCGTGCCTAATCTAGGACAGACAAGTACTCAACTAATTAACATACAATACGATATGCTAGCACAGTGTTCCGCAACCTTTTTCTACTCACGGCACACCCCAGACGGGCCTAGACTCAACACGGCACAGCAAAATGTTTGTTCCCTCAAAATCATATGAATCTTAATATAATTACGAAATATTACGTCGTTTTGTAATCAATTATTATTATTATCATTGTTGTTGTTGTTATTATTATTATTATTATAAACATGAATAGACTTATGCATTTATTAAAAATTTATTAATTTTAATTCACTGTAGAAAATACACATTTCTAATACGACTTTTAAAGTAAATAACTCTACTCATACCTTCAATGTGATACTTGAGCCTGCTTAGCTGCACACAGACGGCTGGTTCGTGGCGGAATCGTTGACAAAGGAAACCTCATTTCTTCATCGATGGATTTGAGTCCCTCTCTCTCTTTGATGTTTTAATTGCAGTCAACGTCGAGAAGCCCAGATCACACAAATAAGTATTTGAAAATGGTAATAATACATTAACTGCCATCTCTTAGATAGCCGGGTATTCACTGCTTATTGACAACCAAAATGTATCCAATGGCACTTCGAAATTATTTTATTTTAATGTTCTGTCTGCTTTTAAATCTGCCAGTTCCTCTTGTAAGCGTAAATTTTTCGGAAGATATTTTGAATCCATACTGAATGGATCACGAACCCAGTCAAAATCTTCAACGCTCTCTCCAAAATATTTTTTGAAAGTCTGCTGCAAGAGTACTAAATGTTCTTTAAATATGTCCATCAACACCTTGTTATCGTCAGCAAGGGGCCATACAGTTTGGAACATCTCACACGATCCATTTTCAATTGTCTGTATCCACAAGTTCAACGTATTAATAAATCCTTGAATCTTATCCATACTAGTCAGAATATTTTCGTTTCTACCTTGCATTTTTCTGTTTAGTTCATTCAAGTGTACGAAAATATTGGAAAGATATGCCAACTTAGATACCCATTCATCATCTGCAAATAAATCCGCATACTCATGCCCCTCAATAGTCAAACATGAAAGTACCTTCTCTTTAAGTTCAAACATTCGCGTTAACACTTTACCTCGAGATAACAATCGTACTTCTGTATGTAGCAGAAGTGTATTGTGCTCTGATCCCATTTCTTGACACAAAACGTTAAAAAGCCGCATATTTAGAGGCCGCGATTTGATGAAGTTCACGACTTTTACTACTTCGTCCATCACAATTTTCAGATGAGATGGCAAAGACTTAGCATGAATGGCTTCGCGGTGAATGAGACAATGGTCGGTTCGTAAGTTAGGATTTACTTCGCGTACTTTACCCACGAATCCTTTCACTCGGCCTGTCATAGAAGCGGCTCCGTCTGTACAAACACTAACACAGTCCTCCCATGTTAATTCATTACGGACCATATTCATTAGTCGTAGAAAATATTTCTTCACCGGTTGCTCGCTCGGGTAGTTCTTTGCAAAAGAAAAAAAAAATTACTTGCAATTACATCCCCATCAACATACCTTATGTAGGAAAGAAGTTGTGCGTGACCGCCAATATCGGTGGACTCGTCGATCTGAAGTGAGAACTTTGGACTGCTCTTTATTTTCTCCTTCATAATGTCTTCGATGTCACTGGACATGTCACTAACTCGGCGGCTGATTGTGTCAGCAGAGAGAGGAATTTTTGAAATTTCAGTAGCAGCTTCTAAACCCAGGACTATTTTTACCATTTCTTTACACGCGGGAAATTAACAACGTTTCTGCTATTGTGTGTGGTTTTTTTGGCCTTTACGATAGGTTCGGCTACCTTATAGCTAGCTTCCTGTACTTTTTGCGAAACACGTACCGACGTAGTCATGAGCGTCAATTGTTTTTTTTATTTTGTTCCAACAACCGACGAAAATAATTCACATCTTTACTTAACAGAGAGGAATGTTTTATTGACAAATGTCGTTTTAATTTACTGGTAACCATAGCAGTATTACTGAGTTTTTCACCACACACAACACACTCAGGGATTGGGCATGTCTTGTCACCACACCAAAAAAAAAACTCGTAAGATAAATAGTTATCACTATATTGCCGGTGACCTACTTTCTGTTTCTTTTTTTCGGACTCGATGGTTTCACTACTTGCACTCTAGGACGGACCACTCCGTACAAGGAACTTATCCATATCGAAAAAAGAAAATAGTAAGACTGGTGTAGCAATCCAATATTCGCACTACTGCAGAGCACAGCTGTGATAGAACTGAACTGAAGTACTGTAATTGTTGTCTGACAATGTGTGGGTCCTTCGGCGAAGGAAAAGAGCAATAAAGTTTAAGAAGCGTCGACAAACAGGCACAAAACAGCCAGCCGTACACAAAAGAAGCAGTGTTACAAATAAAGAACTCGCTTGAATAGCTCTATTGTATGATTGGTGCGGGCCGCTAAAAGTCTTACGCGGATTTCTTTGCGGTGAACATAAAGCTTGCCGCCTGTAACCCATCAAACCGGCCCAATATTACAGGCGAGAATACATATAAGATGAGCAAACTATAATAATATTGAGTAAATAAATTACATTTAATTTCTATGAAAATATAACAGTTATCATCAAGAATAAACAAGCAACTTCTTACTTAAAATCGACAATTAATTTCTTACAATATTACAATAGTAGGTAAAAGTTCGCGTCACACCTTTCGCCTTGTGACGACACACTAGTGTGCCGCGGCACACCGGTTGCGGAACACTGTGCTAGCGGACGAAGCAGTAGCGGCGCTAAATGGGGGCTAGTGTAGGCCACGCCCCGTCTCAGAATAGCGGCTGCCCCTCGTGACCGACAATGTTTTTGTAAAATAATAATAATAATAATTTGACTGCCAATACATTAAATTTTCAAATTCATTACCCAAAAATGTAATAGAGTAACTAATTTTATTTCTGTACAAATTGCATTGTAGAGCAGAAAAATTTGGCAATATACCAAGAGGGGACCCAAATCCAGTAGATCCATGTCTGGCTACGCCAATGATGAGAGCATTTTATGAATTAGAAGATGTGTTTGGGAGATTGTAAGATCGACACACGAAACAGCCTAGCAGTGAAACTGAGATGGTACCCTCAATGGAGGCCACGAACGGCTTCCGTTCTGTGTTCTCTCATCTTCCCCATTGAGATTATACCAACTACAGGGTATGCGATGTAGGTCTTTGCGCCTATGAATTGGCTACTTAATATTAATATTTATTTAATAAAAAGTGCAGCCACATAATATATATTGGTTTTGATTGATTAATTGGGTTGGTGTTTTAAGTCCACTTTATGCAGAGTAAGGTTAATCGGGACTGGACCTACAGTTTAAAGTGAGATCCGAACCATTATGTGCCTCCACCGAGTATCGAACCCGGGACCCTTGATTACTGGGCGACGACGCTACCACTGCGCCATCGGGGAGGCCCTAATGTAGATATTGGTGACTAAATATGTCAACACAGAAGTGGCTTAAGGGAACATTTGTCAATTTTCAATGAAAATTCGACAATAAAATAATTGTATATTAAAAATATTACATGTTATCAGTACAAATACCTAAATTGTCACGTTTCTCTTTCAGTCATAGGTAGAAATCCGTGACGGAGTCGTTAGAACATCACGGTACGACGGCAGAAGTCATGGATTCGAATTCAGGCTTGGACATTGGTGTTCTATGTGAGTGTCCCTTCATCAGTTTCTTCATACACTCATCCTCATCTTCGTGATTAGCCAAAAAGTGGCAGAAAAGCGAAGTGAAATAAACCAAATGAATCATTCATTCACTCATATATTTGAATCTAGGGTTGGGCTTGTATGCTGAACGCCATGGTTCAGGGAACAAGGTTCGAAAGTAGAGGGCATTGCTTCCTTCCAATAATGAAGAAACATTTACGAGTTATCTGTTCTGTTCATAGTCGTAGTCACAGAATCACTTTATATGATTAGCTGGTTTAGGCAATTATCTACTTTGGAGGATAGTTTAAGGTTTAAGTAATCCCCCTTGTTTTATTCTCACGCGATAGGTTGCTGGGTGCCTGGACTTGTTTAGTAGCTTGATTTGATTTGGTTTCGTTTTCTTCGCTCTTTTGCCACTTTTGGCTAAACGCGAAGATGAGGATGAGTGATGATATAATGAAAGTGATGAAGGGACACTCACAAAACATTTATTTTCAGGGCGGGATTCGAACCCGGCACCCCTGGAATCGTAGCGTGCAGTTTTGAATTGGTGACTTCCAGGAAGATGCATCATGATCGATGTATCTAATATAATAAGGCAAGGTTCCCCGTGCATATAGTACCGTGTCATGAGAATTATTAACTATAACTGTTGTTAACCGTAAGATAATTGATCATGTACGTCTTACCAAAATATTCAATATTTTGTGTGATCGTTAATCGTTTTTGAAGCGAACTCTCGCGACTCTTATTTCTGTAGGAAGAAGAAAGCTTTTCGATTCTGTACGATCTTCGACATTAGCTCCTCGTAGAACTTCGTAATTTGTGCGACAGATGGAAGCACTTTCCTGCTTACTTTAAATGTTGCGCTTTGCAAGATTCTCTGTCTTGAAATAATAATATATCATTGCGCTTCTTGTGAATTGTTATTTGTACGTTACCAGATGTACTTGTATGTCTATGCGTACACGTTATTAGTAACAAATATTACAAAGACCTGGCGTAAACATGGTTGTTTTTTACGTTTCTTTTTATTAATTTCGTTTAGCGTTTAGGTGAAAGTACGAGTATAGCAGTGTTATTTTGAGCGTAGCTGTACGGTTTCCCATAGATGCATCAATTTTGGAGGCAAAAAAACACTATCTGCATGAATGACGTTATTGTCAGCATTCATCTTCATCGTTGGCTTACCCAAAAGTGGAAGAAAAGGGACGTAAAATAAAATAGAAATAGGTCAGACGTTAATGAAAGGCGAACGTGATTGGCTGAATGGGGCAGAAGTAGCAAGTATTTACATTTGAAAATATGCATCTGTATTTCATTGCACTTTCATGAATTATCCAGAAACCACGCTCTGTTGCACAACTCAACGCTCTCTCCCGTGAAAAATGTCATCCCTTGTAAAGAAATGCAAAGAAGAGCGTTCTCTCTTTACAATGGGGAAAATATGAAGTTACGCTCATCACAGTTGAGATATTTAATGAAGGACTGTTAGTAGATCTTGTGTTACTGAAAAATATGACTTGAAACAAATTCCGTACTCAACAAGGTGGAAAGCAGATGTGAGTCAAAGCAACACGAAAACCCTTTCAATGCAGCAATTGTGCAGAGTGCAAAAGGTAGTCATACGCCGGAAGTAAGGTAATGAGCGCAAATAGAGAACTTTTCTCGCCAGTCTCTTGCGTGGAAAAAATATTGTATAAGTCAAAATGCAGTGGACGAGGACAACTGAACTAATGAACATTTGAAGTGAAATGTACATGTTTCGTTTCTCAGGGGAGTGGTGGATTTCAAAGGTTAAATATGATGTGGGTAGTGAAACAGTGCATTGCCGGAAGTTCTAAATTAGACGTTGATATATAAAACAAACCACAAATTCCAATGCAGGATGCAAGTTAATTAGGATGGGTGGAGTGGCGTGCCCAAGGAAGGTTTGTGGGGGCCATAACCTCCCCTTTGGCCCAGTGATTTTCTTAATAACAATAGTAAAAACAAGATACATTTGTAAGTGCCCAATGGAAAATAATGGAGTTAATTAAAAATTAATCTAATTGGAACTGCATTGAAAATAGGTATAATTGATTTGTTTAATTTTACTTCGCTTTCCCTGCCATTTTTAGCTAATCAGGTGATATGATCAAATTGATGAAAGGACAATCACAAATACAGATGTACAGTCACGGACACTTCTGGGTTGTAACAGCCCCATATACTTTCAATGGTATTGCTACAACCCAGAAGTGTCCGTGACTGTACAAGATAAAGCACGAGTTGCACAGAGGATTATACTGGCTGCAAGCCCAGTCGCCAGGGCCTAGTTAGTGTACAAAACGAAGTTCAAGGAGTACAACATGGAAGAGAGGTAGACATTTGGATGCTTTACGAAATGGTTGCCCCTTACTCCCTACGTTGAAAGTAGGAAGTGTACCAGTGTGCAATATGCTTCCGCCTGGAATCGAACCAGGGATCCCTTGATTACGATGCAATATCGTTAGCTACCACGCTATCAGGGAAGCCAGGACCTTCAAGCAAATACTCAACCTCGGGTATTAATGGTTGGAACAACCTTGAGAAACCTGCTAACGGTATCATTGTAAGACCTTCATCTTCGAAAGAAACTTCTAGTAACAACGTGCCACGAGCCGACGGAACGATGCTCTTACTTCACGAAGCAATAAAGGCAGCTGAAAATGGAAAACAACAAATAAAACTTCCCAGTTTCCAAATGTTTCCACTTTTTGCTCATCAGCATTGTTGAAACGACGAAGTTGACGATGCCGATAAGAAGGAGGTTAAACTGAAAAGTACCAAGTTCTTTTGTTGTTTGGTGGTTTCGGAAACATTTATCGTTTTGAAAAGTAAGTCATTCCTTTGTCGTAAGATTCTAGAAGTTTGAAACAATATGAAAGGGTCCTCTATGTAAGTTCGAAGGAAAAATAGCTGTTGGAGTATTATAACTAGTTGCATGTTCCAAAAGTATTATTTCAAGAATAGGATTTTATATTTTCGAAAAAAAAAGAAAGTCTTCAGACTTTTCATATTCAAAAACCTTTTGTAAAAATAAACTTCAACTAGATATTAGAAATCAAGCAATATTTAGGTGCAAAACTATTCAAAATATGCCCTAACATTAAAGAAATAAACTTATACATGGAGTACTCAAAAAATGTTGTTACATATTTTGAAAACATGATAGCCTACATATCGTACGTATTCCTGACGACGATTCTGTGCTCCTGTCCTGCAGAATGCATTGCATGCCATAACTAACTAAGCATTCTTAAACCCGAATGTTTATGGTTGTGGCAATACAAGGCTTCCATCTCTCCCTATCCTAGGCGAGATCAATCCAACCTTTTCCATCCTTACCGATTTCCTTCAGGTCCATCTCAACGTTATCAGTCCATCTTCGTCTTGGCCTTCCTACAGGTCTCTTACCGTCAGATTTACCAATAACCTGTACATTAATAGCTACATATTAAAATTAAGTATACAGTTTTATGACATGCTATGGCCAGCCTATTCACCCGACCTCAACTGCATCGAAAATGCATGGCCACTCACGAAGACAGCTATTGTCAATCGTCTAACCCACCACAGACCCTCCAACAGCTAACCGTGGCCTCCATATAGGAATGGGACCGTATTCCTCAAGATACACTGGGCAACCTGGTGCTATGCATGCCACGTTGTGTAGAGGTGCATACGTGCTCGGGGAGGGCCCGTTAGCTCCTGAAAAAGAACGACTGCATCAGAGATAGCCGTTGAGTTTGCTGACACTCAGGTGCGTCGTCTGAAAATGTTCGCATGAGCATATGAACACTCATGTATATGTCTTAAATTACGTACATACCTATTAAATACACACACACGCGTATATTTATTCGAAACTGTTTTATGTACAAGTATACACACACAATTTACTCTGACACGACTTCTTTCACGTCTGGTAACTTTTCTAGATAGTTGGTAACACTGACTCCCACGACGTTGGACGGAGGGCGTTGAACACAATTGTTGTGCGTGTTGCATAGAGTTGACAGCTAAGGGGCTGTTGGCCACTATACCCCGATGTTCACTTCGGTGTGCGAACACTGATGCAAGCGGCAATACTTCTTTAATTCGGCACCAGAGTGCAGCATATACAAGGCATATCTAGGGAGACTCGAAAATATATGTGCTACATAGTTGCAAACTTTAGGGAGAATTCTCTAAACCTGGAGGATTTTAAGGGGGGGAGGGACAATTTCCCCTAGGTCCTTCTTGTATTACTTCAAATATAATGTGATTTTGGGGGGAAATTGTTGAAAATAAATTGAACTCTTATTCTCACTTTTTAAATTGAAGATGAAGTTAAAAGGGAGAGGAGTAAATGTGCATTCAGTACAAAAGCATTATTGTGAACACTCGTATGAGAACTGCATGCGACGCCACAGCTGACACTCATTATACACCGCCGTTGTTTTGGCTCGCTTTGTAACAGTTCTACTGCATACTTTGTCCCTCTTGTTTTGTTTAAAACACTTAGCCTTTGCCATCAAATAAAGTCTTTTCCATCTGCTTCATTTCCTGTAATATCCCAATTCCTTACATCTTCTAGTATTCAAGCAACAATTAGCAAGAATATTGCTGCATTAAAATATTATTTCATTCATTAAAGCTAAAGGATTATCAAATTTAAGGCTAATATTTTCGTAGTCAATAATTACTTCAGGGCATGATTTTTAGAGTGCAAGTTAATTTAATATTATATATATTTGCGAAGAAATTAACGAAGTAATACCAACTCCCACAAATAACAGCATATATTGGCAAGTATTTTTTAGAAAATTTAAGTTGAGATTTGAGTGAGCACTTATATCACATTCCGCTCTGTAAATATCAAATTATGCAAACAATTTGTTTTGAGCACTGCATATTGCAAATAATGAGATTAAGTTTCCTCTATCTTTAAATAGAGTTTTTAATTTTCACGTTTTTGACTCGGAAGGTTTCCGTAAAACTTTCGAATATAACTTTCGCTAAGTCTAGAAATTAACTATAAGTAGCCGTGAACCTGCCATAAAACAAGGAGTAACATGCAACATGTACTCAAAGAGAATATGTGGAGAGAGCTCGGAATGTATCTGTTGTGACTCTTTAGGATCATTGCAATACGCGAGGGCTATTGCCCGTCTAAAAATTCCTATGTTTACTGCAATGAATTTCAAAAATAATTATTTACAATTTATCTTTTGAATTGTTCTGTAAATAAGAAAAAAATCGGTCTGGACTTTATGTGTATTTTTTGCGAATATTGTTATTGTAAAAGCTGTAGGGAGAAGTGAAACTTGGAAGCGAGATAAGATGGGAACGGAGTTGGAGACAGGATAGAAAGAGGGAGTGATAAAAAGATGACATGTTGGAAAGCTGGAAAGAATGTATAAACTAGCAAATGAGTGCATATGTGTGTATATGAGAGAGAGAGAGAGAGAGAGAGAGAGAGAGAGAGAGAGAGAGAGAGAGAGAGAGAGAGAGAGAGAGAGAGAGAGAGAGAGAATGAGAAAAAGAGAAAAAGAGAGAGTGGGAGAGAGAGAGAGAGAATGAGAAAAAAAGAGAGTGGGAGAGAGAGAGAGAGAGAAAGAGAGAGAGAGAGAGAGAGAGAGAGAGGGAGAGAGAGAGAGGGAGGGGAGAGACAGAGCAAATGAGAGATACAGGCAGACAGAGGCAGTTGGAGGAGGGAGAAAAAATGAGAGAGATAGAAGGGTTTCCACGGGGAAATTCCTCCACTTTGCAATTCCCGCTACGATAAAAATATGTTTTCAATTACTCATTTTTGAGGTAGTAATATAGATAAGAGATGTGCCAAATATCTCGGAGGTGTTTGTTTTGGTTAATGACAAATATGTCTTCTCACATTCCTAATAATGTTGATAGCTCCGGGCCTCTACAGATATAAATGAAATCCGGACTTAGAAACAGATAGATGGACATATACACTCACAAATATATGTATATGTATGTGTGTGTGTGTATATATATACATAGAGAGAGAGAGAGAGAGAGAGAGAGAGAGAGAGAGAGAGAGAGAGAGAAAGAGAGATGTACACACGAGTGCAGAGAAAGGGTGATAGAAAACAGGGAGAAAGGAAACAAGGAGAGAAGAGAGATGTACACATGAACAGATAAAGGGTGATAGAAAAACAGGGAGAAAGGGAGACAGAGATAAAATAAAGATGAACAGGGAGATGGAGAAATGTACACACGAGCAGAGAAGTTTGATAGAAAACAGAGAGAAAATGAGACAGATAAAAGAAGAGAGAGAGAGAGAGAGAAAAGAAAAGAAAGAAGAAGAGAGAAATAGGAGACAGATGTACACGAACAGAGAAAAGGTGATAAGAAACAAAAATCAGGGAGAAAAGGAGACAGCGATAAAAAAGGAAGGGGAGAGAATAGAGATGTACACAATAGTAGAGAAAGGGTGATAGAAAAAGAGAGAGAATAGACTGAAGAGAGAGAGAGAGAGAGAGAGAGAGAGAGAGAGAGAGAGAGAGAGAGAGAGAGAGAGAGAGAGAGAGAGAGAGAGAGAGAGAGAGGGGGGGATGTACATACGAACAGAGAAATAGTAATCGAAAAGCATGGACAGAAGGAGTCAGAGATAAAAGAAAGAAGGATAGGGAGGAGGGGAGAGTAGAGAAAGTGTGATGAAAAAGGAAGAAAAGGAGATAGAGATAAAAGGAAGGAGGGGAGAGAGAGTGAGTGAGAGAGAGAGAGAGAGAGAGAGAGAGAGAGAGAGAGAGAGAGAGAGAGAGAGAGAGAGAGAGAGAGAGAATGAGTGCGATTGAATACATATGCGTGAAATTTACTCCTGCCTACACTAATTTATAAATATCTGCTTCCCGCCTAAAGTTTTCTGGCATTCGCCCGGTTAACATGTGAATCAGGTCTGCTCCTGCTAATTGCCCCGATCCAAAAGCCTCGGAGTTACATTTCGGATGTCTGAAACCGACGTGGAAGAATATCCATGGTCCTCGTTAAAACCAAGAGGAAACAAGGTGGTCTTCGTCCACTGGATTGAAACTTGACCCTAAGCCTCATTTAAAGGTGTCATCGCTCAATCAGTCTGGCCGAAAACTATCACACTCTAGTGGTTCACAATTACAGCTTTTTCTCATTTGGAAGATGACGTAAGTTTTCAACTCACGGGTGGGGGGGGAGGGATGTTGGTTACCACCCAAAATTAGAATATTTTATATTATTCCTTAGAATAATATAAAATTCAACATGTATTTTTTTCTAAAATACATGTAAACCTTCGTACCATTATGAAATATGTGTGATGAGGCGGAGTGGAATAGGGTTTCAGGATATACAGGGTGATCCGTTTGAGATGTCAGAAAAGTAAACCGTTACGTATCTCTGACCAGTTTGTTGTAATACAAGGAGAACGGATATAAGTTTCGAGTGAGTGGAGGTTTACAGAGGGCGCTGTCGTGCATGGTATAGTGGAACCACAAGCAAATAAACTTGCGCAGACCCGTGACTCCTGTGCACCGTACTCCCGCGTGGAGGGGAGGGGGAGAGTGGATCATGGTTCCTTATGGCCCGAGCTGAACGGAAGAAAGGAAAGCTGCGGGGAGACCATTCGTCCAAGGTTTGTTTTCCTTGTGGTCGCTCTATAGACAACGATGGTGGTCACGCCACAACAGCACACACAGTGTGTCGAATGATATGCGAAATTTCCGAGTGCTGCATACACGCTAGCGCCGCCACGAAGTTGAAGTCTGAAATCCACCACTCACTCGAAACTTACACTCCATCCCAGGACTCTCTGGAACAATGGGTAGAGAAGGGGGGAAAGTGAATGGGCGAAGCGAAGCAGTACACGCTGTTGCAAATGGCTGGTAGCTGCAGTGGCTTTTCCCCCCTCCAAACCTTCCCGTTCCCACTCACGGGTCAGATGGTCGGGTCATTACTTGCGTAGAGGATGCTTATATTACAACAACCTGGTCAGAGATACGCGCATTAACCTCTTGTATACAACGGTTTACTTTTCTGACATCTCAAACGGATTACCCTGTATGCTGGTCACTTTTGCTGGTTCATCATTTTTAATCCGTCAGATGAAGAAGAGAAAGACTTTCGGAGGTGAAGACAAGTAAAGTGTTCAGAAAGATAAAAACGGTTAGTTTTAAGTAATAGGGTAGTAAGACATGCTGTCATAATTAAATATTTTTAGATATTTTATGAGGTGCTAGCTGATTGCCCGGGTATTTATTTATCCCAATCTTCTATTAGCAGGAAAATAATGAATTCTAACTATAATGTAAAATGAACTTGGAATTGAACGGCATTTGGAGTGTTACTATTCATCTGGCATTGGAGTGTCACTATTCATCTTAGCGACACCGAAAACTATGGATGCCACACTAATATCGGTCGTTTTCGATTATTTTCACATGTCACACCTTCCCACCCCACCCCTAGGGGTGTCAGAGGTGTCATACCCACATAATATTTCTTTCAAGATTACAAGTGATATGTGCACCAAGTTTGGTTGAAATCGCTCCAGCCGTTCGAGAGTTATGCCGGAACAAACACACACACACACATCCATTTTTATATATTAGATGGCATGATCTGGGGGGATGGGCACTTCCGTTTCATGGAATAGGCAGGAAAGCCTATTCCACAGCTGTCCTGCCATTTCCGTTACTTTTGTCAACTAGCACGTACATAAAATTTAAAATATCGGAATTGTACGGCCACCGGCAAAAAAAATGGGAAACCTCTTGAAATACTCTCTTCGCTGCAAGGCGTTATGTGTGTTGCCTAACTCTAGGGTGATAAGTGAATTTTCATAGCAAATTTTCAGTGGCAACTTCTAAATTCGACGCGCTAGCTTCGTTAACGACCGGCTGGCTTTGGAGTCCACGGAGCGCGCCCACCAGCTGCAACAATCGCATTCAACGCACAGTGTTGCCACACATCGACTCTCCACATCTACCCTACGCCACCTTGTCCCTCCCACGGTCTCCACACTGAAGTTGCAAACTACGGCAACAGCGTATCCGCAGTCGTGACTGAGAATCCACGTGGAGTAGACGAGCAGAATGGCAGCTGCGCCCGCTGTTTAACGGCACCCATGTTCGTGGCGGCGGCTTTCTTCAGTTCTTGGATGTTAACGAAGTAAACGCGTGGACTATACCACCTCTGTAGGGTAAGGCAACACACATAATGCATTCAGGAAAGCGAGTATTTCAAGACCTAGGTGTCCCATTGTTATTGGCGGTCACTGTACCTGTATAGAAAGTTTCCTTTTATTAATATTTGTCTTGAAACGCTCTTGAAAAATAAAAAAAATAGAACCGATCTTGCAGTAAGTCATGGCAACATCTCTGTTAATAGTTTGACGTAATTATGAAATATCTCACTAGGGCTCTCGATCCGTGACTAACGAGGTTAGTCATCATGTTCGGGACGGCTCGTTTGCCCCTACGTCGCTCTCCAATCGTCCGGAACCCCGTGTGAGGCACAGCAAAGGGAGGGGTGAAGGGGCACGATCCGGAAACGCAGGCATTCCGGCACTGCTCAAATGGCAATAAAAAAAAAGAGGCTGTGAGAGATTCTATATTTAAAATCCTGCATGCGATTTCTCATCGAGAGCTTTTCTCTCCGCCCTGCCACCCGAAGAGCTTCCACTTCACCCCTCCAGCCACTACGTCATTCACTCCCTATCGCAGTCACTTGCGACCATTCGGCATTTCCTGCAACCTTTAGCAGTCTGTCTCAGATTTGCATTATTAACTACAGGTTGTTCTCTTGTCTGCCCATAGATTTGACCAGTACGTAGTCCCAACATTTTCTTGAGGGTATACGAAGTTTCTTAAAACGTTAAGTGCAGACCATATTTCCATTTACTTTGCCATAAAAATGGATAACATTAATTAACTTTCCAAAATAATGTAATCCCTGTTAGACATACCGATATGACATAAATGTGGCAGTGAAGGCGATTGGGTACCAAAACTGGGGGGGGGGGGGGGCAAGGTGCCAAAATTGGGGGCAAGGAGAGTTTACTTCCCCTTGGTAGATAAGGTTTAGCATAGTTCGGGAGCAAAAGTAGCAAAAAGTAGGGGGAAAACTGCCCCCCTTGCTCCAACTAACCGCTGCCACTGAAAATAAGCATATTACAATTACTTGTCGCCAGTGACGGCAATTAGAGGCCGTAGGAGGCCAGTTGTCCACCTTTTCTGTCACTTTTTACCCCCGAATTATAGCATCTTAAAGGTATTTTCTACTGTTACGGCGGCGGTCCTATGCTAGCAAGGGAAGTGGGGAGAGAGGAATTGACCAATCCAGCACAATAAGAAACGCAGCAGCCTGTAGAACGAGGTTCACGTAGTACTTCTTCCCGCCGCGTCGTGACTCTCGCCGCCACCGCAGTTGTCTGGTTGGTCTCCGGCGTAATCCCAGCTCCCCACTTCCCTTGCCAGAATGAGGACCGGCTGCCGTAAGATTGGAAAAGACCTATAATGATAAGCCTTGTCTACCAAGAGAAAGCACAGATAAGGGTATATATACCCTTATCTGTGGAGAGAGTACACTGTCCTTGCCCCTCCAGTTTTGACACCTAATCGCCTCTACTGCTTGTCGCGTTTATCTATGAGAGTCTTTATAGTCCGCAGTAAAAGATACAAGAACATTGTTGAGACTTTCGCATGGACTTTCTCGATACTTCGAAATCTCAAGTCATGTTAAGTCAAACTTCCACATTGGTTGTGATAACAAAAGCCAGGTCTCGTAATACTCAAAGGCCTCGTCGCCATGTAATCAAGGGGTCCCGGGTTCGATTCCCGGTGGAGGCACATAGTGGTTCGGATCCAAATTTAAACTGTAGGCCCAGTCCCGATTAGCCTTACTGTACACAAAGTGGACTTAAAAAACCAACTCAATCGTATTACTCAAAACCTGCGCGGAGACGCCGACCAGGCTAGCAAAGGTTCTGTTAGCATTAACTCTACAAACTTTTTATAAAATTATTATAACAGTCAAATGATGGCGAGAAAATGCTCTCCTCTCCCCTTCTCAACGTTGTTTCCGATCACATAAAACCAGGAGTATTTTACCGTAATAAGTAGGGAACGGATTTTAATGTGCAAAATGATGGTCGAGAAAGGGGAAAAAAGGTTAATATGATCCATATTTTTATGTGACGTCACAACTTTAAAATATGTTACTAATATATTTATTTTGAGCAAAGAAAGCGTAATTTCCGTGTTATTATATGTAATATTGCATCTTGTTTGTAATGTATATATTTTGTTTAATATTTATTGTATTTTATGCTCTGTTATTAGTAGTTCAATGTATCTTTAGATTTGTGAGAGTGCCCTATGTGAATTTGTATTTCTAAATATGTATAGATGTCTGTTTTGTTGATAGCATCCTTTTGTAGATGAGTAATTCATCTGTACTTGAATCTGTGTTCTCGAAAATTTTATAAAAGCGAGGATATCGCATAAGAAATATCAGACATTCGCCACGGATCGTCGAAGATTTTAAACTTAGAAAGAACTTTTCGGTGTTGTGAATACAACTTGGTATGGTAGTTTGGGGCGCAAGCTTAACCTATGTGGTCATAGGTATGCCGATGGCCATGCATTGATGCTATGCACAATACTGCGACCATTCTACGTTAAAAAATAAAGCTAGCCTAAGGATTAATTTGTGATAAAAGGCTAAGGAGCAAATATTGGCTCAGTTATATTTGCAAGTCTCTTGGTGTGGTAGTTCGGGGCGCAAGCTAGGTCTATGTGATCATAGGCTTGCCGATAGCCACGCATTGAGTTTATGCGTTTTAGTTGAGTCAAGTCATCGTCAAAGCGAAATCCTCACCTTCGTACTAAACCTGTTTGCATCATAATCGAAATAAATAAAGAAAAAACCCTTTCGTTTTGTCTACTGCAATAATGTGGTTTTATTCCTCTGTGCTGTGAAGCATTGTCTTTGCCTAACACTACCCCTGTACCTAAGAGGAGTCTGTGTACTTCCCCGAGTCTCATCGTTCACCGCTGAGTATTACTGAGTTATTAATAATAAGAAGAATACAACGATATAGTACCAAATCTAATAATAATACGTTTAATAATAAAACTTAGAACGTATCAAGGTTCTGTAAATGTTCCCAAAAAGGTGCAGATGAAATACCTAAACCAGTAGCAAATAACAGTTAGATACATAAAGTTACATAATGCAATAAGTATTTAAGAAGTAAACGTAGCATTTGCTGGGTTTCAATCAACTTGTTGTACTGGATTACGCTCAACATTTCTATGTTTTTGAATGTAACTCGATGACGCTTTGAGCTCAGCGACTTACATTATCTTGGGAACTATTAGGTCTGCAATGATTATATTATACCATTCTCATGGACGTCCGCAGGATTTTTTCCAGGGAGGGGCAAGGAAGGTATTTTTTCCAGGGGAAGGGGGGCAAACGAAGACAATTTTTTCCCAAAAATAGTGTTGTTCCCTAAAAAACATTGCTCAAATTTGAATTTATGGTGTTCATGCAATAATTAACACATATTATTGTGGCTAAAATGAAATTATATGTGTGAAATACATATTTTTGGATGACTTTCATTTTCCAGGGTGGGCACGGCCCCCCCTTCCGGACGCCCATGACCATTCTATAGCTCTGGTTCTGCTCTACAAAATGAGACTATATGATTTTATATAGCTGCTCAAGAAGAGTGAAAATCATTTATTTTTCTTTCCATTTTCTTTTAACAAAACATGAAAGGAAAGCAAGGAAACAGATGCTGAAGCATCAAAGAGGGAGTAAAAAGGGGATAAATGTGTTAATCTCACGAAAAGGTGCAAAAAACGTTTAACAAAGTGTGTTCATTTTACTTGATATCATGTCCTAAAATACATATCTCAAACGATCGGTGTGAAAACAGCTATATTTTTGGAAAGGTGTTGCAACTGAAAATCCGTTGGCTACTAATGAGTAAGTTTAGCCACAGGGTATACGCCGTATACCCTCGACTACAGCCTTGGGTTTTCCCGTAAACAAGCATACAAATCATCGTTCATGCCTTTGACGCTAGAGGTCTCTGGTACGGTGATCGGAGGGAACCCAACTGGAGACTTCACACCAAAGGAGAAAGCTAGAAGCACAATTCATTTTTAAAACACACAGAGACAAATGAAAGTGTTCACAGTGAAGTCGACCTCAGTGTAAATGTTTTCACGCGCCTTTGCTGAAGCTTTTGTATGTGTGCTCCCTAAGATTTCGGTTTTGCTTCAACATTAATCAACGTGGGAACTACTAAAGAAATAGTGGCCGTGTCCGAAAGGTGCAAGACCTTACTTAAAGCAAACATTTCGAGCCTTGGACTGAAAGCGAAAATCTTTCGAATTGAACTTCGACTGCAGCGCCAAATATGATCAGTAGAACACATTGCTCTTTCCCGTATTATAAACACTTCGCTTTTGTGCCACTTCTGGCTATTCGGGAAGATGGAAATGAGTGATGACATGATGAAATTGATGAATGGACACTCACAAACATCCACGCCCAGGCCTGGATTCGAACCTGTGACCCCTGGCGTCATAGAGCTACGGTGGCAGGCAGGTACACTTGCTTTCGCCAGAGAAATCACATAGCATTTAAAAAAAAGTCTTTATCTTATATTTCCACACATTAGAACCAACATCGGGCTAACTTTCAACTTTCACGATTTCAAACAAATGAACATCGAGTGCACGAGTCAAGTATTCAAGCCGGCAACCTCTCGTGCTCCATGCTGCGGACTCGAATGCTCGTTTACTTGGCGCTTAGGAACTGTGACGTCACTTCCGACAAGACCAAGACAAGTGTTTGGTTCCGGTGTAGGAAGCTACATAGCAGAGGTGGTGGAGTCCTGGAGATGACCAAATGTTATCCCTAAGATAAGCAGCTTTACAGAGATTGGCACCAGAATCGCTGTCCAGCAATGTATCTGTGTCTGTCTATCTCTCTCTGTGTCTCTTTTCTCTCTCTCTCTCTCTTTCTCTCTCTCTCTCTCTGTCTCTCTACCTCTCTCTTTTCTCTCTCTCTCTATTTTTCTCTCGCTCTCTCTGTCTCTATCTTTTTCTCTTTCTCTCTCTCTCTCTCTCTCTCTCTCCCCCCATCTCTCTCTGTGTCTCTCTGTCTCATTCTCTCTCTCTTTGTGTATAGGAGAGCTGGTCGCATTCGGAAGGTCGCAGTTCAAATCCAGTTCCCCGACCTTGCATGCCGACGTCCGCAGCAAGTTTTCGTGCATGAGTTCAATCCTCTCCTGCAAAGGAACTTTGCATGGTAGTTTAGCAGCACACTGGCACCCAGTCAGTGAGAATTCTCTCTATCACACGCTGGGGTGTAAGAGGTGACCGTCTGGTAAGGCACCCAAAAGTACTTCTCCCATAGTACAGTCACGGACACTGCTGGGTTGTAACGTTTCCATTGAAAGTCAATGTATTCATTACAACCCGGCAGTGTCCGTGACTGTACATCCTGGTAATTGCTTATTGCAGGTCAACGAGGTTCTGGCGCCTGGATCCGCGGCGAGAACAATCCTCTGCGGAGTTGTGTTGTCCTTGTATGTACTGTGTGCCCCTTTATAGCCTCATCTTTTAATAGGTAAGCATATTTTAGTCCTCAGAGAGAGTATAGTTCTAGTTCTTTTTAAGTAACGAATGAATAGTTTCAATATTGAGTTACGAAGATTTTAACAGGTCTATTTTATTTTCTTGTTAAGAACCTATCCTTAATTTTGTTTCAGTTAAGGCACTTATCCCTCTATTGCGTTATGGGCAAAAGTAGCCTATGTACTGAAATGTCCATAATCAGTGGCGGCGATTAGGGGTGCACTTGCCCCTCCCCACTTTTTGCAACTTTTTCACCCACACTATGGCCTCTTAACGCTAAGCCTTGTCTACAAGGGAATGTAAATTGTCATTGCTGCAGCCCCCCCCATCCAGTTTTGGCACCCAAACACTACCTACTGCTCATAATCTAAGCAACAATCAATCAATTCACCACACGGTGATTGTCTGCAGATGCCTCTCTGTGGTACATACGTCACTATCGACTAATTTTGTTAAGTCCCAGGACACGAAACTCTTTTATTTTCACCTGTACACGCCTTAATTGCGACACTACTGCTCCTAGCGGAGAAAAGAGCAACTACGCTACAAGCAAAGAGCGGCTAACTACAGCCTTAGCAACTTGGGAGATGATGCTAACAGCACCGAACCTGACCTGCCTAACCCTTTCACGTATGCATATAATAGCTTCAATAAACAAAATTCATCGTGCCTAACCTATTTACATGCTTATTTATGCTATTATATGCCTACGTGGAGATGTTAGGCAGGTCAGGTTGCTAAGGCTGTACCTAGCCGCTCTTGTTACTTTTAACATTGAGTCTGGAAATCCAGGTGGGAATTACGAACACCCTGTATACTTTGAAACAAAAAGACGTTGTTGTTACGTGAAAAAGGAGACTGCAGAAATGAAAACAAAAAAATAGGGAGTGATGTTTTCATTTTCGCAGCACAAAAATCTCTCTTTCTCCCACGTTCATATCTGGAAACGTTGCGTGAAGGCTTCCAGATTGCAAAGGTCCAATAAGAGTTGTCAATTCCTTGTCCGGAGCCCGCCTGGACCTTAATGGAACTTCCGGCCGGGGTTTCTCGAGAAAAGTCTAATCTCTGTGCCACACCACCAGCAGTTGAAGTCAATATTGAACTTTCCTCTCGCCCCTTCGACGCTACAAATAACCACGGCGGAGAAAGAAAGAGAAAAAGATTAAGAAGAAGAAGAAAGGTAAAATTGGAGGCGGCAAAGTGCGAACGAGGAACACAATTCTGACGTGCTATGAATTGCATTTCCTCTGATGGTCAATACTTTTCATTATATACTGTTGCTAGGGCGCCTATGTAATTTTGACCGTGGCAACAAACGTGTTAGGAGGCCGCCGGTTCAACAAGAACTCTTGGCTCCGTTTATTTTCCTGCATACTTTCTTGACAATTCTTGAGCAGTCGTGAGTTTAAAAATACAGGTACAGTAAAACCTCGTTAATCCGGATTAATGGGGGGGGAATTGACCGGTTTAACGAAAGTCCGGATTAACTGAAATGACCTTAAAGAACAGTAGAAAGTGCATTAAAACTCCGTCTATAGCAACAAAACACGTTTATTATGGTGTATTTTAAGGGAATAGGATTAAATACAAGTCTGCAGGAAACAGAATTTCATGAGTGGTTGACTGCCTTTTCCTTGGGAAGTTCTCCCATGGACGTTGGATGTACATATTCTTAGCCATTACGGAGCAATATGACGAATGCGATTGTTGACTTCTAGCCTAGGGTGACCAGATCTTTACCAGCAAAAAACAGTACACACACATACCATGACAAACTTTCTTCAAAAAAGGAAAGACATAAAGGACAAAAGTTTTAACAATAATTATTCCTTTAATTTGAGGAATCCCCAAAGTATAAGAGTGGCATAAAACAAAAATTAAAACTAAATGTATTTAAAATTTGACATATTAAACAAACTACAGTTGTGAGCAAAATTTTGTTGAGAACATGTCACTTACACTTTAAGACTTTAAAACAATTACAATAACTTCAAATTAACAAATATTTCATGATCAAATGTACCAATATTTAAGTATCATCCTTAATGGTTCTGTACTATTGCTACGAGTGAATAGCATGTAATAACTTTATATTTTCCATAACCATATCATGGAATTCACTACAGGTACAACTGATTGATTGATTGATTGATTTAGTTTATTTTACTTCGCGTTTTGTGCCTCTTGGCCAATTTGCGAAGATGGGGATGAGTGATGAAATGTTGAAATTGATGAATGGACATTCACAAACAACCAAGCCCGACGGGATTCGAACCCGGGACCCTTGGCGTCGCAGCGCGATGTGCTAACCACTTTTTTTTTTTTTTTTTTTTTATTTCCTTTACTATTTACATCTGATTATAATAAACTTTTCATGATTACTATACAGGTTTTACAAACTAGGATATATTACATTTAGAAAATTCGCATAGACATTGTTCTTTTTGTTTGCCAACATATTTTGAAATGTGTGCCTTAAATAATGCACAAATTGTTCATGAAAGTCAACTTGCTGATAAGTAGAGGCAAACCAAGCATATTGCCCTAGTAACCACAATACACTGTTCTGTTTCTGTTTAGGGAAATAACTAAAATTGGGAAACAGAAGATGATCAATCGTAATATTCTTCTCATTGGTCCGACAGATGACACTTACGAGTTTCGCAACATATTTCCATGACGTAGCGGTTATTAAGCATTCACTGAGCTTATGCACTAAACTATCAGGCACGTTACATATTAAACATAATGATGAATCTGCCATGTGCAGATCATAAGAGTTTCACTCGAGTCAGCAGTATTTGATGCACTATAACGAACCACGCCGATCGTATTCTTGTGGCGAGATGCCTCGCGTGTATATTTTTCCACACCACAGACCAACGACCTTCCGGGTGTCTTGCAACTATCTTTACAGCCTGTTGAGACGCTACACGCATTCTTCTGTACATGTGCGACACCACTGGAACAGGCAGGGTAGGAGTTTGTAACAAGCCATAGCAGATCTCTACTAAGGTATCACGGAGGTACCTAAGGTTGTGGGGGAGGTTAGTCACGTTTATGGGGGGATCCAACTGTATATGGGCCAAGCAGTCTCGAAGAACATGACTTGTAAGGCTATCAGGGCTCTGAATCATCGTCTCTATGTCCGCTTGAATGCGGAGCGCCTGGCTCTTGTGGTGCACGTGTGCAAGATTCAAGCCTCCCCCAGCATTATCTAAACACAAGGTCTCGTGATTTACACGTAACAACTGCCCATTCCAAACAAACCAGTTCACTGCACTTTTCAGCTTTGTTACATCCAGCATTCTCATCGGAAGTATTTTGGCTATAAACCACAGTTTCGACAGAGCATACACATTAACAAACGTGACTCGTGATTGCAAGCTAATGTTTCGAAACTTATTAATTTGTAGCACTGCTTTTACACTCCCAATCACTCGATCATAATTTACTTGTATCATTCCTTGCAAAGAAGGCGTAAATACTACACCAAGTATTTTTACAATGTTTACAACAGGGAAGTGTTGAACTGGTGTGTGTGGTGGAGAATTATTTAAAAACATCAAACAGGATTTCTTTACATTAATGTGAAGGCCTGAATACACCCCAAATTCCTTCGTTAGTTTATGAACCGTGTCCACATCAACAGGTGATTGAGCTAAAATGCTCACATCATCCGCATAAGCTAACACTTTTAGCGACTTTGACAGAATAGTTATTCCTTGTAACCGTGCTTCCAAAGAGGCGAGCAGGGGACTTAGGGAAATACAAAAAGCCAACATGGATAAGGGATCTCCCTGTCGGACACCTGTAACAATGCTAAGCGATTTTGTCAGAAACCCATTAATCTGTATTTTCGATTCAGCATTGTTATATAGCCCTTGCAGTGCTGAGAGAAAATTCCCCCGTATGCCCCTTTTGTGGAAAACATGAAACATATAATTATGGTTCAGCGAATCAAACGCACGTTCGAAGTCCAAAGCTAAAATCGCTTGATCCTTTAAATTTTTCTTATTATGATTACTGGTAACCACTTCACGCAGCGTTTGCAACACTGCATAAATGTTTTTATTTGCACCATATACATATTGCATGTCCCCCACCAAGTTGATTGAGTACGGCATTAAACGTGCAAGCATACATCTTGTGAAAATTTTATAATCGTTGCACAGGAGTGTAATGGGGCGATAATGAGTGATCTCTGTCGGCTTTGCACATTTTGGTACTAATACTATAATACCTGTCTTGGAAGTCTTGCCCATTTTATGTTGCTGAAAGGCCGCGTTGACCCACTCAGTTAAAGTCGGGCCCACTAGCGTCCAAAAAGTTTGAAAGAAGCATGTAGGAAGCCCATCCACACCAGGGGCGGAGAAAGGCTTTGCCGCTTTCACCGCTTTATGTACTTCTTCGAATGTGAAATCCTCATCAAGCTTAGTTCTATCATCATCGGAAAGTACTTCCGTAACTGCATCCACAACAGAATCATAATTTGAATTGGCAGGTTGGTGCTGCGAAAACATCCTAACATAATGCTCATATATTGTACGTTGTATGTCCTTAGGTGCTATGATTTTATTACCTGCTCCATCTGCGAGTTCAGTAATGAGTTTCCGTTGTGCATTTTGTCGTTCTTGTATCGCGTGACTTATCGACACCGCTTCTTCAGGGTCAAACTGAGGCAGTCTACTTCGAATTTTTGCACCCATACGTTTGTGGGCGGTCATATTTAAGAGTATTGCTTGTATACGTTTAATTTCCGTATGAACCGGTCGTCCTGCCGATGCTTCTGCTATTAATTCACGCAACACACGATAATAAAAGTGATATTTATTATTCCAGTCACGAGACCTCTCTTTACAGAATGATATACAGAAACGTTTAACTGCCGGTTTTAGGATTTCATCCCACCACCGAAGGATGTCAGTACTTCGAAGACGATGCGTCTCCCAAAATCTCCATTGCTCATGAAATGCTCGTTTAAATTCATCATCAGACAAAATGGACGTATTCATTTTCCAATACCCATATCCCCTAGGCACTAAGGGAAGATCAATGTTAATTGCCATTATCACCGCCAGGTGGTCCGAAAAACATGTAGGGGTGAGAGAAATCGAAGTAACTTTCTGACGCAGTGCCGGGGTAACATAGAACCGGTCTAGCCGGGATGCACAATTGTCTCTAATATAAGTATACCCCTGCTTATCAAAATATTTCTCTGTCCAAACGTCCACCAATTTAAAACCAGACACCAATTTTTGGAGGGAATTAGATGTTGCAAAACCAGGACGTTGATCTTGTGGAAGCAAGACGCAATTGAAGTCGCCGCCACAAATGATATGTTCCTTTACACCTTGCAGTTCAGCCGCCACATCTGTCGCAAAAAAATTGTTCCTCTGTGTTCTCTGATTTGTACCTGATGGGGCATATATATTGCATATCCAAACATTTGCCACTTTCGCACATATAATTCTCCCATTAGGGTGACACACAACGTTAGTGATGGGCACCGTATTTTTCACGAGAAGCGCAGTCCCCGTTGCTTGACAATTTGCATTATTATATACTACTATAGACGGGGGCAGTTCAAAATTTATCACTTGAACTTCCTGTAGAAAGGCTATATCGAGAGACGACTGGCTAAAAAAGTCACCCAGCGCCTCTTGTTTATTCCTGTTTTGAAGTTTGTTAATGTTAATCGTGCCTATTCTGAGTGTTGTAAACATATCTATTGTAATCGTTCTACATGTTGTCAGGGACGCTGTATCCCCCTTATTGCCAAGGCTCTCCTTGTAACCATTATACCCGACATTTACACCACAATACAATAAGACCAATAGATGACAAAAGTACCACATCAAGTAAATGGAACAGAGTGGTACAAATCGTTGATCTTCTTTACAAAAAGAAGAAACTTATATATACAAAAAAAAATATAAACTCGATCACTCTATCATACCTATCAGTCCCCTATCAAAAGCCCTTCTTATAACCACAATCATTACACTCTTACAAAAATTACTTAACCTCCTCAACATTACTACTCAGTCCACGAAATCAGTTTGTGGAAAATTTAGTACTATTGACACTGTTACCTTTAGGTACATTACCAAATTTTTTTTTTTTCTAACTAACCTGTTTATAATCATGGATAGTGTTGTCAGTATCCACTCCACACTCGCGAAGAAATATTATAGAATGTACACCTGCAGTATTTTTCTTCTTTTTTTTTCTATGACGCACACGACAAATAACTTTGGATACTACACTAGGGGTGGTCACTCCTTCCTTTCTTCTGTTAGTGCAGATACCCATGGGTGTGGACTCAGGACTCCCCAGATACCTGTGGATGTTGAGGCAGAGCTCCCCCGGGTTTTTTCTTCTTGCTTATTGGCGGGACGAATCGTGGTCTGGATCGCTTGTGTCTTGAAGAGCGTCGTTGTCCTTTATCCGTGGTAATTGCCGGAAATTCATCCTCTGTTTTCGATTCATCCCCGGATCCACCTTCTGTGCCGGTGTCTACTTTCTGGAATTCTATCTTCTTGTCTGCTTCATTTCCGAGTTGTGAGGGAATTCCTGAGGTGTGTTGTACCTTGTCAGGACCATCTAGTGTTGTTAAGGGGTTGGAGTTGGAGCTGGAAGGTTGGCTACTCTCTTCACTTTCACCTACACTTTCACCTTGTTGTTCGTTATGTATTTTGTCTTTTTCGGTGCTCTTCTTTTGGCTTGGGTCGTTTGGTGTTAACTGTGTTTGACGCTCTGGATCCGTAGCGGGTGTCTCTATTGTTTCATTCGTGAGATGGGGGTTGGATCTATGGCAATTTACCTCTTCTCTTGATGTTGTATTCGAGTTTTGGGGTCTTGTCAGTACTGGAAGTACTGTAGGTTGGGATACCATAGGGGTCGTTCCAGTGGCCAAATTTACAGGGACTCGTCCAGTTCTATTAACGCGGGGTCGTCTCGAGGGGCATTCTGAGAAGTTATGTCCCTCCAAATCACACCCACTACACGTACGTACTTGACCAGAATAAGTTACCCAGTACCTGTCTCCTTGTATGGTAATGTACGAAGGGATTGCTTTCCGCAAGGCCATTTTAAACACAATGCGCCCCGTTCGTGTTCTATAAATATGTTCTTCTGAATACCTCTCTTCCTTTACGTTTAGCACTTCACCGTATTCACTAATTACATTACGAATCGCATCGTGGCTTAATTCGTCTGGCACTACATGCACACTTACAAAAACACTCTGCTGGTCTGCCCATTCCACATCTATTTTATGCCGTCCGTCGGCATCATAATAGGGCACTTCAGCTCCATAATCATTTAATAATCGCTCACCCACAACTTTCGTTACAAATTTCACAAATACACAGTTTCGATAGTAATCAATTTCAAAACTTTGAACTTGGTTCGATGTTACACCGTACGTGTTATGAAACCACTTATGTAAATCCAGCGAAGTAGGTCTAGATTTTACACTACGAAAAATAAATTTCAACGTATTTTGTCTCTGTACCGGCATGTTTGTCTTCCTTCTAGTCTTTCTCACTTAGCATGTACGTACTATAAAAACAGTGCTTGCTCAATTCAACTCAAGAGTATTTGCCTTACCTGCCACACGGAAAACAGCGAACGCGAAAACACGATCTGCACGCGGCCGCGTGTGCAGCTAGACTCCATCCACTCGGCCACAGGGTCGGGCTACAGGTACAACTGAATTTATATTTAGTTATTATTAGTTGTTTCAGTGTTTCAGTTTTCAATTGAGATTTCTCAGCAGTCCACATGTTATTCATTAATGAGAAAACTCTCTCAGTGGGTGCATTTGTGGCTGGAAGGCACAAACTGAACTCTACAATATCAAATACCTGATAAAAGGAAATACATTTTTCCTGAAAATATTTGAATATCTCAACCCATCTTAAATCTACTCTCATTTGAGCAGTGTTCCATGCTTTCAGTTTTTCAAGAGTAGCATACGCTCTTACATTTGAAATTTCATCAAAGAGATGAGAATCATTAAGTTGCTTTCCTGACCATTTGTTGAAAAATTGTACGCTATTTTGCACCCTGTCCCATTCAATCATCGAATCCAGTTTTACCCAATCCAACACAGTCATTTCAGAAAAGGTAGAGGACCACTGCTTAATATATTCAATACAAGTTGAATAAAATGAACGCACATGTTCCTTAAAACTTGACATACAAACAAACCCATTTTCCTCCAGACTTTTCAGCTTCGACTGCACTATAAGAGGCAAAAAAAGGCAGTTATATCTGTCAACTAATTTTTGTTTAAGTTCTGCAATCATAGAAACATATTGACCCTCTAGAAAGTGAACAAAGTCATTGAAAAGTGCTGCATTGGAATGGATAAAATAAAGCCATATTTTAGATAGAGGATCCTCAAAGAACATTTTAATGATTGTGGGACACTTGTCTTATGACAGAAAGTATGATTTTAATACTGGATAGAGTTTAAGTATGCGCTCTACGGCTGGCAACAAAGAGAGCCACCTAGTTTTGCTATAAGAAAGAAACTTTGAGAACTCTTATCTCCACGAAGTCACAAAATTCACGTAAAGCATGTTCACGTACTGTATATATGTAAAAATATGGGTATATTTTGTGCACCCCACTTTCTATGCAAATCGGTAAACAGTCCATCGCAGTTTGTACACAATTATTCACTATATGTGCAGAACAACCTACACCTACAATTGGTTTGCTTAAGCATTCCTGAACAATACTGTAAACATTTTTTTACCTTTTCTTGCTGCTCCTCCAAACTTGCAGTTGGTGTTGTCAGCACAAAATCCAACAACTTTAGTTTCAATGTTGTATTCATTTCATGTCTTCAGGATATAGGAAGACACAATATCGAACGTTTCACCACACTGATCTTGAAAATCCAGAAATTTAACTTGCACTCCGCTCAAAGGAAGGAAGTAACGCACCAACAATGGAAGCAATTTCGTAGTTTTATGGTTCGACGAATCTGTGTAAACTGTAATGTAATTTACCTGATCCAACTCTTTCTGAAGCTCTGCAATTGCATAGGGGCTTTTCACATTTGTCACGATCGCTTCGCATTTTGTTCTTGCACAAGCATATTGTGGTTCGAAGCACTTCTCAACAAGTTTCGAACTACAGTCTGTAGAACGAAACGATTGATTGTGTTGCACTGTATGAAATGCAAAACACGCTTCTGCTGCTGCCAATTTTTGTTGTTTAGGCCCAAAATTCGTGTTTCGAAAAAATGTAGAAAGAGTAGCACTAGATGCAGCAGCAGCGTCGGCAGATTTGTGTTTTGCGGTTTGCAGATGTCGTGTTATTTCATACCTTCCACTGTTTGCATTTGAAAACTCACGTGAACATTATTCACAGTGAACATCACTATCGCTTTTGCCTCTTTTAAGAAATGGATAAAGAGATTTCAGTTCTGAATTAAATGCACATTTCCTCCTAGGAGGCATCTTCACCCGACAGTGTTGAAATACGAGACTTCCACTCTACGCACCCCGCAACAACTGGACAGATCGGCGCCACCTGACCCTTTCGTTCGCAACTGTCTACAACCGCTTCTCTGCCGTGGTAACTACGCATTGCTCTAACCAGATGTCCATTCTCTCCAGCCCGACCACAACAGAAAAGTATGTACTGCATAAACAGTTGACATGGAAAAGACAAATGAAAATATAAATAGAAAATAAATATTTGGACTTCGGAGACCGGAGTAGAAATCAGGACATTTCGCAGGACATATGTGAAAGAAAGGACATATGTTAATTTTATACATGGCTTCGCATTCTGCAGGACAGCCCATCAAAAAAAAGGACTGTACTGCGAAAATCAGTACGGATGGTCACCCTATTCTAGCCACATTTAAAACCTTGCATTCTGCCTTTTTTTGGCCTTTTGTCTGTCCGGATTAAACGAAGTCCGGCTTATCGGGGTCCGAATTAACGAGGTTTTACTGTATTTACAGTGACATATTTTTTTAAAATATAATCTGCCTACAGAAGTTAGCTTCACATTCGCAAATTCTTGAAAATAATCTCCAGTTTAATATTATTTATCAAGAATGTTCATAGCACATTTATACAATTTAGAAGTTAAATTTGAAGTTCTAGGCGCTCAAATAGGTTTTCATCATGCTATTAAATAAATTATCTTCCAATAATTAAAAACATAGTATATACTTAAGCTATTATTTCACTTTAAAAATTTGCTAGAAATTCCTTTTTCATTTTAACACATTACTTGAAATCTATCTTCGTACTAAACAAAAACGAATCGAAATAAACTACTTTAAAACCCAGAGAATTCCCGTTAATTAACAAACACATCTACAGTGCAAAGAAGACAAATACTTCTTATTTATGAGTGTAGAGTCTCAGTCTTTATCACTGAAATGAGAATTTATAACCTTAGCCTGGAGGTATTTGTATACACACGCAACATTTCCCAACAGAAAATAAATATGCCCAACCGTGAATCTATACTAAGTGGTTGCATACATGCAAGATCAAATTGAGTTGACGAAGCCTCGTAGCATCAAAACGAGACCTCGGAGAGAAGAGTGCTACCAAAGAAAATTTCTGTCTTTCATATTCTTTACACACTACAAACGTTTGTTGCTCGATGGTCTCTTGCATATCAGTTGAGCTTGCCTTTCATATTGACTGTCTAGTTATTCAGACTGTAACTTTATAATAAGAGTCCAGAATACGATTCTCACTGGTCCCATCTCGGTGGTTAAGGCAGATCCAAACGAAAACTGTAGATCCACTCATGTTCCTGCATCAAGTAGACATAAAAAAGCAACTTTTTAAAGCCTATTGAGCAGAACCGACGTTAATTTACGGCGTCTGATAATCAGGCCTGCGATAGTATCGGACGTACATGTATGATTTGAACTTTGCGAAAACACAATACTGACGTAACGTGACATTCAGCTTGGACTGACATCTATCGGCCAAACGCTGAAACTTCGTTCTCGATTTGATTTTGCTATGAACAGGTTCTGCCGGTGAGAAAGCTCTGTGTTGATTGGTTGACTGATTTAGTTTATTTTACTTTCTTTTCTGCCACTTTTGGCCGATCGTGAAGATGAGGATGAATGATGATATGATGAAATTGATGAAGGGACACATAAAGAACACCCTTGCACCCATTCTAACCCGGGAGCTCTGGCGATGTGCTAACCACTTCGCCCCGAAGGTTGGTTAGAGTTATGTGTGTACACCCATTTTTCTTAGGAGTTCCGCACTGTGAAGACTTTTGAAGAGACATTTGCTGACATTAATGTTGAAGACTAAGGTATATTACAATCTGTTTTCGTCTCTTTTTATTTTATTGTGTAATACATATTATCACAAAATCTCCTTATATAATGGTACGTACAACCTTTAACATTAATGGGAGAATAAAGAATATAAGATTTAGTACCATTCTTATATTCATGATATTAATAATAGTAGATACGACGAAATTAAATGCTTGCAATCCAAAATTTTATTTGATGCAAGAAAAAAAAACTCACGGGGCGGGGGGTCATTTCCAAATAAACGTCCGTATTGCTCAATTGGGACATTTAATTTAAGTGCGTGCATAAAATGTTCTTTTATTACATCTATTATCGACCTACAAAGCAGCAAATACATGCTGTTATATTCTGGGAACGAGTACGTGTGAGTTTTTCCCTCGAAAACGAACATGGTAAAGGTAGTGGTGCGCAATGAATGTCAGAAGGTAATTCGATCTAAGGCAATTATAGCAGTAGCTCTTTTTTTGTTCCTGCGGATTCCTAGGCAATTCTGTTTGTTTTAACAGCTGCTGGGCGGTAAACACGCAGAGCAGGGAACAACGGTGCATTCGGACATTTCCGTCAAGAATCTTGTGTAAACGATCCCACGGACAATGAGGGCAATGGGCGAGATTGTAGAATGTGGGAGAGGGAACGAGATACGGAGAAGGAACTAGAGAGAGAGAGAGAGAGAGAGAGAGAGAGAGAGAGAGAGAGACAGAGAAGGGAAAGAGAAGCAGAAATGTAAAATGAACGAGGAAGAGAACAAAGGAAGATGAAAGAGGTAGAGAGACTGAGAAAAGGGGAGATTGAAGAAAGGAAGAGGAATTACAGAGATGGAGAGAACAAAACTTTTGGCTAATCGCGAAGATGAGGATGAGTGATGATATGATGAATCATTGAAGGGACACTCACAAAGAACACCCGGCCATTGTGCACCCCTACCATATTGTTACTATAATTGAAACATAATCGCCTGCAAATTTTCAGGTCTGTAGGCCATGTTTTGACCCCCGCCCACCTCAAAAATAGTTGCCTGTTCTGTTGTTTGTAATTTTATATACTTTGTTCATTTTACGGACATTGACAACATGGCAACAAGTTGTAACCTTTTCTCTTTTTCTTTTATAGGTTGTAGCCAAGGCAGAAATGAGTGAAAATATGGGAAAAGAACCACCTCATGAAGCAGTTCCTTCAATTTCATCGACACCAAACCGCCCAGTACTTAGAAAGGATGATAGAGAAGTGTCTGATGCGTGGCTCTTAAGTAATTTACTGCAAGTTTTGACCCCGAAAAAAGAATCTCAACTGCCCACCAATGGGGATGTGCTTCGCTACTTTGTTCTTCTCAATCGTGCACCCATGCAGAAAGATAAAAGGGATGATGTTATAAAATTCGTTATCCTGAAGGCAGAAAAGTTTTGGGAGCTTTCTGGCATTCCAGTGACGCCTGTCAGAGCGGGACATTCCAAAGCAAAACTCAATAAATTAATTGTGCAATACCAAAATCTTCGGAAACATAAAACAAGGAAGAACTTCCCAGCTGAGAGTGAAAGCTCTCTCAAATCTCTTCTTCTACTCTTTGACATAGCACATGACAATGCTATTTATATTATAGAATATGACAGATGTAGGACTAGAAAAATGATTCTGGAAGATCAAAGATCATGTCGAAAAATGGAGTTAGGTGTTTTTGATAAGACATACTTTGCAAAAGTTATGAGGAAATTATCTCATAACGAAAAATAAATTGAGCGTGCTGCGAGGGAGAAGCGTCGCCAAGAAGAAGCTTCAACCAAGACAAACATAAACACAAGTACTAACTAGCCTAGAATTTGATAAAGTTGGTAGCCTTGATTCAAGTGATTCGGATGGCTTGGATGCTGAACCTGATGCAATTCAAGATCCTGAGTTTGTATATCCTTCAACTAGCAGTGGCGCAACAGGTACAGGTACAACACTTCGTAGAAAAAGTTCATCAATTGCTTTAAATATATCCAGAAATCTATTTACAAGCAAAATCATATCAACCATGGGAGACAGGCTTAATCTACTGGTCAACGAACAGCATTCATGGGAGCAATTATTACAGAAGGTGGAGTTCCACTGAAAAAAGCAACTCTTTCAATTAAAAGCACATGGACAGCAGGTAAAGAAGTTAGGAAATCATCAGCGCAAGCAATTTAGGCTACATTCACAGCACCGAAGCAGTCAACACTACATTGGGATGGTAAGCTGGTTCCACACTTCAAAAAAGAAAACAAAAAAAAGAGTAGCGATTTTGGTATCTGGTATGCCAGTCTGTGAAGAAGGTAAAGTTCTTGGTATCTCTGTAATTACAAACACAACAGGTGAAGAACAAGAAAGCGCTACGTTTGCCCTCGCAAACGAGTGGGAGATTTCAGATAATGTGAGATCCCTTGTTTTTGACACTACAGCTTCAAACTCAGGATGGAAAATTGGAGCTTGTGTTAGGCTGGAAAACCTCTTTGACTAGAAGTTGTTTATGCTGGCTTGTCGCATCACATATTTGAAAGAATTCTGAGTTCAGTTCACAAAGAATTGTTTGGTGCAACATCAGGTCCTGAAAACACCAATTTCATTCAAATCAGAGACTCTATTTGGTCAACTATTAACACAGAAGCTGGTTTTAACATCCTAGAAATCAAAGACAGGAGTTTGAAACTCACTATGGAAATTCTATACGATCACTGAAGAGAATACTTCCTACTCCAAATAGAAAGAACTTGGACATTCGGGAGTGTGCTGAATCGATGTTGATACTTCTGGGTGAGACACCTGAAAGAGGAATACACTGGCTGAAACTAGGAGCAGCGCATCAAGCTCGGTGGATGCCATCCATTTTGTATCCTGCAAAGATGTTTGCTTTTAGTGCTCAAGCAGGATATGACAAGGACGTGATCAGTAAACTGGAAGCACTATGCAAATTTAATGCACTATTCTACGTTGAAAACTGGCTCTCTTCATCCATTGGTGCCGATGCAGTGTATAATTATCTCAAGCTATGGCATGATTTGAACAAGTATTGCAAGCATGATCCTCAAGTTGCAAAAGCAGCCATAAAAGCCATGGAAAGGCACTTCTGGTACTTAACCGAAGAATGTGCTGTGTTCTCTCTATTTTCAAACAGACTTTCCTCTTCAGAACGGCAGCAGATTGCTCGAACATTGCTCCGAATTCCTCGACCAAAAGAGTTTGAAAGGGGCCATCCAACTTTTCCTATTCTTAGCCACAGTACAAAACTATCATCCCTTATTGGGCCTAAATCCTGGTTCTTGTTTCACAGTATGGGAATTGGCAGCGACTGGCGAAGAAAACCTGCTAGTGAATGGCATAATGATCCCAATTACCAAGAAGCTGAGACATATGTGCGGCATGTCAAAGTGGTGAATGATCTGTCGGAACGGGCTGTGAAACTAATCCAAGACTTCTCAACTAGTGTTACCAATGATGAAACACAAAAACAGTTCTTATTGCAAGTGGTCGAATATCACCGCAAAAAAAATTCCCAACTTTCAAAAAGAGACATTAAAGAACTTAACAGCACTCTCCTCCACAAAACCATAAATCCAGTAAAGTGATTTCATATGAATGTGTACACTACTTGTTAGTTACTATATACAACCTTGGTGACAATGAAGTTCGACCAGAAAGGAATACGTGATTAAATGCACAGAGGCATAGGCGGTGGAATGGGTGACCCGCAGAAGTGACGCATGTGTGTAAGAGGAGGCGTGTGAGCAGGCAAGAATCGTGATCCCAGCATGTTGCACCCAAGGTCACGTAAAGAACGAAAACGGGGAACTATACGCGTGACATTGAACTTCGACCAGGCACCAGACCCATACGGAAATTCCAATAGTGGCGCATTCGACGGAAGCATGACGTCACGGACACGATAAGGGAGTCCACCGTATATAAGCGCGTACTGTGCACCGAGGAACCGCAGTGCATCATCACCATGATCAGGGGCAAACCTGTTGACAACACCGTGAGGAGAAGAGTGGTGGAGTTGCAACGGGATGGAATCAGTGAACGGGAAATAGGGCGCCAACTGAACTTACCCAAGTCAACCGTCCACTGCATCATCAAACACCACCAAAATACGGGTACTACAGAGCCAGGTAAGGCCCCCGGTCGAAAACGCCTGCGTGACCTACGGATATTTAGGCGCTATATTCAGACCAACAATCATGTTTCTGTGGCCGAATTCTGACTGTGGACTCGAGAACGCTTTCACATTGAAGTGTCAACCAGAACCATTCGCCGTTACCTACAGCGATGCGGTTACAGAGTGTACAAGGCGAAACGTAAACCCTTCCTTTCCATGTTGAACAAAGGCAATCGACTACGGTAGGCACGAATGTACCGGGGATGGACATTTCGGCAGTGGAACAGGGTTTTGTGGACGGCCGAATCCATTTTCAATGTTGTGTACTGGAAAATACGGAAAACAGTCATTTGTCGGAAGGAGGAACAGAATGAAGGAAAATGTTATGCACGTCGGGTACAGAAACCTGCGTCAGTGATGGTATGGGGATGCATGACGGCATCTGGGGTTGGCCCACTACACGTCTGTGAGGGCATTGTGAATGCACACGCCTATACACGCATACTGGAGCGGCATCTTCCTACAGTGCGAAGGCACCTGTTCCACAGGCGGCGTCTCGTCTTTCAACACGACAATGCCAGGCCTCATACAGCGCGGCTGACAAGAGAATGGCTGACTCGCCATCACGTGCGAACTCTGCCATGGCAACAATCGAGTCCCGACCTCTCGCCCATTGAGAATGTGTGGCGTGTTCTTAAGCGACGTGTGCGACAGAGGGAACCCACGACAGTGGCTGCTCTTATCGCCTGCCTGCAGGAGGAATGGCACCGCATCGATGTGGAATACCTTGAACGACTCGTCCGCAGCATGCCCCGACGCATTGCCACAGTTATTCACCGACGGGGCGGCGTCACACCATGGTAAACAGGATCCCCTCTAACAGTGGTCGAACTTCAATGTCACGTGTAGATGGACGAAAATGTTTTATTTTGTGTGGACACCATACATTGCTGCGTTGCAGCGGAAATTTATGTTTTCCTTTGTTGCATGTAGCCTGCTGAATAAAATATGTTCAGCATATGCATGTGTTCTCCTTCTTTTACAACGCACTCGTATATTTGTGACTGGTCGAACTTCATTGTCACTAAGGTTGTATGTAGTTTGTCTTCTCTGTCTTATATTGCAAACATTTTTGTCATGATTTTAGTGTAGGAAAATGATGATTAATAAACTAAATCAGTTAATCGTGTTGGGCGGGGGTCAAAACATCACCAAATGACCTAAAATTTGGTATGCATTCATATTTTGCCAGTAGAAACAACATAGGAGGGGTTCACCATTTAATTTAAAAAAATATTTTTTCCCATACCTACATGCAATGCCTCACCCATGCCCAAGGCGTGATTCGAACCCGGGACTCCTGGTATCGTAGCGCATTATGCTAACCACTCCGCTACGGAGGTCGGCAAGCAACGATATGTATAGAAAGAGGGAGAAGAAAGAGAGCGATAGAGAAAGAGCGAGAGACAGAGAGAGAGAGAGAGAGAGGGTGGGGAGATCACCACACAACAACAATGTAACTCATAGGAATTGAAAATCTAGTATTTTTACCCAGGTTTCTATTCTACGCTATACAATTCTTTATTCCATTATTTATTTTAAAAGAAGGCACGAATTTTCACACCAACCTCTTGGATTGGTATAAGATAAGAAGCTAAAGACACCGAGACAATGCCAGTGTTGCAAAATACCATACCAGCGGGTAAACAAAAAAAAAATGATTTTACTACATCTAGCACAGAACACAGAATGTGACGACAAGGGTGATAGAATTATCTAGCCATCTATTTATAATGTATTTGGTATCGATTCATGACATTAATACTTAATTACATTTCTCATTATTACCGCATCAAAAAAGGCTGGAAATCATGAAACTTTTGCAGTGTATGCAACTATGAGTGGAATCCACACTCCAAAATTTAAGCCGCACTTTGAGTAAAAGTACTTTGTGTACAAACGATTAAGGGGTTCGTTAGATTCTCTCTAGGTTGTACTGGATTATAGCGGTTTTTACCGCTGTTTATTGAATTATGGTTCTCGATCAGTCACAAATAGAATATGGAACGCTGCTAGATCGTTCTGCAGGTACGGCAGGGTTGACATGTTTAAAACGAAAGTTGTTAAAACATAATGTTTTAACGGTGCACAGCACTCCATTAGAGTGCTGCAATGAGCGTTTTTCGCTCGAGCGGCAAATAGTTCGCACGGGCAACGCTAGATGGCACGCAGAATTGATAGCTCTTCCGCTAGGGCGAAAAAGACCGAACGAGCGAAATACACTCGAACTCTCGAACCCTATTAGTACACGTATTTCCGTAACTTGTCTATGGTAGTGGGCCCTCAAATATGGATCGTAAAGTAAAAGACGAAGTGACATTGAAAAATAAGTGAACATAGTCATCATCTCCATGTTAAAATGCAGTTTTGTCTATCTTAACGAGATATGTGAAAATGAAATAGATGATTATGGGCTGAAACTTCCTAGACTGACATTTTATGTTTCTACGATTATTTTCACATTGAAATGATGTTCGATTGAATGTTATAACTGCATGTTATTATTGATAGACGCAGGATAAGAGGAAGAAGAAGAATTTGTATTCTATAGCATGTTATTGATTGGTTGTTATAGTAACAGAGTGTAAGATGTACGTGAATGGCTTCCAGGCATTAAAGTTATGTTGTTTACTTTGAAATTACGTATTTTGTATGTCTTGTATATGTATAGATAAGAAATCACACACACAACATAACAAGGCTTACATCTATGGCGCAGTCGTACAGGATATTCTTGGTGATTCTTCGTAAGAAGAAGTATGGATGAAGACGTCACGAAGAGTAGCTACCCGACGATCATCATTCCAGCATAGGTTTATGCAAGGAGAAATTGTGTCGGCTTGGTCAATTTCTACGGTAAGAACCAAGATTACACGGTTTGTGTATTGTTTACAATAATTGTACAAGGGCAAATTCAAATCAGTGCGATACAAATTGTGTCTACGGCGTAGATTACAATAATTGTACAAGAACAAAGTTTAAATCAGTGTGATACGGATTGTGTCTACGATATTGTGATATTTAGTTGACCACAATTATGAATATGTTCGGTTTGAATTTATTCTCTGAGTTCCGGCCAGATTCGGAAGAAATAGAAGATTATTTAAAGAGGTTCGAACAGTCTTGCTTGGCTCATGATGTTAATGAAGCCAGGAAGGTACCCATACTGATTGCAGTTATAGGACCTGAAACATTCAAAGTACTGAAGATTATCCTAGCACCTGAACCAATCGAACGGCAAACGTATTCGACCCTCAAGGACAATCTGCTTAAACATTATGGCCAGAGAACAAACAAATATGTGGAACGTTTTAAGTTCAGGCAATGCATGCAGGAAAGCGGCGAGGATGCAACACGATTTATGGTACGTGTTAAGGAACAAGCACTAAAATGTAGTTTTGGCCAGTACTTACAGGAAGCCATTGTAGAGGAAATAATTGTAGGCGTTCGGTCTGACGCCATTAGAAAGAAATTACTATCTGAACCTACATTGACTCCAGCAAAATGTCAAGATATTGTGCTTCAAATGGAATTAATTGAACGGGAAACACAAATGTTCGCACATCGTGAAAAGAAATGTAGTTCTAATGTAGTTGTATTTGCTGGGACACAGAAATTTAAACCATGTTTCCAGTCCTCGCAAGCACACAAAAAGAACTTTGTTAATCCTCAGAATAGAAATTATAAAAGCACTAAAGAATGTGATAGATGCTCCAGAAGGCATGATCTTGGACATTGTCCAGCAAAATATTCGATATGTTCATTTTGCAAAAAGAAAGGTCATTGGCATGTAAAATGCAAGTTTAGGAAAAATAATGGTGGAGTTGCGAGTAAGACAATTACAAGTGATCAAATATCTACGTCTAATATTAAACCCTTAGACGCTATTGTTGAACAAAACATACATAACGAATTTCATGGTTTGTCATGGTTGCACGTCGAAGTTAGTGATTCTCATCCGCTAGAAGATAATACTTGCACTATTTCATCAAGCACAGACAATTCACAAGTGGAAGATGCTACGCTCAATCGTTCAAAAGCAAGGAGCGTTAATTTCAAGCCAAAGACAAAAGTTGTAGATGGCACTAATGTTCTTATGTCAGCGGAACCGTGCGTAGTTAATCTGTGTATTGATAAACGAATTATACAATGTGAACTAGATACTGGATCTCCAGTTACGCTGTTCAATAGCAAGTCTTTCAAAAAAATGTTTCCTCATCGGCGAACACAATTCACTACACTTAAGTTACGAGGTGTGAATAATAATACTTTGAAGTTGAAAGGTCAAGCTTTCATTGATTTATCATTGAATGATGTATTGTATAAATTACCGGTTATATTGTGTGAAGAAGAACTGCGTTATCCGTTGATTGGACGTTCATGGCTCGACAGTATTCATCCAGGTTGGAGGAACTTGTTAGCACAACGTAACACAATGTTCACAAATACGGGGTCCGGACGAAATTACAACGCAGATATTAATACAAAAATACCGGAAAGTAAAGGTTTGAGAGCGCAGCTGGAGAAGAAACTTACCCAGAAAGATAAGGAATCAAGGGAACGTGACCAACTGCGATATGACGGACATAAAAGACCGAAGCTCCGGAGAGACAGGGAGAGGGACATTAGTAAACAGATTGCCATTGGAATGCCAGCTAAGAGCATGGCCAGTGACGACACTCAGTTTGACCAGAAGCTGTTCAACCAATCAAAGAGGATGGACAGTGGGTACGGAGATGACGAAGCGTACAACGTGTATGATAAACCTTGGTGGCATGCACGAACTCTGGGCCAACATATTTACAGACCATCAAGATATCAGGACAACGCTGTGTATGGAGAAGATTTCGAGAAAATAATGAAAACAAACAGATTTGTCCCAGACAAGGAATTCGGTGGCACGGACCGTGGAGCACCACGCAGCACACCTGTTCAGTTTGAGAAAGATGAAGATGATCCTTTCGGTCTGGACCAGTTTTTGACTCTAGATAGAAGAGCTAGCAAGAGACCTAAGGATGCAGAGGGAAGAGATAACGAAAACCAACCAAACACAGACGCTAGGCATGCACCACTCAGAAGTTCGAATAGACTTAGGAGACCTCCTGATAGATATGGTGAGACCAACACTTAAAACAAAAAAAGAGACTCCAGGAGGAGATGATAGACGCAGGATAAGAGGAAGAAGAAGAATTTGTATTCTATAGCATGTTATTGATTGGTTGTTATAGTAACAGTGTGTAAGATGTACGTGAATGGCTTCCAGGCATTAAAGTTATGTTGTTAATTTGAATCTACGTGTTTGTATGTCTTGTAGGTATATGTATAGATAAGAAATCACACACACAACACAACAAGGCTTACAATTATTTCGCAGAATATGATTATCCTCTTCAGTAAGTGAACAATGATGACACGTACGTCTTGCACTGTGATACGATATTTGTAATTGCTTAGACAGGTCTGTCAGCATGTGTATCCATTTTATTACGGTCTGTAGATATTGCATATTTTCATATGTGCTGTATTTGAGTCTTACATAATATACGATATTATGATTTATAATTGCAATTGCATAGAATGGTTTCCATCCATGTATAGGTTTTAGGTTGACAGTGTTGCTTATTAGGCTCTGAAATACGGGACGTTGTCAGTCATTCCACCACGAGTGCGGTACGATCGAGCGTGGGAGATTCGAACGAGTTTGAGCGAGCTAAAGTGGTCCGATGCAGTACTCTCCAATCCACCCAATGCAACAGGATGCACACCATAGAGAAAACGACCCAGTCCGATGCGCAAGCGACAGGCGACACGTGCAGCTCGACGTGTGGCTTTGATTGATTGATTGATTTAGTTTATTTTACTTCGGGTTTTGTTCCTCTTGGCTAATTTGCAAAGATGGAGATGAGTGATGAAATGATGAAATTGATGAAAGGACATTCAGAAACAACCAAGCCTGAGCGGGATTCGAACCTGGGACCCTTGGCGTCGCTACGCGATGTGCTAACCACTCAACCGCAGGGTCCGGCTCGACGTTTGGCCTCGGCTTGAAAGGGTTCGTTTCCAAGCAAGACGTGTCGCTTACCCAGGCGTGGATGCACGGGGAAGGTGATCGCTCCTCCAAACTGCCAGGATTTTGGATGTACTCGTATTACGCATAAGACTCAAATGCTCTGTCTTTTTTCACCAAGTTGAAGAGACACAAGAACATTTGAAAGTTTGATTTAAGTCCACTTTATGCTCAAGATCTAATCCGAACTGGACCTACAGTTTAAATTTGGATCCAAACCACTGTGTAATATGCCTCGAAAGGGGATCGATCCCGAGACCGCAGAACAGGTTTTCGTTTTCTTTGCTTATTCACTTTACTCATCATATTTGAATGTTTAGTATACCATGGCAATGGGAAGAATTATGATGACAAAAATAACCATCTTAACCCGGCTTCGAATTGGGCACAGCCATCTCACATAATGTCACTTGGGAAGAGCTGGACCCTCCAATATGTCGTTTCAGTAATGTCATTTTAAGTGTTCGGCATATTCTTATTGAAGGTGCCGATTTTGTTTTCGTAAGGCAGACTTTTAATTTTTCAAGCTGTTTATCATGCCTGTCGGGAGATGACGGCCCTTTAACCAACGTGTTTAGCTTTTTGAGAAGAGCTGGTCTCTTCGACTGTCTGTGAGGAAGGTTTTGGTATATTATTACCTTTCTAATGTGTTGTGTTTGTCCTATGCAGGTCCCTTAACAACCTTGCACTTTTAACCAGGGTTGTTAAAGCTCCGGCAGCCCATAAATTCTAATGGGTCCGTTCTATTGGGTTCCGCTGTATGACCGGAACCTTTTTCTCGCACAATTTAAATTCGGTCCAAGTTTCGTATTGTTTCATTGAAAAAGGATTCCCGGACCGAACTTAAATTCATCCGGGAAAAAGGTTCCTGGACCGTATTTAAATTGGTCTGGTAATAATGTTCCTGGACCGAATTGAAATACTTTACAGATAAAAAGGTTCTTTATGATCCAGAACCCATTTACACTCGCTGATTTTCTCTCCTGGACCGGAATTGAATTTATTTAAAATTCCTGCACCTTTAACAACCCTGCATTTAACTTTTCCCAAGGAGCGTTTTACACATTTTTTTAAAAAAAACTCTTAGGTAAGAATTGCAGTTAAGGGGCTATTTCTCCCCATACACTGAAGGGTGAAAAGTGGCCATACGTGCCGATTTAACAAAAAAATTTAAATCAATCAATAATAACCATCATTCCGGCCCTGGTCCCCTAGGGAAGTCAGCTTTGTTCAGTTTGCAGTATGATATAGTTTATAGAAAAGCGCAAGTGAGATGAGGTACCCAACTGAAGTTGGTTTATTCAAACTATCTTCGGGATCCGCCTCTGTGTTTGTCTCCTGTCGCTTCGGTCTGAAAGCTCCAAAACACCCAGTCTCCCCACGCTCCATCGCAGACCCAACGTGCCATTTTAGCAGGCGATGTTCGATCAGGAGAACCTAATCGTTTCAGGCGACGATTTATCTCATTATCCGAACAGCGTCGCAAATTAGCCTGTCCCTCCCATCCCTCGGAATCTAACGTGTTTCAATGGCCATATTATGCAAAGTAGTCGATCGCGCGGACATTAGTGCACCCTATTCACTTGATTCGCGCACACGGTTCAATGAGCTTCGATACGCGGTAATGCACAGACAACTGCCATATCAGATTGTAACGGAGTTTTGGAGTTACCGATTGCTTATTACAGCTTTGGAATTGAAACTTGTCGTTTGTGTGTTCAATTTAATGCATCCTTCGCGTGTACATAATCAACTATATTGTATTAGTCGGACAATGTTCAGTGGCAGTGATAACAGCTTTGTGACCCCATGCAGGAGGCATAACGTTAACCATTAGAAGGATTTTCCGCGGCGTTAGCCTCAAACACCAGCTCATTTTCAGCACGAAATTTGAATTTTTGGACTGCTTTGATTAAAATTTAATAACTTGGAAAGTAAGAATGGCAGAGTTACAAACCATACCTCATTTTGATCAGTACAGATCAGGCTAAAAGTATGCAATTTAACACTCTGTATTAGAAGAAGAAGAAGAAGAAGAATACGGCAAAATTTTAAAAAAGTAAATTTTAACGGTTTTGGTTTTTAGCCACACCCACTAGAAACAACATTCTCTCCCACATCCCTCTCTTCCACCTGTAATGAGTACTATAGAAATAGTGAGGTAGAAATCTCAAAATAGAGCAGCGACATTTTTGAATGCCAACATTTTCCAACGTATTTTATAGAAAGTTTCAATTTTTTATGCGTCACAAAATTTGGCACTTGAAAAACAAGTACGCTTAATTAATGAAGGATTTCGTCGATTACAATGTCAGTGATGTTTCATGTTAATTTTTATTCTTTCCACAGAAACAAGTTTCATGTAGGGTATTTTGTATGCTGCTTTAGGGAAACTTCCGTGACTACTTTTGAACAAACACACTCAACTCAATAATTTGAAAAATTCATATTTTTAACGATAAGATTTAGCTTATTGTACGTCGGTTTCCTGTCAGTTTTTGGATAATTGCTGCAATGGGGATGAATGGTGGAAAGATGGGATGGACGAAGACATTCACAGACACACAAGATCGACACAATGCGAGCCCCCACAGAGGATTGTACTGCCTGTGAGTCCAGACGCCAGAGCCTCGGTAGTCTGCAAAATGCAGTCCAGGGTATACTACCTGGAAGAGGGGTTTGGAGCACTAAACTAACCTCTTGAGGGAGTGATACAACTAAGGGAGGATTGAAGGGCCCCTTATTAACAAGCAAAATAATTCAAGCACCATAGTTATTGAGCGCCCAATGAATAACAATAATATGCTATTAGTTAAACTATAAGATCTCAATATAATACTAACTACTTGGGCTTTCCTTGTTTCTTAACATTGTGGCAATGCTATAGTTTGTTGACTAAAGTATTTTTCAAGTCCATTTTATACTATAGCTCTTTTCAGTTCTTACGGCGGGCGCTCTAGAAGCTGGGGGGGGGGGGGAAGTGGGGAGCGGCGAAGCGACCAATCCAGCACGATAAGAAACGCAGCAGCCAGTAGAACGAGTTTCACGTAGTACTTTTTCCGGCCGCGTCGTGTCTCTCGGCGCCACTGCTGTTGTCTTTTTGGTCTGTTGCGCTCCCCACTTCCCCTGCCAGCTTCTAGAGCGCCCGCCGTAAGAACTGAAAAGAGCTATAAGAAAGTCTAATCTGAATCGGACCTAGAGTGTAAAGTGTGCCTGCGTCAGGAATTGAACGCAGGAACCCTCGATTTCAAGGTAACAGCGTTAGCCTTTTGGTTTGTTAAGATAACATTGTCCAATAACAACTCGATGATATTTCATTGCTGCCCATAAGAATATCACAGGATTATAGTTCGTTACTCTATCGTTAGGGAAATACACACTTTTATCGTGAAGAAACAAGTTCGTGCCGGGCCAATATACATAAAATGAACTTTCGTTTTCTTTCGCAAAAGACTAGGCTCGTCGTGTACAAACTATTGTGAACAGGCTATCACGGAATTAAAAGTTAGATTCAAACTTGGAAATAGGTCTAATTCCTACTAAGTTTTCTCGCGATTTGTTGTTCTTTTACGTCTCTTTTCCGCCACTATGGCTAATCGCGACGATGTGGATTCAAATTTATTGAAAGAAACGGATAAAGATCAGCCTGAGGTTGTGTGATGAGTCATTAGTGATGATTATGAAATTAACGAAATAACACTCACAAAGAACGCCCATGCCGGGACTCGAATTCTGATAGTTCTGAAGCGAGAAACATGTCCTGGTAATAAGTTAATTTTGTTTACAGTAATTCCCAGAGAAGAATATGCTTTATAGTCGTACAAGAAGCTAAAATGTTATGACGAATATACGAGTACAATTCCTTTTCAAAATTGAAGAGCACATTTCTTCAACAATAATACTAACAATCGGTCATATCTAGCTACAACAATGATTCAAGTAACTAGGGAAACACTAAAGAAGTAAATTACAAAAATAATGTTCAATCAAGTGCAGAGAAAAGGTACATTAACGGATATTTCTTTGTTTATTTATTTTCAAAATCAGAGCTGTTATGGATAGAATCAACAAATTTGACCATTGTGTGGTGTCTTTTTGCTTGGCTATACCCTATTGCTATCTTGCTAGTGTGTAAGGTAAGGACAGTCCACTTTTCATAGTAGTAGATAAATGTTTGCCCAATGGGTTACCTTATTTGGTCGTGTGAGAATCAGAGGGACGTAACTCCAATTTATCAAATGTACAGGGGAGAGGAAATTATGTATTATGTATTATGTATTATGTAGTCTGACTCTTAAACAGGCGCGGCTCGTGCATTATTTACCCGGGGGTTCACTGAAGTCATGTGACATATATTCAGTTTCCGCAAAATAGACTTCCTTCGCCTAACAAAAGGATGGGGGGAGGGCTTAAAAGATTTGTCCAGAATTTTTATTTATCTGGGAGTATAAGGTTTTGTATTAGGGGTGTGCGAATAAATTTAGGGCTGAAACTACAATAAATTGTGCCTTTTGGAAAAAAGTTGAGTTTTGTTGGAATGGACGTCCTCAAGTAGGGGCAAGTAATATATTTTTTTCCCCAGGAGGAGCAAAAAACACTCCTTCAGTCTGAAGTTACTGCAACGATTTTATAATAATTACCAAAAATTACTGTGACTGAAATTAAATTATATGCGTGTAATATATAATTTTTGGTTTACATTCAATTTCCATGGGGGGCGGCCCCTTTTTCCCCTTCAGGACGTCCATGCCGACTAATCCGAACTGGTCCTACATTTATTGAAGGGAAATGGCAACTAAAGGCATGTGCATACTGGAAATGACCCTTTCATTGATACGCGACAGCTTTGTTCAAATTTGGGGCTGGTCGACCAGCACACGCTTTTTTTCAGTGGACAAGGAAGTTTGTTTACGTTAATTATGTGCATTTCTGCGCGGACAGCAATGCCTACACTGCATCAAATGACATAACTTAGGTAAAGTCCATCCCTCGCTTCACTCGCAGCATCACTTAATACTTTCCAACAAGTATCCAAGCACTTCAAAAACTAACAAACTTGAGACGATTGACATCGAGCGACAGCGAGTCACGTCTTCGCGCTATTCCTTCTCTTTCGCGAACCCGAAGTGTTTCCACCTTTAAGGAAAAACCCCTGAATGCATGCACGAGCTATTTTGGTAATGTATCTCCTTTATTTTAATTCATCGCATCTAATTCCAGCTTTTATTTGTTTCCACTCATCCATCTCTGCCACAATCTTGCATTTATTCCAAGAAGTTCGGTGCAAAAATGATACAAGAGAAGATTGAATATGTAACGCGTGCGCTTCAAACTTGAACCCCCCACAGCAACACTGGAAGGGAGGAAGCAGCGAGAACGGAGCCTTGTCCCGCGGCTTCTGCGAGAGAACGAACTGCGCATGACCGTTGGGTGGAGACATAGGTTCTGCAATATCATCTTCCATGTATTTTGCCCTATTCGCTCCTCGAGTTTCTGCTCCCGCACGAAGCTTTCACAATGGCAAGAGCTGTCCTGTGGGGGTTCAACTGAGGGTCTGTATCAGGGCGGCCGATTCGCGGTTTCTTCTTCTCAGCAAAAGAGTTCGCCGTATTACGGGCACAAATACATGACTTATTGTGTAGAATTTTTAGCGAAATAATGTGAAAATGTAAAGACATTGTTTATTGTTAATTCTCGAGGTGATTATCGTATATTACTGGGGGTTCACCGATCCTGTGCGCTATAGGGCCAACCGCGCCTGAGAAAGTCTGTAAATTGGAGATACTTGACTCCACCTTACTGCTAAGGATTAGAAGTGTAGATATGTCAATCTAACTCTAAATATAGCTCTTCAGAGAGTTTATTTCAACAAAATGAAAATTGCATTTTTGGAGCAACGTTCCTCTGGTTCTCATAGGACGATTTGTAGCAGTATCGGCGATCGGGTGACAAAACTCGGAGGAAGGGTGGAGAGCAAGAGCAGTTCACTTTCTCTTGGTAGATAAGCCTACCACCCCCTACTCGCCGACACTGTTTGTAGCCAATAGTTATCGAATGAAATGTCATGACTTAGTGTGTGATGAGATAGTACAGAAGCAAAGTGTGACTTGACATTACCCTAATTCTTTACATTGTACAGGATTTACGAGAATAATAATTTCTGCACGTGTACAACCTGTATATAGTCTAGACTTGGCTTTTTGAAAAAAACAGTACATTGAACATTTATATCGGAGAGTACTGAAATATACATTGACACACTTATGAGAACAAGAATTATATCTGTGGGACCGAATTCACAAACTTATAAAAGAATATTACTCCAAATGCAGGATTTGTGAGTCAATATTCACTTTGAAAAGCAACACGGTTCGATTCAGGTATGTGTAGCATCTGTTAGACGTTCGGATTCAGTATTTAAATAGGACTGTGGTAGGCCTATTACGCGACACTGCCTTGGGTGCCCGCTGAAGGCTTCCAAGTCCAATACTGCTCTCACATCTCGCCTTCCGTTTCCTTCCAACAATAGCAGACGCGTTCCAAGGTTCTCCTAATTCGCGCGGAACGCAACAAAGATGTAAAAATAAAAAGAGACCGCTTCTGGTGATCCTTGCGGAATTTACGTCCTTGCAGGCCGGATGTTAACATTTCCGAGACTTGGAGTCTCCTGTTTTCACGATCCCGTCTCGTGACGTCACTCCTTTGCTCTCGGGTGTTTGTGTATACTTGAGGATCAGATGTCTCCTGTTTACGTCCCTCCTCCCTTCGCCTCCTCCAGCTGGAAGAACTCGCGAACCAATTTCAGCTCATCAGTGCTAATGAAAAATCAACCTTCTTGATTCAAAAGTTTCTCCACAGTTTATCGAATCTATTAATTTTATATTAACTTGTTAATATTCGAAGTGTCATTTTAACGTAACACCAAATTGTAAAAAAAAAATAATAAAAAATATAGCCTGAATAGACAGACACATAGCGCAATAGACACTAAAAGCTGCCAAAATAGAAAGATATTTAAAAAACGTAAAATAAGAATAAACTTTTAATACTGTTATTTTACTAAAGTTCAGAATATTTAATCCAAAACTGAACATTTTTATAACAGATGACAATATTTCGTAATATAAGCAGCGTATTTCCATTAACATAATATTATTTATTATTTATTAATTTGCTTTATTTTACTTCGCTTTTTGTGCCACTTTTGGCTAATTTGCGAAGATGGGGATGAGTGATGATATGATGAAATTGATGAATGGACACTCACAAACATCCATGCCCAGGTCGGGATTCGAAACACGGACCCTGGAGTCGTAGCGCGATGTGCTAACCACCCCGCTAACAGAATATAATTATTTATTGGTTTTGAATCATATTTCTTCAAAAACAGAAATGCTCTGTTTTAATCTTACAATAACAGAGTTATATGAGTCATATTAAACATCAACAATTGATCCAAGCTACAGTACATTATAAAGTAAAAAAAAGTAAAGTGCTCCCCCGTGCTTTGCACCACGCCATGAAGGCGTATAGGGGGTATGGGGTTTAGGGCCCCACACTTTCTTGATCTCGGCCGAGCTGGGGGTGATGTGATCAGCACCACGCCCCTGGCCGACTTTACCCCCCAGAGTTTCCTCCAGGTACCCAGTTTATACGACGCTGGGTGGGCGCCGGAGCCCCTTGAACAGGTTGAAAAAGTCCCGGTTCTCCCCCCGCCGGGGATCGAACCCGGGTCTCTCGCATGATAGTCAGACGCCCTAACGACTACAGTGTATTATGCAGTGTTTATTGTTTTATAATATTTTTATTTTATTTTTTATTTACCTACTCTTTTATACTCTCGTGAGGTACAGGAAGATGAACTTCTGTCACTACTTGTCACCTACTATGAACATTGAAAATTACTTGAAGGTGGTGATAGAACTTTACTCTCATGATCACTGAAGATTCATTGTAAGTTCTGACCGTAAAAGCAGCGGAGATTAACATTTCGTGCCTCTTTATATACTTGAGAGAGAACCTCAACAATATGACACAAAAACAGTTACAAAATTATTTTGTACCTCGTTATATTTAGTGTATATACAATTCTATCAGAAGTTTAAAATGTTTAAAAAGTCCGATTTTTGCCCCGATAGACTAATTGTGACTGGACCTACAGTTTAAAATGAGACCTGGCGCAATGTGTAATGTTGGTATCATTACCAATATACCATCGGGGAGGACCCAATAATCAATTTTTAGCACAATACACAGAAAAAACGGATTGTTTGAAATAACGAAACACGTTTGGCTAAGCTTTGTGTTAAACAAAAAAAATGGTAACCTTTACTACATTTGGAAATTTTGACTAAATTTCTTGGTAACTCTAAGAAATCATGCACAATTACTAAAATAATTTGGTTCTTGTGAGTAATCATTTGTTTGGCGTCTCTTTAAACACATATTTGTGTTACGTACCTTTCAGTCAGCTCAGGAATTTACCCTTCGCTCCTCATGTCGTTGTCAAAAGTCTCCAGTAATCACAGGTTGTGGTTAACAAAACTTACTATTTCACCTTAATATAAAGTATATTTTTCGATAAATGCACTCAACAATAATTTATAAACTTTAAACCACATATTACAATTATTCTCGACATTTTTCTACCACTTCTTCTTCTTCATTATTTTTGGCTCACACCGTGTATTTTTGCGATTTCTAGCCAAAGTTGCTGAGTTGATGAACATGTTTCACTTTCTTCGAAACACTAATGACTCATTGAGAGCTGTAGTCCATTCTGTTCTTATGATATAATGACTTTGCGAGGTGTTTTGGATTAAAATTATCGTGAGGGTCATGCCTGTTTAGATTGTAAACCTATATTTTCTAGCTTCATCTTCTTCTTCTTTATTTTGGCTCACACCGCGCTTGTTTATAGTTTACGCTAGCGAAACTACATGTTGTCAGGTTTGCACATCAAGGTTAGTATATCTGTCCATCTGACACTAGTTGTTTATGACGTCATAAATATTTGCAAACTTAAAAGCGAACAAATATAATATTTTAACTAAATAACAAAGAATTACAATGTAATCTCCAGGGCATTACATTTGTTTACGAGAAACTACTTTTGGCTGTTCCAAACAACCTTTCTCTCTTTGTAGAATTTGCATACAATGATTATAGTGCACTGCCATACTGAAAGTCTATGAATATGTTCACTGGTACAAAAAACGCTTTTAGTGAATAATCAGGGCTCTACTAATGTGAAGCATTTCTCGATAAGTTCCTCGGAAATTTATATGTCCCCCCCAATACATTTTCTTCAATTTGACCATTAAAACGCTAGGCAAGCTTTTTTCCCCTCAGCTCCAAACAGTCTGACATCGTTATTACAAATTTTGCTTTGGAAGAAAGCCTTGGTTCTGATTTCTTTTCATTTTTTCTTCTTTTTGCTTCACCGAGAGTTCGCAATCGAATCCCTAACGAGGAACTTAAATTTCAATTAGCGCTTGAACAGCAAATTCTACGACCACCAGAAAGCGATTACCAAGGATTCGTTATCATCAGAGCGGTCCAACAAGAACTTATCGCTGCTCGCTGCTCTTTCAATAAATGGCGCTAACTCGATTTCCCATGTTAATTTCCGCAATAAAAGGCAAAATACAGTGCGAGCAAGAGAGCCGCCGTATTCTCAGATGCATTTGTTTACGTGATTAGGTGATTACGTTCTCAAGGATGCAGAAGGTTTTGATAAGTTATAGTGCGATGCATTTCAAACTCTTTCTTTTTGTTTTCAGGTTAGTCTTGCCTCTTGTGAACTATTTTAATTCTAGAAACTTCACGCTTGCAATTTTTTTCACCAGTATTCAGAACTTACACTAGAATATGAGTAAGAATTCTCTTGGAATATGACTAAAAGAAATTCTAAAATACAACTAACCATTCTTCAAATATTTAACACGACTCAAATGTGAATTTTTTTTTAAAAAAAAATGCAGTAAACAGCTCGCAGCTTTCTATTAAAGTCTGAGAAAACGATTCACTACTAATACAATGTATTTACTCTTAAAAGTTAATATCGTATACAAATTTCTAAATTATTCAATTTTGTAGAACTAAATAATTTTAACAGTGTGTTGTTGCCGTATCCTGCAGAATGGAACCAAGTACACTTTTAGAGAAATGTTATTACCTAGGTACTATCATTTCACATCAAGTAAGTTCCATTCAAACCTGCCAAATTTAACGTGTTGCAATTTGACTATTGTTAATTTATTTCAGTATTTTTATATTTATAATTTAATTTATATAACTAACTAACTCTCTAGCATTCTTAAATCCAAAGGTTTATGGCTGCAGCAATACAGGCCTTCCATCTAACCCTATCCTGAGCAAGATCTATCCACTCTTTTCCATCCCTACCGACTTTCTTTAGGTCCATCTCAACGTTATCTCTCCATCTTCGTCTTGGCCTTCCTACTGGTCTCTTACAATAAGGCTCCCCAACAAGAATCCTGTAAACTTCTCTTTCCTCTCCCATTCTTGCCACATGGCCTACCCAACTAAGTCTTCTTGATTTTATCATTCTCATAATATTTAATAATATAATATTAATTTAATTTAGGACTATATAAAGTATTTAGTAAATAACATTATTAATATAATTTATAATTTTAAATTTATAATTTATTATTGTTAATTTTATATTGTTATTGCCAAAAACTGAAAGAACACTGCTATTTTCAAAATGAACGATTCTCAAGTTTTAATTTTTTTTATTTTTGAATTGCAGGTCCAGGCATATGATGATCGCACCACACGTACAGCAAATTATGTTTTGAATATACATATAATGAAAGTATCCGCAGGTTACGTAGAACATATAGCTTGTAGATATCAAAATATAAGCTAATTAAAATAACCATAGAAGTTAATTGAGTAAATCACTCATTCAATGTATTCAGATATTGTCATCAGTAACTATTCATTGTACATAGTTGATAACGAAAGATTTGTTGTACAAGGAATAATGAAAACAGTACAAATTTCAGTAGTTGTATATGTGAAGAAGATTACAATACTGTCTTAAATGTAAGAGCATTGTAAAAGTAATGTATTGTATGATTAGCTTGTCACTTACAAGTGACTTTCTACTTGGATTCAAATCCAGGTAAGGCATGGATGATTCTTAGTAGTATCTGATCTATCCATTTCATCATTCATCTTCATCTTCGGGATTAAATCACAAGTTATGCAAGTTTCATACCTTATGTAACACTCGGACATCATATAGGTGCGTTTCGCGAGATTTCAAATTCGCAGGATATGTTCTTGTATCGTATGTTATATGTGATTTATTTATAGACACTTTTGCCAGACGTGGTGAGGATTTTCAAACGAGTTTCCAGACTGATATACGAGATATTTCATCCTAGTTCCTGAGTGCAAGAGTTAAGAATCCGTCCAGTCAGCGATCCATTGACGCTCGCTCTCGCCAGAAGAACACTTCTACGTTCAGGCTATTTTTGGTATCACAAAGATCCGACTCCGCATTACCTATCGAAAACGGTGACCTTGAAATAACAGGATGTTGCAGAAATTTCCGAGACGTAATGGCTTATATTAAGAAGTTCTGTTATATGGTAAAAGCTTACTGGGCTTTACAAAACTACAGATCTTCATTAATTCATACTGGTTGCAAGTTAACCTATATATACCTACCCTGCTTATTTATAATTAGTATATACGCTAATATTAATTGTTGTTATTGTGCTTAAGATTATTCAGATCGTTCTATATTCATTACAAGTAGGAGTGATCCCAGAAGAAGGCAATTAACACCTAGAAGAATCAAATTAACACCTATTGTTTTTCGCTCTCCCTATTGTTCTAAACAAGTGCACTTGCATGCACACGTATTCACAAAATTTGTAAACAAGTTTGGCATGCTTGACGTGTAGTGAATGGAAGTGGAGGGTGAATAAAGTATGTTATTTTGTTATAAACAATAATAACGAAGGAGAAAAGTAAATGAATATATTTCTTTTGTATATAAACATAAAAGAAGGAGGGTTTATATTATATACCTAGGTATATGTCAAAGATCAATGGTGGTTGAAATTTTGTAAAGCGAAATTCGAGTCGATAGAAAATAAAATGTAATGAAAAGGTTTTTATATTGCAAGCGTGAGAGCGCAGCTGTTTTTCAAATGTACCAAAGAAGTTTGTACAATGTGACAGGGAAGACGCGGCATTGTTACTGAGTGAATAGATCGGGAGTAGACGTGACCCCTAAGAAAGCAATTAACACCTATTGTTCTTCCCTCTCCCCAGGTGTTCACAATTGTTGTAAACAAGACCGTCATTAATCTTTGACATACATACAATATAAACTTTCTTCCCTTTTATATAAATATACAAAAGAATCTTTATATTGACATTTCCCCTCGCGCTCTTATTGTTAATAACAAAAGAACGTAATTTATTCACCCTCCACTTCCATTCACTACATGTCAAAGTTGTATACAACTTTTGTGAACACGTGTGCAGGCACGTGCACTTGTTTACAACAATAGGGGGAGCGAAAACAATAGGTGTTAATTGCTTTCTTCTGAGGTCAATACTACTACACTATCTGGAAGAAAGTCATTGGACACCCCGATTTCAACTCTGAAACGAACTCCTCATGGAAAAGAGAGTACAGATGTGTATATATACGGCAGCAGGAGGCTTCTCAGATCAATCGCTGTTAAAATGACGAACAGGAAAGAGCTCAGCATGTTTGAAAGAGGGATCATAGTAGGCTGCTCCATAGGAGGCATGAGTATACGTAGCATAGCTGATGCCCGACAGGTCCCTAAATCAACTGTACCCTTTGTCATCAAGAAGTGGAAGGAAAAGGGACACTGCAGCAATACACCACGAAGTGGAAGACCCACGAAATTTGACGACCGGGACAGGAGAGTGCTGAAGAGGGAGATTCGGAAAAACAGGACCCGTCCGATGCATTCGATTGCAGAAGAGTTTCAAAGTGCGACCAATTTGACTGTTTCGACCAAGGCACTTCACAAGGAGGCCCATGCGCTCAGTTATCATGGTCGAGCAGCAGCCCACAAACCCCTGATAACAAAAAAAACAATAAATGGTAGAGACTACGCTGGTGTAAAGAGCAGAGAAACTGGACGGTGTTGCAATGGCGGAAGGTCCTATGGAGCGATGAATCACGCTTCACACTGTTTCCAACACATGGGAGAGTGTGGGTATGGCGATTACCCGGAGAACGTCTGTTACCTGAGTGTGTAGTGCACACAGTGAAATATGGTGATGGGGGCATCATGTTCTGGGGTTGTTTCAGCTGGCATGGCGTGAGTCCACTGGTACCGGTGTATGGCCACATGACGTCTGCATCCTACCGAGATATTCTCGACAACTCCATGCTCCCCAAGTTGTAGCGTTTCCATGGAAACGAAGAATATGTGTTCCAGGGTGATAATTCGACTTGTCATGTTTCCAGGGCTACCACGGAGTGGTATGCAGAAAATAATGTCACCTGACTGGATTGGCCTGCTCAGAGCCCTGACCTCAACCCTATTGAACATCTATGGGACGAACTGGAGCGCAAATTGAGGTCGCGATCGCCTCGCCCTTCTACACTTCCAGGGTTGGTGACTGTACTGCAGGAGGAATGGCGGAATATCCCACTCGGTTTACTACACGACCTTGTGGCCAGTGAAACACAATGTGTAGCTGCTGTTATCACTGCCAAAGGCGGACCAACGTCCTATTGATTGCAAGAAAACTGATGGTATCCGCTGACATGTGGTGTCCAATGACTTTCTTCCAGATAGTGTATTAAACATTAATGTCTATCTTTATATTTTAACATCAGATTTGCATTAATAATTCTCCTTTCATATCTCAAGATTTATTGTTTACCTTGTACTCTAATTTATTAGTATTCTGTTTACACTACGCTTATTTAAATTTTTGTTGTAATAGTGGTGTCATAATTTGAATTATTCGAATATTATATTCTTCCCATTGTCACTTCTTTCTGAAAAGAATTATTGCTTTTATGTTTTGATATCATACACTTATAGTTGGTAACTCTTATATCGCTTTATACTTCTCCTTAATATTGATTTTATGATGTCATTGTATTGATAGCAAACAGAGTGTAGGTTATGTTGATATAACAACGATATTAGAATACAACTCGTATTTTGATTCTATTGTATTTTATCGAAACAAACTTCACAATAGAACAAAATATAATTTTGTTTCTCAAAGTGAGACTTTTGTAATCTTTACGATCTTCTTTCCTACGATTTTGTATCCATTCAACTCTACTATATTATCAACAGCTCGGAATGTTTCTGACTTGTTACGCGTTAAATGTACGTACATTCCTTCCTCCCTGAATATGAAGTTTAAGTCCACTTTATGCACTTAAAGACCAATCGAAACCTGACCTACAGTTTAAAGACGGATCCTAACATTACGTGCCTCCACCAGATATCGAACAGGAATCCCATGATAACAAGGCGAGGGAGGGAGGACGTTATTACTATTTGGGTCGTAGGCGACACCAGGGACTGGAATTTATTAAAGAAAATCACGGGCGTGCTTCAAGGGTTTGTGTCTTATGAGTAAAGAACGGATTTTTGTGAAGAAAATTTTAGGAAAAGTTGAAATTGAAAATGCCAAAATATGAAGAAATATGAACATTTTCCCATCTGTACGATAACATTTTAATTCAGAGCACCAATCTCGAATTTCAGCTTCCGGCATCTTCGTATCACTTATTTCTAGCATACAATTCTCCACGTCCTGCTCACAACAGTTACAAGTCACGACAAACAATGACGCACAGCAACTGATGGACAGAGAAATTCCCCTCCCTCCCAAATGCCCCCAAGGGTTTGAAAACTAGTCATCCTCAGCAATCGCTGAAGATAAACATAGATTTATGGCCTAAGGCAACATGCTTTCGCAGCATTTTGCTCCAGAAATGCTTGTAAAAACCCAAAGAACAAGAAAAAGAACAAATATACCGTAAACATATTGTTGGCGTTTCCACGAAGATTTTTATAATATAATTAAGACAACTTCGGCATAAAACATTAAAATATAAACAAAATATGAAGAATTTTGGTAAAATATGAAGCTTTTGTCAAAATATTATGAAATATGAATTTGTTTGATGCGCAATGGAGTCTATGCCTATCGGAACGTATAGATCTCAAGTTTTTTCGCTGTCCGGTAAAAAGTAGAGAATATGAAATTTCATAAAAATCGGTTCTCTGCTTATGAGCCTATGTTCGCCTACAGTTCAAGCGATTGGATTGATCAGTTTATTTTTCTTTGCTTTTCTGCTCCTTTTGGATAATCGCGAAGATGAGAATGGATGGTGATAATATGAGATAAATGGAGATGCAATATCCGAAACATATAGGGACGACCCAACGCAAGTTTCACAGAGAATTATACCACAGATAAATTGACTGTGAGTCCAGATGCCAGAGCCTCGCTAGTCTGCAAAATGGTCCAGGATGTACTACACGGAAGAGAGGCTGATATTTGAGTGTCTTTCGGAAGGGTCACCCCTTTCACGCCTAGAAGCATTACATTACATTGGAAGTTCCGGTAAGTGAGATAATTAACTTTTTCTTTCTGCTTATTTGTTACTACACTGCATATGGACTGATATAAAAAGAAAAGAATAACTTTCACGTGTAAAAAGTATAAAGAGATATGGATACTAAGAAATCTGAATTTCTTACATTTTAACGCGAGAGCACAAGGCAAGTTTAGATCACATTTTTCAGAGTTTCGCCACGATGTTCGTTACGTCAGGGAGGTTTATTTGTGGTGAGTTAAACACTGAATCGTGATACATGAACCCTATGTTGAGAGCTCTGATTAAACAGAGTCTAGTGTTTGGTTCCCGCACAAATGCTCTGGTGCTCAAATATTGAAATACCGTATGCGAACATTGTCTGCGTTGGCAGAAATGCGTAACACAAACTCACACACTGGTGTGTCTCTTGAGGGTAATTAGCGGATTGAGTAATTGTGGTGTACGTAAGCTTCCTGAAGCAAGTATTAATTTCCAGTGGTACATGTGGTCCATTAAAGGGTTGGATTGGGGTGCAGTGCTTGTGAATTAAAGCTTTTCCTCTGTGGAAGGGGAATGCCATCCAATACAAGATTCAAAAATAAATAGACAACCTCTTGTCTGAAGGGAACAAGTTAGGGTTCAACCGATACCGGTATCGGTAAGTATCGGTTGAAATTAATCCACCGATACTAGTCGATACTTTACCGGAAATTTGGTCTCTCACAGGGTCTGCAAAAATGCCGAGTAACACTTGCACGGAGTAAATTATCCAGGAAATTTTGCAAAATTGAAACTTTATTTTATTTTGCACCAGTTTGGTACGAAAAGCTATATTTTATGATTACACAATATCTATTTTAATATTATGTTGGAATTGCTGAATATTCTAAAGCATTTTTTTTTTGTAAATTGATGCATATATTGGAGATGAATATGAATCGGTGAGACCAAGAAGGGAAAGATTCCACTCGACCTTACTTTCGGGAAATAAAAAAAAACCTCATAGCAACCAAATCTAGAAGCCGGATGAAGAAACTTACAATTACAAACTTATTCATCATAAAGATAGTAACAATATTCCATAAGTGGTTCGTTTTTAAAACCTTTATTTTAGCTCTGATATGTATTCAAAGTATTAAGACCATTTTGTTCAAAAAGTGGAATCTTTCCCTTCTTGGTCTCACCGGTTCATATACACACTAGGGTGTCCAAGAATTTATTTTTCGAATTTAATTTCCATAGTTCCTAATTTTGTTCCTTTCCCATGTGCAAAAATTCAGCCAAATTGAAAAAAATTAGAGGTGGCTGAAGCGACATGAAATTTTGCCATAAGGGTGTATATGTAACGTATAAGATGGCCCAAAAGTCATCACTGGATTTTCTTAGCCTATAGCTTGGATTTTACATTTAACAAATTAGGTTTTTTTGTGTTAAACTTTTATTGATGCTTGCAAATTTTATGTCCTCAATTTTTAAAGATAACATCCAATAAATGACCACCATTGGAATTGATTCAAATTTGGGCTCTTTTTATTGCGTTTTCCATGGTGTTGGAAATCTGCGGGGAAATGTTTTCAATTTCATGCTGAATATTGTCCTTTAGTTGCTGTAACGTCTCTGGCTTATTAACATACACTAATGACTTCAAATATCCTCAAAGGAAAAAAAATCTGGAGCGGTCAAATCGGGGGACCTGGCCGGCCATGGCAAATCACCGAAACGGGATATTACTCTGCCCAAAAAAGTGTCATGCAAAATTGTCAAAAATTTTCCACGTTCTTGTGGGATATACTTATTCATTTTCGCACACAATAAATTTCGTGAGTATCTTCTATTCAACTGACAAAACACTACTGATATAAACAACAAGATGTCAAAATAAAGGTCAGTTCAAATAGGATGATTTACTTTTGCGCTACCCTTTATATGGAATGTATGGGACGTTTACAGCATTCAATAATTAATAAAGACATTGTACTCTTTGCACTATGAAATGAATTTCTATCACAAAAATACAATTATTTACTTCAGGATTGCAATTTATTACAAAAATAAATTAGATAAATTTAAATATTCAGTCGGTTTTTCATTTTAATATCAACTTTATAAAATACAAATCCAAGCGTCTGAAACAGGACTTCCATGGTGCCCGACGATCTGAATTAGGCTCTCCATTTCATTTTCTTTACTTGTTATTGACTCATTAAAGTTGCAGCTAAGAGCCACTAAACGTTCAACAGTATCGTGATAACGATTGCTTTGACATCTTAGAATTTGTGCAAGTCACTCCAGCCCTTCGATTTATTTTGGAACCTGAAATCAACACTAGCTGGAAGCAAACATAAGATGCAAAGGGAGACTGAATTAATCAAATTAAACAGACCCTTTATTTTTAAGGTTAGGGAGTGTTATTAGTTTCACTGGCATACGCAGGATTTTTTTGCGGCAGGGGCTGGAATAGTAAAGGTGGATGCCCTTATCTGTGATAATATATAGCTGCTTTCTAGGGGGACGGCATACAGAAAAATATATTTCATATGTTTAGAACTTTCTACTCTCAAAAATGGCAATTGGGTAAGGCGATTTTGCATTTACCACTCTGGTTTTTCCCTACTCTTTCACTGCTTTTGTGTGAAAAGTTTCGTTTTCTAAAATTTCGAAAGGCCCCCTTCAGCCCCCCCTCTGCGAACCCCAGTGATCAGTTTTATGCATCTTGAACTCCAGTTTTCATCACAAGTTTTAAGACAAGTAAGAGAAGTTATCATTTCTTGCTTTTCCTTGGAAGATACCTTCTCTCTAACCAGCTCAGCTCCAAGATACTGCAAATGGGCCTCCAACTTGTTCCTTGCAGTTTGTGGATATGGTGCCTGCAAGCTAAATACAACGAATTTATTGCAGTGCATTGTTCCAACAGAATGCAGACATCTCCCATAGTTCCTGTCTTACAAGCTGTTGTATCGAAATTCATGCACACGATGTTATGAAGCACCTCCCAAATGAGCAGCTAGTTCCTGAGTGGTTTTCCTTGTATAGGGTCTACCAATTTGAACGTCAGATCTTTAAACTTAGATAGAATGAAAGCCACAAGCGATAATGACATACATTTTTATTTTATTTTGAAGAGCAAACAATCGCATTATGTTTTGAACAATATGTCTTTCAAATGTCCTCCTCTGCTTCGGTGGGTGGAATGGATTCTGAATGTCCAATTTTCCAGCACGTCTGCACACATATTGAGCGGTATAGCCTCAATGGTTCGTTCGATGTTCCGTTTCAGATCAGGAACTGTGCGTGGCTTGGTCTAATAGACCTTAAATTTGACATAACCCCATAGAAAATAATCCAGGGGGTTAGGTCACATGATCTTGGTGGTCAGTTCACATCACCCTTTCTGGACAGAACTCGTCTGGGGAACTTTTTCTGCAATAATTCCATTGTTTGGCGGGCTGTGTGGCAAGTTGCACCGTCCTGTTGGAAAAATACATTGTTGATGTCAAGATTTGCCAGTTTAGGCCACAAAAACTGCACCACCTTATTCCTGTATCGCTCCCCATTGACAGTCACGTGATTCTCATATTGGTCCTTAAAAAGATAAGGCCCGATCACGCCATTGGCCCAAAAACCATACCACACTGTCACTTTCTTAGGATGAAGGGGTACGTCCAGAATCACTTGCGGATTTTCATCTGGCCAAATCCTACAGTCTTGTTTGTTCTGTCGGTCGATTATGTTGACCATAAATTCCTCTCAATGCACGAAATGTCTGTCGAACTGAACACGAATTTTGATAATAAATTCGAATAATTTCTATGCGTTGTTGCATTGTGTATCTCTCCATGATAACTTGCCACAGACTACTGCACACAGATGTCACAGTTCCATCTCGTCATTCCAGTCAGTGTTGCCACAACACTCTTTCAAAGTTCTGACCTTCAAATTGGTAGAGTCTTTACTTCTCCTGTTCCAGATGGTATCTTTAAAGCACCTAGTATTTTGTCAACTTCATAATTTGCAACAGGTACGTACTGGAAGTCTACCCACAATTGCATTCAGATTCGATTGATTTGTTCCATCTTTCATCAACATACTACCCCAGTGCAAGACTAAGGGAAGCTTCTGGATGTTACTAACTTCCTCACGCCCACGTTTTGTCAATGATTTATTGATTGGCAGCTCGCTTGTGCTTCACTGTGGAACCTTATAGTGTTCCGAGTTCAAGATTCTGGCCATTAGCTGTGATACTAATAGCTGCTGTGAGTATCGTGAACTTTCTGTCCGAAAGGTTGATAGAATCTAAGATTGGAAGAAATTGAAATAAACATTTCACCTCCAGCTTCCCCTTCCCTACGTCACTTGTTCAATAAATGAACACATAAAGTTGAAACAACTAATTTAATTAAGTGGTAGATGAAGTTCATTAATACGATAGGTCACACTAAAAGTTTTTAGACACGCGCAAGTAAAACACTGGAGACCAAAAGTATGAATGCTATAATTTTTCAAAGTATTCTCCATGACAGTTGATACACTTGTTCATCCGCTCAAACCAAGTGTGAAAGCACTGGGACCACACATATGCAGGCACCTCTTGAATGCACTGAACGAAGATGGTGACTACCTCCTCGGGAGTAGGAAATGAAGAACCTCGTAATGTATCCTTGATTTTAGGGAACAGGAGAAATCACAAGGGGCGAGGTCGGAACTGTAAGGAGGATGAGTCATTTCTTCGATGTTGGAGGCTTTGAAGAATTCAATTGTTCGTACTGCTGTATGGCTGCGCGCATTGTCTTGATGCACAATAATGCGACTTCGTGGGCATTCTTCACGAACTTTCCGTACGATCTCCGGTAAACAAACCGTAGTGTACCATTCAGCATTAACGGTCCGACGTCCCTGTAGCGGCACTGTTGCAATATGGCCCGTCCGACTGAAGAAAGTGGCAACCATTTGTTTGCCAACACTTCGTCCCTTCCTGACTTTTGTTGGTGGGTCTTCATCCGGGAAGATCCACTGCGTCGACTGTCGTTTGCTCTCGGGTTCATAACAGTACACCCAAGTTTCGTCACCTGTTACGATGTCAAACACTACATTTGATTGTCCTTGGTTAAATTTGTCCAGCATTTTCATGCACCATGTGACCCGTGCCTGCTTTTGCTCCTGAGTAAGATGGTGTGGGATCCATCTGGCACAAAGCTTCCTGACACCAAGGCGGTCATGCAGGATCGTTTGAACCTGACTCATACCAATACCCAGTGTTGCACTAATAACTGCATATGTCACCCGGTTATCCTCCTCTATCATGAGACGCACTCTGTCGACGTTTTCTTGAGAAGTTGCTGTCACAGGACGACCATCACGTAATTCATCACTAAGTTTCTGACGTCCACGTCGAAATTCTAAAAACCAATTAAACACAGTAGCACGGCATGGGGCCTCCTCCTGAAATGCATTTCGGAGCCTTTCATAACATTGCTGCTGCGTTAAACCTGCTCGAAAATCGTAAAAAATCATTGCTCTGAAGTGCTCCCGTGTTAAATCCATTTTACTGTACACACACGACAATAATTGACTAATTTCTGGCACACAACAATTAACAACTATAAATTCTGCATCATTATCACACTTCACAGACTACTAACTTCAACATATCCTAGAGACAATGTATTGCTGCAATCAGTGTTGCCGCATCTAAAAACTTTTAGTGTCACCCACGTATATTTACTTCTACAGGACTTTCTAAATTTCTTCTTCACAATCAATCCCCTACGTTTGCTTTCCATGAAGCCTTGACTCATTGATGTAATGATGCAATACCGCTGTTGCAGGACTTCTTATCTAGTGTTGTTTTCTTTGTACACTTATTTCATCTTATTAGTAAATTGAATAAACCTATTTGAACGCTAAGAAGTAATGCAACATAACCTATTTGCTTTAAGTTGTATAACAACATGATATAAATAGATGCGAAACTGATACTCCATATAGCCGTATAGCCAGTATGGAACATTTTTGAGGGCTTTGAGTGACCTCTAAATATTTTTCTATTGCCCCAAAATTTTGCACAGAGTATATTGGGACCTATTGGAACAAAATCATCAACTGTGCGTTGAAATCGTAGATTTTTTTGCCTATGTTATGATGGACCACCCTAATACACACCAATATTGATCAATATTTTGAACAAATTTTAATTATTGCAATTTTCAAGTTTCAGTATCATTGGGAATCGATAAGAGTATCAGCATCGATATCGGCATCGGTTCAAAGTGGTATTGGCTCAGCCATAGAAAAAATATCATCATCATTATTTTTAACAATATCTAGAAGAAAACCTTAAAATAATACGCTAGAACGTAGCGCACTCGAGGTGGAATGACTGACATCTTCCAGTATTTCAGAGCCTAATAAGAATCGATGTCAACCTAAAACACACACATGGAAGGAAACCACTCTATGCAATTACAATTCTAAATCATAATTCCGTATATTATGTAAGACTCAAATGCAGCACATATGAAAGTATGCAATATCTACAGACAGAAACGTAAAATGGATACACATGCTGACAGACCTGCCTAAGCAATTACAATATCGTATCACAGTGCAACAAGTACGTGTCATCATTGTTCATTTACCGAAAATTATAATCATATTCTGCGAAAATGCAGTTATAATATTCAATGGAACATCATTTCAATGTGAAAATAATCGTAGAAACATAAAATGTCAGTCTAGGTAGTTTCAGCTTATAATCATCTATTTCATTTTCACGTATCTCGGTAAGATAGACATAACTGCATTTTAACATGGAGATGATGACTATGTTCCACATATTTATTCAATTTCACTTCGTCTTTTACTTCACGATCCATATTTGGGGGCCCACTACGAGAAATTACGGAAATACGTGTACTAATAGGGTTCGAGTGTATTTCGCTCGTTCGGTCGTTTTTGCTCGAGCGGAAGAACTATCAATTCTGCGTGCCATTTAGAGTTGCGAATATTTTCCGCTCGAACGAAAAACTCTCATTCCAGCACTCTATCTGATAATGAATCATTCACTTCGTCATTCAATGTTCTTCAGTTGTCGACTCACCACTGAATGTTCCAGGTACGACTTCAGGCATGAGTATGGGTATATTCACTTTTTAAATTTCGTGCAATCATCATTCTCCTTCATCGTAGCGATTATCGTAAAGAAGCAGAAAAATTTCGCCTCTGTTCCTACTGTATTTCTATTTCTGACTCATATTTTTGGTTTCTGTACTAACTTGTATATAGCTTTCCAGTTCTACAACAACTTTAGTTCATTCCAGAGCACTATTTTTTAAAATTAACATTTGTTAAGATTTATTTATGGATTTTTGAAAAAAATATACTTCCTCAATTTCATCTTCTTGTTCAAGTCTTCAATTTCAGAATGACGAAAGCAGGAACCTTGGAATGGTCCCATGAATCTCTTAAACTAAATTCATACATATTGCTCTTTTTTCAACAAACTAACAAATATGCTTAAAATATAATTAATTTTGTCGATAATAATCTTGTGGCACAAAAGCCAGCTGTGTAGTGACAGAACTTTTGAAAATTCGACTACAGCTGGATTGGGCACACTTTTCCAGTTTTATCAGTGGTATCTGATAAGCCGTTGACAAGCTGTCACAATCTACAGGATTGCGCACAAAATAAAGGAGGCAATGTTGTCAGATGTAAAATGTTCTCAAGCTGTTCTCACTTCTGTTGTGTTTGTTTATGTGTGTGTGTGGACTTACACGTGTTTTTGCTGGAAGGGTAGCATTAGATAGGCATAGAGGATGAACCTGATTGGTGGACTAGAATGTAATGGTTGGTGTATCTCCGTATTTTTATCGAAGGATCGAAGAGCTTCGATCGACAGAAGTGTTTGTTGTGCAGTCATTACCCTAACCTAACCTAACCTAACGTTTGAGTTTGAGTAAATTGGTATGAAAATTGTATCTTGAAAACATCAATAGTGACTTACTGTATTATGTAAATTGGTATGAAAATTGTATCTTGACTTGCTACATTTACTGGTCAAATTATATTTTTTTTATTTATTCCTTAAGAGATTTACTATTTTATTTCTAATTTCTCTCTCTCTTCTTGTCTAAAGAAAGAAACAGTTTTGGGCACAGACTTTAAAGCTATCAAAGTGGCAACGTTTGATAAAAATCTGTGCGTAAAACAGGTCAGTGAGATTTGTGCGCAATTCTGGATCTAAAGTGTGCGCAATTCGGGTGCGGCGGAAAATTCATGGAAGGGCAATCATCTTTGGATTTCTTTTGACGAAAATATGAAAGTTGTGTTTTGTAAAGTATGCAAGGAAACTAGTTCTTCCATCAAAAAGAACCTTTGTTTAATTTCTTCTTACATTTCCAACTGGGAACAAGTTTTAAGCAAATTCATTTTCCATGAAACCTTCCAGCAAAAATACTCTCGCCTTCTGTTAGAAAAAGAGCATTAACGAGATTTTTTTTGTATATTTTGTGTTTGAGCCAAAGCGTTGAATTTTCAAAAGTTGGCGCCCCTGTAACAAAAACAAGTTCGAATTGTGCACATCCGCGTTTGCCTTTTCATAAAATATATAATATCAATATACAGGGTGATTCAAAAGTCCCTTAACACTTCCTATCAAGTATAAAGGAGTTATATAAAATAAAAAAAAAGTTATGACTACATGAGCACGGGTTCCTCACACCTGGAAAATAAGACATGTGTTACAATCATGCAGTCATAACTTTTTCCTGATTAAAGATAAGTTGAAAAAAACCTTCTGCATTGCATTTCTCGTGAAATTCTAGCCTGATTTGATATATCACATCACCTCCTTCCCATTTAAAAAAATGAGTTGAATTCAATGTGGCGCCGACCGATATGACATCCGCTTGCAATATGGTTCCCCTTAGGCCTAACCTGTTTCTATCGACCATTTGTACCCAGCCTAACTCCTTTATATTTTATAGAGGGTGTTAAGGGACAGATATGAGAAACAGTGGTACTTACCAAATCGATAGTAACAATGAGGTCGTGCTGTTGATGCTTCTTCTTGTTGTTCTTCTTCCCTCCCTTGACGGCGGCTGCTTTGGGCTGGGTCTTCACCTGCCCCTTTTGTGCCGTCGGCTTCTGCGATGGCTTCTGGGCAGTCTTTGTCTGCCCACCTTTCTGGCCGGCCGGGGTTGCCTTCTGCCCCGATTGGCCCTTCTGGTTCACGTGACCTCCACCGTCGGCCGGCTTGTTTCGGGCCTGCAAGGAACACAACAATTGCAATTACAATACGGTTCATCAAGTACACATAAGCTACTTTATATACAAGGAATTTGAAATGTTAAACAAGTGCTACAAATATTCAAAATATGTCCTGGAAACTAAAAAGTTGCCAACATGTCATGATATCTTACATATTACTTGCAGGAAGAAATCGGATTTTATATAATATTATTAAATTAATTAATTAATTTTATATTTTTTGCACATTTATATACTAGAATCTGTAGTTTTTTGTGTGTTTTTTAAGACTCCTTTTTCAATTTCTCATACAATGTATTTCTCCTAATGTGTTTTGATAATACGAATGGTGGGTAACAAATCATTAATTAGGAGATTAGTTAAAAACTACAATAGAATTAGTCAACATAAAAGGAAAGCTTAAATATATTACTTTACATTAGTTTATTTGTGCTTATGCTTGTACAGTCACAGACGGTTCTGGTCTGTATTGATACAATTGACTTTGAAATGGATTATTACAATCCAGAAGTGTCCGTGATTCTACTTTATTATTCAAGGTTAATACGAGGGCCGTACCAAAAGTAATGCAAAACTGGTCATAACCTTTTTATTAACTGATGTAGATCGTTAAAATTGCACATGTAGTTGGAGTGACTCTTCCCCTATACAAACCACCTACTCAACATAGTCTCTATTTAAAGCGATGCATTTGCTCCATCGTTGAACCCAACTCTAGAATCATCTTTGAAAAAGTCCGGTGTTCACTGTCCGACATCCACAGAAGGCTACAGAATGTGTAGAGAGATGACCCCATTGACAAGTGCAATGTACACAGGTGGATGAAGAAGTTTACAGAAGGGGAAACCAGCATTGAAGACAAACCGCGCAGTGGTAGATCATCAACTGCGACCACTGGCACGAATCGTCAGCGAGTGGATGAGTTGATTGTGCGTCATTCTCCTTGATTTCCTAGAATGCGACCGTACCATCAACAGCGAGCGGTACATTGAGATACTCCATAAGCTTAGAGAAGCCATTAGGAGGAAGAGACCGCACAAGAATCTAAAAGCGATCCACATTCACCATGATAATGCGCGACCATACACCTCTTTGGCAACAAAATCAGGTGATATGAAAAATGAGCTGGTCCGTGGTCCCCCATCCACCTTACAGCCAGATCTGGCACCTTCAGACTTGTACTTGGTTGGTCCCATGAAGAACAGTCTTCGGGGACAACGATTTCATCACACTGCAACGTCCTACCTACACAAAATTACCACACTCTAAACACTTCAGTTAGGAGGACGGCAAAAGTCTACCCATAAATGCTAACTTCTTACCAGTCGTTGAACACAGATTCTAGATATCTCAGGGCTTGCTGAGTAAAACGTGAACAACAGCTATATATATATATATGTTTATTATAAACTTATCGTAAGAAAGTCTGTTAGCACACTAGTCTTTAACCTTTATCACTTAAGTGCATTTACATTTACCATACACGTGCATTCACCACTTCTGGATTGAAAAGGGGGGAAGGGACCATTCAATTTATTCCTCGCAGTGAGGCGCCAGGGGGAGTATAGGGACCTAACTTTATTTAGGGCGCTGTTCGCTGCTGACGTCACGGGCTCCCCTGTAAGAGAAAGTAGTATGTGCGCGGTACCCCCAACCACAGCTGGGAACTGGCCGTAGCCAGCCGGCACCTCCGACAAGCGGGCGCTGGGTAAAGGATTTAAGGATGCCGCGACACCCCCGGCGCTAGCTAGGAATCGGCAAGCCGACCGGTGTCTCCTGTACAAGGGCGGCAGGTTAAGGAGGAGGTCTAGGTGCTCCTAGACAAGCCGGGCAGGTAGAACCTGGCACCTAGACCGGGTAGTTAGGTTGCTGCTAGGCTCTTCTTCTTCTTCTTTCTTCCTCCTTCCTTCCTTCCTTCCTTCTGGGATGGCCGATTTTTCCCAGGATGTTTGCCAGTTGACATCCGGGAGCCAACTGAGCTCCGGTCTCGCTGCGCTGGGTTTTATAGTCGCGGTGGCGCATGGGTGGTGAAAATTTTAACTACAAGTACGCGTTGCTAACTCATTTTTTTTACATATTGCAAACTTCGTACTGAGAAATATCAAGGTTTTGACATTGAGAAATCACTAGTGGGATAATCACAAGATTCACGTGACAATATAAACTAAAACTGTGTGCATTCAGACAATACAATTAATAATGAGCCTCGCAGGACTCTGCTATTCTAAACAACACGTTGAACAGTGTAAATGCCAATAATTGATAACATTAAAAAGAATATAGCGACCACTCAGGGTCTAATAATGAGTGAAGCTAGTGAACGCAGAGGTGGAACCGTAAACGTTTTCAGAATACATTTAAACTAAAAGCGTACGCCTCGCAGGGACATTCCGCTTAACTCTTTCATCCGATTAAAAAGAATATAGCGACCACGCAACGTCTAATAATAATTAAATGGCGACCAAGCAAGGTCATTACAACACAGACGAGGTGAAAGTGGCTGTGAAGAAGTGGATATCGGACAGTGCACACCTGACTTTTTTCAAGAGGATTCTAGAGTTGGGTTCAACGATGGCGCAAATGCATCGCTTTAAATAGAGACTATGTTGAGTAGGTGGTTTGTATAGAGTGTAACGTCCTGCTCGGTCGAGGGAGAGGAAAGAGAGGACCAATAGCAGTAGTAAGCTAAGTGTTACAAGTCTACTCATAATGCTAAACTTTTTCTCCAGCGGTGGCATGAGACTCTATTTACACTCAGGGTTCGGGTGTATGTTGCACTTAGAGGGCTATGACGTAGTTGACCAGTTAAGTTCATTGACAACTCAAAATTAACTAAAACATATAAAGGTTTATTTCATCACAAACTTAAGCAAGAAAGGAACTTAGACCCTTTTACAGTAGTTTTATACATCCAACTTATAGTTTCAAAGATACAGATATATTCATATTTGGGCCTCTCTATATAGTTACGGCCTTTTATAGTTGAACTATAAAAACTTTTAACCCTTAAAGAGACCCATACAACTTTGTATATGATACCTAGTACTCTTGTTAGAAACCAATCACAAATGGTTTATAAAAAAAGCATCTAAAAGAGAAAGATTAGTGTAACCTTGGAAACAGCTTTTTGTTTACATGTAGGAGTAACAGGCCAAAAACTAAGAAATAGATTCTAAGAAGCGAATTTCCCAGCATCGAGGAGACGGGGTTTCGCTGTTACCATCCCCAACGTCGAGATGACGGGGTTTTATGAAAGAAAAAGGTCTGGTTACCTAAGTATCTCTCGCCCGAAAGCGGAGTGGGTTTCTCTCGCCCGAAAGCGGAGTGGGTCCTCTCACACTAAAGTGGAGTAAATTTCTCTCACCAGAAGGTGGAGTGGGATATCTTTTTCTCTCTCCTGTTAGGAGGAGTTTACCTCTTGCCCGTAGGCAGAGCCCTACTTCTCTCGTCCGCAGACGGAGTCAAACTGAGATGCTAGCCCCGCTCTCGCCTTTATATTGGGTCGGCGACACTAGCGTAAGCAAGTGGAAGAAATATAAACTATTAAAAGTATATTCTTACATTAAATATTAAGTAAGTTTACCAAATTAGAGGTGTAACCTGTTTTTAAATTGATACATTTCTAATTACATATTTTTATCAGAAAGGTCACAAAAATAGAGGTGCGACTCGTACAAATTGTGACGAGACGGGTTCGTTACAATAACCCCTCCCTTCGGGAAAAATCTTTAGATTTAAAATTTATCACCTCTATATAATATATTTTAATGATAAAGATTTTTTTTCAATACAAAATTCAATTAAGATTACAAACTAATATTAATAACAAGTTACATGAGAGATAAACACGACCAAGCCAATCTTTACAACAATGGAAGTACTAGGTTTAGAACTCAAAGAAGGTTACATTTTAATATAACTAATCCACTGGGTTTTAATCAACTTTTTAGGCTAAAAGTCCGTATCGTTTTAAAAATCTTATGAAGGGAAACCTTCGGGGCACTCGAATATGACACTTTCGCAGGACAGAGATTGTCTGCATATATGGCCTTGGGATGTCTCCCAAAATTATTTTCAACTGCTGAGCCAATAACAAATCGTCACCATTCCAATTTACTTCAGCCAAGAGTTCCGAGTCGTGAGCTTTCAGTGGAGCTTCCTGTGGATCTGGAAGAGCAGCGACTTCCCTCCGGGTAGACACCATGTGTTGATCCACCTGCAGATCGTCCTCGGTTCTGCCCTTCCTTGGAACATGCTCAGCATGTGTCAGGTCCCGCATCTCGGATTCCAACTTTCGTTTTTCCGCTTCTAAGCGTCGAACTCGTTCGATCCAGGGTCGAATCAGGGCACTAGATTGGTTACTCAAAACTTCAGATTTCTGTTCGTTGATTTCTTTTTCTTGCTCCAAGAGTACTGCTCCGGAGGATACTGTTTCAACGAGCATAGGTAACTTTCTCGGAACCACAATTGCTTTGGGCTTTCTTCCTTCAATCACAGGGCTAGATGAGCTAGGAGCTGATAAGTCCATACTAACTCGCACAGGTTGGCAGGCTCTAGGAACGACTTTGCTCAGATCCACTAATCCTGGTCGCGAAGGAGAATACGGCAAGGAACTTCTTAATATCTTCGGCAGCAATATTCTTCATCCATGTACACTTTAACTGGGTCATCAGGTTCATTCTCTTCTTAGGAACTTCTGGATCCTGTAAAGGGGGAGGTATTAACTTAACTTGCCGTGTGATGGGTCCTTTAGGTTTAGGCACAGGTTCACTTAACATCTTCACTTTAGTACTGTTCAACGTACTCTTTCATTCGTTTGACATCTGGGAACATCCTGCGGGGCTTATCCATCTTGTGGTAGAAAGCACGAAGTTCACACTACTCAGTCCCGATCTCAACTGAGCTCTGTCCAGTCTGGTTATCTATTTAATCAAGGTGAAGCACAGGCTACATGACACTAACACCACCTATTGACACCATTATATACTTAATATACATTTCAGGAAAACATCAATTTATTTTACTCTCCTATCACTCAGTGTTGCCCTGGCACATTTAAAGTTTGAACTTAATCACATTACAAAACTTCTTGTTATTATTGCTTATAAGCTTTTCCTTATTTTGGCAGGTTGAGCACAAGCTACTTTCAGCACAATTATATATGTATTTCATTTTTAATGGCTTTTAGTAAATTACTCAAGTCTCTACATTTAGGATATAATACCCCAGGGAGCTTCTTTGGCTTCCTGGCTTCTTCGGAGACCACGCTCTGGCACGCCCTTTTGGCCTTACTGCACTCGAAGGAAGAGGTACTTTAACCACTATATAAACTCAAGTCCTACATAAAGACATTCTTCCTTGTACCTTCGCTGTCCCACAAGCCTTTCTTCGGGATCTTCGTTCAATAACATTTACTTTTAGAAGTTCTGTTCTTGTTCTATAAGTTACTCTTTCTAAATGGAATTGGTAACACATATAGCAATAGTTCGTCTTCTGAAAATGGTCAACTTAATATTCATTTCCCGAATTAGTATCAAACATCTAGGTTCATGCTTGGATATCTTTCACGGTGTTTCCCTCTTGCTCTCTTCTTTGGTGTTAACACTGTTTTTTCACTATCGGGGTGAGCGTCAATTAACTTGAAAGTTGCTCGGCCATGTGACCAAATACCTCGGTTTCACCTTCGAGCCTTGACATTGTGGCGCGAAAAATCTTGCAACATTCCTGTTATTTATCTTTCGGGCTCCACGTTTGCATTATCGGGCCCCACGTTTGCATTATCGGGCCCCACGTTGGGCGCCAAATAACTTGTAACGTCCTGCTCGGTCGAGGGAGAGGAAAGAGAGGACCAATAGCAGTAGTAAGCTAAGTGTTACAAGTCTACTCATAATGCTAAACTTTTTCTCCAGCGGTGGCATGAGACTCTATTTACACTCAGGGTTCGGGTGTATGTTGCACTTAGAGGGCTATGACGTAGTTGACCAGTTAAGTTCATTGACAACTCAAAATTAACTAAAACATATAAAGGTTTATTTCATCACAAACTTAAGCAAGAAAGGAACTTAGACCCTTTTACAGTAGTTTTATACATCCAACTTATAGTTTCAAAGATACAGATATATTCATATTTGGGCCTCTCTATATAGTTACGGCCTTTTATAGTTGAACTATAAAAACTTTTAACCCTTAAAGAGACCCATACAACTTTGTATATGATACCTAGTACTCTTGTTAGAAACCAATCACAAATGGTTTATAAAAAAAGCATCTAAAAGAGAAAGATTAGTGTAACCTTGGAAACAGCTTTTTGTTTACATGTAGGAGTAACAGGCCAAAATCTAAGAAATAGATTCTAAGAAGCGAATTTCCCAGCATCGAGGAGACGGGGTTTCGCTGTTACCATCCCCAACGTCGAGATGACGGGGTTTTATGAAAGAAAAAGGTCTGGTTACCTAAATATCTCTCGCCCGAAAGCGGAGTGGGTCCTCTCACACTAAAGTGGAGTAAATTTCTCTCACCAGAAGGTGGAGTGGGATATCTTTTTCTCTCTCCTGTTAGGAGGAGTTTACCTCTTGCCCGTAGGCAGAGCCCTACTTCTCTCGTCCGCAGACGGAGTCAAACTGAGATGCTAGCCCCGCTCTCGCCTTTATATTGGGTCGGCGACACTAGCGTAAGCAAGTGGAAGAAATATAAACTATTAAAAGTATATTCTTACATTAAATATTAAGTAAGTTTACCAAATTAGAGGTGTAACCTGTTTTTAAATTGATACATTTCTAATTACATATTTTTATCAGAAAGGTCACAAAAATAGAGGTGCGACTCGTACAAATTGTGACGAGACGGGTTCGTTACAAGAGAAAGAGTCACTCCAACTACATGTGCAATTTAAACGATCTACATCAGTTAATAAAGAGGTTATGAACACTTTTGCATTACTTTCGGTACGACCCACGTTCTTTAATTCCACATTTTATGGGTAGATCATATAATTTATTAGATATTTTACTGCTTAACATTAATTAAAATTATAGACACTAATACAAGTTTGAGATTAATCCCCTTCATTGTTACTTACAGAAATATTTTATTACTCCAAACTAAATATAAAAAATACATTTTCTTGTTAACTGTGTTTACCATAAATTGTAACAACTAATGGTATATATAAGGTTATAAAACTGTAACTTCATCTAAAATATGAATGTAAATTTATGGATAAAATCTTCGCAACATTTTGGAAGATATTAAATCCTTAAGTTTCACAAACACACAGAGAAAACATAAATCGGATATCCAGCAGAAACTCACAAGAAAAAGATAAAAAAGAAAATTATGAATATAGTTTGACACATTTCTTAAAGATGAAACTATTACAGCAAATGGATTAAATCATTTTTTAAAAAATTATCGCAAGCTTAATATTACGCCTGCATATACTAAAGAACCTTTCTACTCTTACGGCGGCCGATCCTCATGCTGGCAAGGGAAGTGGAAAGCAGTGAAGCGACCAATCCAGCACTATAAGAAACGCAGCAGCCTGTAGAACGAGGTTCACGTAATACTTCCTCCCGCCGCGTCGTAACTCTCGGCTACACCGCTGTTGTCTGGTTGGTCTGCGGACTGATCTTCACTCCCCACTTCCCTTGCCAGCATGAGGACCTGCCGTCGTAACAGTAGAAAGGATCTATAGCTCATTTGAACAACTAAAATAATATTTTGAACGACTATTTGAACCTTTGTCAGCCACTCAGTCCTTACGGACACGAGATACAAACATAGCAGACATACTTTGCCACACACACACACACACACACAAAGGTGGAGACAAAGCGTTTGTTCACAGCAATTGGACGTTTACAAATTACCGCAGCCGCCAAGTCGAACTTCCTGAACAAGCAAAGTTTCAGTTAACAGACCGAGCCGTCGTCTGTGAAGCGTTGCTCCTAACTTCAAGTTAACAACGCACCTGCGGTCTTTGAGCCACATAACTCAGCAGAAGGCACGGGAGGCAGTGTCAATAAACAACAAAGCCAGGGGCAGACACTTTTAGAGAAAACAAGTCACAAGCAACAGCAGCAAAATGAATACCATAATTTACCCCTCCCCCTCTGTTGAAACATATATTACTTAAAACTATGTATTTCAGTGAAATATCAAAATAGATTATTTTGAAAGGATGTTGATGTAAAATATATTAGATCGGTAAATCCAATGTACAAGTAATGTATATAAAGCCGCAATAGCACCACTCACTCACTCACTGACATAAAATGTTCTCCATGAAGGAAGCCCCAGAGGCAGAAATTGTCCTACAAGATTGATAAAATTTAAAATTTTCACACTTAATCCCTCTTCAAGGAAAAAAAATTCTCTTTTCTTGACGTCCCTAGCCACGTCCATTTCCAGGGGCAAAGAAATCCTACATTGTTCCTCACAGATCAATAACACACAGATGAATCAATTCCTAGTAAGAATTGGTTGTTTGAATTCGAGTTTTAAGTCCACTTTATGCACAGTAAGGTTAATTCCTAGTAAGAAAACATGCTTCAAACAAGTGTGGCATCTGCATAGGAAAATCAATCCACATATAGATATTGGTACCCAATACGAAAAATTTACGCAGTAGCTGTTTTAATTAAATGTTTAGAGGTACAACAATTATTTCGAGTTTGCCATGTTTGTTGACCATAGAAATGGACGTTGCTAGGGAACTTTAAGAAAGGTAATTTTTACCCCGAAATACGGTATGTGAATTATGCTAGACTTTTTGTATTTCAAAATATGAGCGTCAGAATTTATTACAGAGACAAGGTAGGAATTTGCGTTGTAGGAAGGAAAACAATTTTTCAATTATGTCTACAAATGTGAAAATAACAAAAGAAGTAAATACGTATTGCTGTTCTAATCTAGTGTAGCTTTGAATTCAACATCCAACTAACTATTCTGAAACGAACAGAATTTACCCAGTTTATTATTAAGAAAATAAACAATAATATTTTGAATATTTGTACAAATATTAGACCTCTTAAACACATAACGTTACGTTCTAAACTTTTCAAATTAGTGAACGTACTCACTCGTTTCCCTTCCTCCAATAATACATGCCGATATTTTCATAGACATTGAGAGCATTGAGGAACCCAAAACGTTGTCGAAGGTCACATTTGCGTTATTTTACGTTTCGATTTTATCAGGTATTTTAAGTATGCTAATTTATGACGCAAATTACCTTAGAAGCATTAGAGCATGAAAAAGAAAGTAAACAATTATGCTTTAATTTCAGTGATACATTGCTTGTGAAATTAAGAAATATCCATTATGGTTATCACCAGATAAAATGTTTCCATACATAATTACAGTTATCACTTGAAGTAAGGATACTGTTTTCTGTCCATCTATCCACATGTATGGGCATATAGTAGGAGTACACGTCGATAATGTACAAATACATCTAGGTATAATTCCACCTAACCTACTGAAAAATCATTTAAAAATTCTTTTTTTTTCACAACGCCCATACGCCTTCGTGGCGTGGTGCAAAGCACAGGGGAGCACTTTACTTTTTTTTACTTAATTCAGGAGAAAGTAAAACCGAACCAAACCTAAATACGCGATACCGTGTAAGGTTAAACACGAATTCGAAGAAGAAAGAAAATTAGAAAATTTTAACAACAGAGGTTAATCCCGCCATCCAATTTAAGCAACGCTCCACGTGATCGGATGCAAAGAACAATGCTTTGTATTCCGCCTTCTTGTTCCGTCCCATCCCGGCGGAGTGTTACAAGTTGATACCCTGCATACGAAATGAAGCAGGTTGATCCCGGCTCCGTGGCCCATTAGCCTTACATGTAAGGTGTGCGACGGGACGCCGTCACGGCGCTTAAATAAGTGATGCCCGTCGCAGCTGCCGTGGAAAATCATTATTACCGAGATGGAATGTGGGCTTTGCTCAAGACGGTCGGGGCCATCAAACGAGAGAGACAAGCCTTCATGAAATATGGATTCCCCAGAGTTCTGACTCTTGACGCCAGTTTGTGGGGTTGTTAGTTTCGTCTTCCGAACCGTAATAAGTTGATGGTTGAGTACAGCCATCGTAATGAACCGTGCGGTAAGAATTTAGGAGTTAAGCATGGACGAGCTTAACTGGCTCAACCAGCCATTACCTATAAGGTAAGCAAACACATAAAGTTATATATATATTGCCGGCCCCGTGACGAAGTGGTTAGCACATCGCGCTACAACACCTGGGGTCCCAGGTTCGAATCCTGGCCTGGATGTTTGCGAGTGTATATTCATCAATTTCATCATATCATCACTCATCCCCATCTTCGCAAATTAGCCAAAAGTGGCACAAAAAAGCGAAGTAAAATAAAGCAAATGAAACATAAAGTTATAGCCTGGATAACAGAGCTCCACAAGCTCTCATTATTTGCCGTTGCAAAAATGGCGTTTTCAGCACCATGCTCTGTTAATGACATGAGCCTCGGAGTTACTTACACAATAACATTGACTATGGTAACCCATTCCGAGATTACTAACCACCTGAACCACTCACACATTTTGTTTTCAATATAATTCTTCGCGTAGTACGGTTCCATTGTTACTTTACATGTTGTGCGTTCTATATTGCGGTAAATGAAAGCCCAATAAAATAATTCCATAGAATTATGGGAGTCAGACAGAAAAATTGATATTACATTGGATTGGTAATCTGACGGAAGGAGGTTCGATTCTCATCAACAGAAAATTTCAATTGAACAGGAGAGATAAGGCAATTTCTCAAAACGCATTTTCATTGTAGAAAACACTAGACATTGAACGATTTCCTCTTAGGATTGTAGACTTCCTGGTGATTGATTAACACAGCGCGTACGCCACCAGAGGTCAGGGTTCGAATCCCAGCCTGGGAACGGGTATTCTTTGTGATTGGCCCTTCATAAATTTCATCATATCATCACTCATCTTTGCGATTAGTCAAGAGTGGCAGAAAAGCGAAATATAATGAACGAAAGAAACCAACTAATTCTCTTAAGTTTCCATTCATATCACAATATTCATGCAACAATTAGGAATACATACAATGATAATACAGTTATATCATTAACAATATTTTACTCTCTGCTCCAAGAGAGTTGCTAATTTCACAAAATTGTAAACACCATCAAGATACTAATAAATGTAGCACACGCAACTTCAAAATATGCATGATCTTCATATCAAACATTCCATTCCATAACAGTAACAGTTGGATTACATAGTTTCCTTACTCAAGCTGATTAAATATATAATGTGTGAGTGTAATTGGGGAAAAGTTTTCAAGATTAATGCTGGTGAGTGTAGATTGTGGGAAATTAACATAAGTGGAAATTGTATTGAATGCACACGTAGGGTGGATGCTTACGATGAAACATCAAAAGTCTCAAAGTGTATCCCACGTCTAAGATGGCTTCAGAGTAGTCTTGAAAGGTCTCGTTGTTCTGCGGAAAGTTTGTAAGTTGTTTTACTGTGATAGAAACTGGGCAACGTAACAAAATGTAAATAAAGGTTATTCCTTGAACACACAGTGCCATGAAATAACATATTGGATGTGAAATTCGTCTCCGTGGTTACTTCGAGGTATATGCGAGGATCGTTGGCGAAGCACGTTAAGGCAGTGTCCGAAATGTGCAAGACCATACTTGAAGCAAGCATACTCCGAGAATGGTCTTGCAGTGCTGTCTTCATGTCCTGGACTGGAAGTGAAAGTTTTTCGAATTGCACTTCGACTGCAGCGCCAAAAACGATCAGTAGATAAAACTGAGTACACGTTGTTTTCCCCGTGTTTTAAACACTTGTTTCTCACCATAGAAATCACATAGCATTTTCAAATGTTGTTACACATATTAGAAGAACTTTAACCCACAACTTGCTGGCCCATAACGTATATTTAACCAATGTTGCTGGCTTTCTACCTCTGTGATTTTAAACAAATGAACAACGAGTTCGGATATCACGTGACCTAGTCAGCAACGATCTGTGCTGCGAGCTGTGCACTTGTGTACTTCTGTACTTTCCGCATTCGAACTGTACTAGGTGACGTCACTTCCGCCAAGACCATACTTCAAGTCTGTACATTGTACCTTTGGACAGAACCTAAGTGTTCGACTTTCGGACTCACCCTGGTTCCTATCCCGGCCTGCATGCATACTCTTCGCGAGTGTTCCTTCATTAACTTCATTGAATCATCATTCATCGTCGTCGGCGCGAGTAGCCAAACGTGGCAGAGAAGCGACGTTGAAAAACAAGAATACAAATGATCGGATCGGATGGGTCCACGCCAGAGCTCCATCCACAACTCAGTGAATCGAACCCAGCCCTCGTATGTTGCAGTTAAAATCCATAATTACTGGACCACAACACACCGCCATAACACCCAAGGGGAGACGTATTGTTCTGATTCAGCCATGACAATGCATTTTTATAATATTATTCTCCTTATTAACATCATTTAAATGAATCTTATTTTACCCTAAAATGCTAGTTTTTTAAATATAATTTTGTTAGGTGCGTACATAGCACATGTACATGGATGTTTACGAGTACACGGAACAAATCGAAAGAGAAGAATTTAATTAGTTACATTTTCTGACCAAAATTGCAATTAGAGTATATTTACAGTCACAATAATTATCATGAAAATGATGCACTTTCTTTTCTCTCAGCCAATTAAACAGAGCATAAAGCACACAGGACTAGATAGAATACCACAAAACTCATTAGATTTTATGGGAACGTTTGTTCATACTATGCCGATGAGCAGCAATATTGGAGGATGGGATTTTCTACATTGTGGAATTGTGAATCACGACATAAATGCAATAATGAGAGGAAATACAAAATATTACAGATGTGGTAATCGTTGCTTTTCAAAGGAATTGCAAGATGGCCCTCTATATGGTGTTATTATTGAATATTTTTTTAAAGAAATATGACAAACATAAGCATATATTGAAAATGTTAAAAATTTAGAATATAAACGTTATCTATTAACAGGTATACGTGATATAATAATACATATGCTCATGAAAAATATTGTTTTGCCTCTCGTTTCACACATTAAATACATGCTGTGAAATTTTCAAATCTATAATTATTATATATAAAAACCTATTCTGATAATTGTTTTAATTAATGTATATGTTTATGTTTTACATGTGTTATGAATTTGCTTAAACTTGATTTTGTGTGTGTGTGTGTGTGTGTGTGTGTGTGTGTGTGTGTACGTGTGCGCATGTGTATTTGTTCGTTTACGGGAATTAATTACCGTGTATTGTGGAGTAGTTAGCACCGAGCTAACAGAGGTCAAGGGTTCGAATCCCGTTCTTGGAATGTGTGTTCCCTGTAAGTGTTCTTACATCCCTTTCATTCTATCATCAATCATCCTCATCGTCACGATTATCCAAAAGCGGAAAAAAGCGACGTAAAATAAATTATTTCAATCAATCAATGAACGTATCTGTATTTAATTTACTTCCGATGAAATTGCATTATTTGTAGAAATAAAGCGAGGAACACTGTATAAAGGATAACCTTGTAGAGAGTATTGTGAAAAAGATTTTTCAATGCGTGTTAGTCGCAAGGGTATCTGAAGATTAAATTTTATAATTAATGGTTTACATCTCATTTTCCATTTGAAGATTTTAAACAGAAATTACATGTTTGCTACATCGCAACGAGTATGTACTGACTGCACATTCAAAGCGTAATGTTAGATTTATGAATACACCGTAGATAAACTATTGTATAGCGATCAATGACGATAGAAGCTGAGGACAGAATCGATCTTGGAAAGGTTTGATATTCCCCTGCCTAATTCAGTAATACAATATTTAAAACGTTAAAATTTAGAAACAGAATACTCTTCTCACATTATGACGTCAATTCTGTTTTGACGTAATTCTGTAATTGTAAAGTTATTGACTAACCTGTAAGTTTATTTCTGTTTGTGGGAGATGCCAGTTGTTTAGGGAGATGATAATGTAAGTCGATTCAAATGTATGGTTTCTGTAGTCTAATTGAATCAAGGGTTTTGAGATTAATGTTATTTCCCGAGTTCGTGTTCTTTGTAAGTGTAAATTACATGAAACTAGCATCGGTAGAAGTCGTTTGAGCTTGAATTTTGGGGACTGGACCTACAGCTCAAAGTGGGATCCGAACGACTGTGCAATGTGCCATTGGAAGTTGTATTTAGTGTTGATTGACAGGTAGTGTGGATGCTTACAACATTTCATCCAATGTCCTAAGCTTTAACCCAAGCCTGAGATGGCGTCGGAGTAATCCGGTAACGTTTGGATGTTCTCCGCGAAAGGAGTAATGGGAAGTTTTTAAACCGGGCAGCGTAACAGGTTAGCGCAAGGACAGTGTTCAAGAACAGCAAGCATATGCAATTAAACAATTGATTTTGAATTTCAGTAAACCTGTATAGGAAGACAAAAGGAAACAAATAGAACTTTTACTTTATGGAGTCTTCACCAATGTGGCTGTAAACTTGAAAACGGAAAGCTTTATTCCATTCAGTACGTATCCACGCGGATGCGACGAGTGGATAACAGAAGAATGGTAAAATGTCGAATAAATATCTATGCAACCCGCACAACGATTGTGCTCAGCGGGCAGCAGAAGAATCAGGATAGGATCCACATTTCACATGATTACGAGTTTCAGATTTGATTGATTAATTTGGTTTATTATCTTCGTTTTTCTGCTCTACATTGGTCGAGCCTTCTCGAGTTCTAGTTCAGCAGAGGACTTGTTTTCGTTCGTTTGCTCCATAGATTCCCGGGACAGAGTGTAGGTCAAGTTATATTCGAGCCAATCTTGCGCTAATAAAAATCCTGTTTCCATGTTGCCGCTTCGGAAAGGAGGGATCCTAAGGTTGCCGATTCTTGCCCAAGCAGTAGCCCTAATTTGCTGGTTGATAGCAGAAATAGTGTGCCACTGTCGAAAAGCACCGCGCCGGAAGAAAACTTCGCTTCATTCTATGCCATATGCTTAGTAATTTCTTAAGTTGCTGGTCACATTCAAGTACATATTTGTTTCATTTTACAATATTTTTCAAGGTCACTTCTCCTTTCCAGAACGATGTACGTTGAGGGCTGGGAAGAAAGCACCCAAATCATCTCTAAATGCAGGTGCGTCTTTGAACAGACCGAACCATAGAATAAGAACACAACAGCAGAACGTACTGACTGAGGGCTGGTTCTAGTGAAAAGGAATTTCATTGCGAAACACAAAAGTTATCTTTCTGTTAGAGAACTTGAATTCTTTCTTCGAAGCAGAGCATTGCCAAATCAGCGAGATAAGATGACCCCTGGGGAATCATGGCTGCAGGTAATTACCCAGGGCTCTCTATGCTATGCTCTCTCTCTCCCATTGGTGATTAATCCCGGGTTTCCAGTGATGCTGCCGAACCTGACGGCGAACTTTGAGGAAGTTTTCCATTGGACGATACGAGCTGAACTCGGACCGGAGCGGTTGCGGACCAATTAATCTTTTGTACGCAAAGGAATGGAACTGCGTAACGAAGCTGGTTTCCTCGGAACGGGGCCGGTCAAAGGGGCGCCAGGTCGATAGGGTTGGCCAAAGCCGTCTTCGATTAAAGGTTCCTCCATGTTACTTCTGGCCAAATATCTGTAGCCTTTTGTTGCTGTTATTTGTGATAAGAAGAGGTATGTCTGCGTTGAAGTCTCAAACTTTCCAGAGGGTATTCGCTAAGTTTCGTGAAATATTAAGTGAGGACCATGTTTCCATTAACGTTGAATTATGTTTACATTAAAATGGATGAAATAAATTAACTTTACAAAACAATGTAATTCATGTTAGAATATTTCTGGCCTCTGTGCCGGAGTGATTATCACATCACTCTACGACACCAGGGGTCCTGGGTACGAATCCCGGCATGGTCATGGGTGTTGGTGAGTGTAGATTCATCAATTTCATCATATCGTCACTCATCCCCATCTTCTCGATTAACCAAGTAACAGAGAAGCGGAATAAAATAAACCAAATCAAATCATGTTAGGATAATGAAAAGGGACCTATTACATAGAGAAGGCATTTTTGAAACGAAAAATATGAAGCGTGTATTTACGTAAATGATTGCATTTAAACATAAATATTAGTATTTTATTTGCTACGATAGCAAGTTATTGTATTTTATTATATTGTTGATATTGCTTTTGTGAATTATGAGTCTGTACTGTTAACAACTGTACTAATACTGCTAATTACATTATAAATAAAAAAAGCTTGTAAAAATGCTTAAAAGACAAAAATAACAAAAAGCATGAAATATCTTTTCTTCGTTCCCTCCGTTTTTCATCACGGGTTCGAATCCCGCTCGGGCTTGGTTGTTTGTGAATGTCCATTCATCAATTTCATTATTTTATCACTCATCTCCATGTTCGCACATTAGCCAAGAGGCACAAAACGCGAAGTAAAATAAACTAAATAAAAAAAATCTCCGTTTTTAAAACTGAAATATAACAGACTTCACTTGTTACATTTTAACAAAAGCTATAAATTCTGCCGCCTAGTTTTGCGATAAAATGAAACAAGAACTTTATTGAGAGTTTTCGCATACCCTACACTACAGCTCTGTCTATGAACGTCCTTGATTAATATGTGTTTCGATATTAAACTGAAGAATGAGAACTGGCGAAAATGAAGCTAACTTCTATGGGCTGATTATATAACTAAATGTACAATTAGCTGGAGATTCTAAGTAAAGAAACATAGTAAATCACGTTTCTATAGAATCGTTTTAGCAATGTATCCCGAACCATTATTTTTATTACTATGGCAACATCAATGTTGCCAAACTCATGAACATTTTACAACTTATAGATAGAAAACAAACATTATCGGCATCAACTTAAACATGCACATTTCGAAGTTTAAAACAGATATCAATGCATGTTTGAAATTTACAATGAAAACAAAAAAATATCGACTTGCGCTGTGATATAGAAGGGTCCAGCGGAGTCTCGTGAACGCATGCTGTACATGCTGCGCATGCGTCAATTGTGGGAAAAAGGACAGCTTGTTCTGCGACGACATTCATGAGTGTTTCTACATTCTAATGTCTTCATATAGGAGAAGTATTTATTTTACACTAGAGCGCTGAACTAAGCTTATATTACATTTTTTTGGATCTGAAGTGACGCATGCGTCAATTGTGGGAAAATAATTATTACTTTCTTTGACTTCAGATCCAAGAAATGTAATATAAGCTTAGTTTAGCGCTCTCGTGTAAAATAAATACTTCTCCTATATGAAGAAATTAGAATGTAGAAATGTTCATGAATGTCGTCGCAGAACAAGCTGTCCTTTTCCCCACAATTGACGCATGCGCAGCATGCACCGCATGCCTTTACCAGACGCCTCTGGAAGGGTCGCATGTCTAAGGGCTACGAAGTAAATGGGTCTTGGTTTCGACAAAATTTCGTTTTTGTGTTTATCTCATTAAGTGTCACTTTTCTACAGATTTTGGGTAATTGCAAAAACGAGAATAAAAGTGATCGATGGAGGGACACTGAGAAACATATAAACAGGACGAGACTCGAACCCTGAACCTATTATGGCAATTTCCAAGACGACCAATCAAAACGCTCGGCTACGGAAGCTGCAAAATTTTGTTATTTAGTCAATTATGTACTTCAAAATGCTGTTATTGGGTACTGGGCCTACAACTTAAAGGAATATTCCAATTTCTGGAACAGGCCCTTCTAGGTACAGAACCGGGAACCCCTTAATTAAAAGGCTCACCTTGTAATTAAGTTGTTCTCACACATAATTACAAGAGGGGGTACTCACAAAATAACTCCCATCTCCAGGGAGGGATTCGAACCCAGGACCCCTGGCTCCGTAGCGTGCTGTAGTAAACACTACGGCAAAGAGATTGGCGAGTTTTGTTATGGGGGATAAGGACTGAAAATTTAAATTTATTTGTAAGGCCCGGAATTTAATGTAATTACATATTTTTCCATTGTATGTAGCCAAGCAAGAATTGCAAATGTTGGCGAATTATGGTATTAGGAACGATATATCCGATTTGATATTACATATTTTTATATATTTTGAGATTTATTACACATTTCCCGGTTACATTGTATAATTTTAAATAAAATGCAGTATTTTGGTCATCTTTTCTGATTTTCATGGAGTAAGGAGCTATAATTGTGGAAAAACATTCAAACATTCATTTCTTCAAAAATAATAATAAAAATAAAATAAAATAATAAATCCCTCAAAATTTGATTAGTGGTTCACTGTGCATCACATTAACATGGCATATACTGAAACAGAAGAACTCTTTATTTCTTCGAGAAATAATGTATTGTTACGTTAAAAGAAATAGTTTTTTCCCCTTGCTAACCAATTTGTTTGGTTGTGTCCTAATTGCGAACAGCGTCTAAATCGTCCTAATTGAGAAACACATAAAAGTTATTAAATACTTCCATCTAATTGCGAACACATGTAAGTGAAAAACCTGTTTTCAAAAACTGATAAGGGTAGTGACGCAGAGAGACAGCTGGTTTGACTAACAACAGTAGCCAACCTGATTGACTTATCACGGTCTTCTGCTTTGTAAATCCCTCCATAGTCAATTCACCCTTTCAGTCTTTCGAACTTTTATTCGTGTTTTAATTTCTGGAAAACCCTTCAGTGCCGAGAGAGATGTGGATCTGCTTCAACAGGATTTAGAGTGCAGTGGAGAGATTGAACCACAAAATCAACAGTGAACTAGGTACACCATATCCAAGAGAGTAATGCCTTATACAAAGCTTAAAGGCTGAAGCAGAAAGGTCTAATGACATGATTCTTAGGATTAAAATAAATCTGAAAGGTATAAAACTGATTTTTTTCTTTTTACGTAAAAGCGGCCACAAGCACTAACAGGAATGGTATTCATAAATTTTTAATTACATTGTCATATGTTTTGAAATTTGAATTTGGAATTAATAAATATATTATTAAATGACGAAGCTCTTTTCAGTTAAGAAGTGTGCAGTATGTAGTCGTATATAGAAAATAGGCCACACTCTTATTATTAAATTATTTATATCTCGGTAGCTACTTTAATCATGAAAAATTTTCTATGTTCCAACAAGGAGCTGACCAGTCTCAAAGTCCCTGAAAAAAATCCTTAAAAAGACACAGGAAGTGGGAGAGAAAGTTGTAGGTCCAAAGGCAGAAATTGTGTTCGCAATTAGGACACTGACCTTCGAGTTTAATCCTGTTTAGGCGGCAAGTGTTTGCAATTTGGACTGTTCGCAACTAGGACTGTTCGCAATTAGGACGACACATTTTGTTCATTCAATGAGAATATTTATCAGCAGTGTAGAAATAAAAATGCATTTCTGAAAAATATAGTCCCTCTGTACTCAAAACTGTTGTCTTCGAATTGATGTCTTAAGTCCACTTCACGCACATATAGGCTAATCGGGACTGGACCTACAGTTTAAAGTGAGATCCGAACAACTGTGCAATGTGCCTCCACCAAGTATCGAACCCGGGACCCCTTGATTACAAGGCGATGACGTTACCACTACGCCATCGGGGAGATCCTCAAAACTCTTGTCATTCATGTTATCACTAGACCTAGGACTTTAGGTTTTTAACCAATTTTTTCCATTAGAGCTATGTAAGAAATAATACGTTATGTCAGCGTTTCGTTTAAAAACGCAACGACTGATGAAGCTTTATAGTACCTTAGAATTAATCATGTTGCTTGTTAGAACCTATTTTAGGTTTATGCGCCTAAATCAAGCCTATTTTTATGGTTTTTATATATGTTTAAAGGTTTTACAGGATGTTTATGTCGCACAGAGGCATTCGTTTTGTTTTGTCACGACAGAATTTAATAACGAACGTGTTTGAAACGTACACTCTGTCGACTTCCCTTCCTCTAAGTCAATAGTGATTTTTCAAAGCTCTAATCAAAGCGAAATGTCTGGTACCACTGTTACCTGTGCAATCCGAAGTGTTCTAATCTGTGTGGTCTTGCTCCCTTTCGCGTAACTTTGGTTCTTTGTGGCATTCACGCCTTGCAAACTAACGTTTCAGCATTGAAATTTGCACCACTGACTATGTTTCTGTTGAAAAATTATTTTCAGCATATAAGATGATCCTCACAGACAAAATTGCGGAGTTTGACTGTGGATAACATGAAAAAATATTGTTGCCTAACTATATGGCGAAGAGTGGATTTTCATAGCAAATTTCCAATGGTAAGTTCTGCCATCGCCGTAGGGTTAGGCAACACACACACAACGTTATGCAAGATAGTGTGTATTTCAGGATATAGGTGTCCCATTTTCATTGCTGGTGACTATACCTAATCACTATTTTTCAGGAATTTTAAACTATTATTTTGAACCTACGTCAGGACTTTTCGAGCATAACTTAAGATTTTTAGGACCTATTTTAGGATTTTTCGAACCTATTTTAAAATTTTTAGAGCCTATTTTAGGATCCTGAAAGCACACTTTTTAGAACCTAAAAATCGGAGGTCTAGTTATGACTTTATGTGATTAAAAATTTTCCAATATAATTTAGCACATTACATTTTTTTTATTTCAAGAAAACTGTCAAAATATAATAATATTGAGAAATCAATTTAGTAAATTTACATTTTTTACTGCTAGGAACCTAAAAAGCAGTACAGAAATGAGAAAAAGTGTATTGGTTATTTTAATATACTTATATATTTTTACATATTTAAGCATATTTGCATATTTTTTTCATTTTTCAGCGTTTTTTCCGCATGTTTTTCCTACATAAAAATCCGAGCCTTAATTATTCGTTGCCATGAAAACGTAGGTCTAGTAGTGGGAGACGGGGTTGAATCCCCTGCAGCCCTTCAGTTCAATCCCACCCTGTTCAAGACACGTGCAATCAAACTCCAATCCCGCAATGTCGGCAAGAAACTGCAAGGAGAGGGAAGTTACCATCACGCGAACTTTAGAAGGACTGACAATTGAAGACCGCCCAGCGCTGACAGAACAATTAGGCCAGGCAGAATTCGCATGGCAGACACCGCCTTCTACAGCGACGTTCATTTGGGCGGGAACACTTCTTCCCTCTCTTTTTCTCCTCTCTAATTTTTCCTCTCTTGCATTCGCTCCCTATTTTTGGAACACTGCATCAGAACTTCTCTGACGTCAAAGATTCGAGAATTCACATCCCCCCCCCTTCCCTCTTTCATCCACTCCGCAAGTTATCGAGACCGATTCGAGCCTGAATTCCCCGACGGCCAAAAACACGTCATGGGAATATGGTGCATAAATAAACACCACTTCCTGCCCTGGGAGACGACAGAACAGGCTGAGTACACCAGAGTCAGTGATCATTGGACAGGAATATTGAGCACAAAAATATATGGGGTACCCGGAAGTAATTCAAGAAACATAAAACTTGATACAGACTAGTAATACTAATCAAAATATTAAGAGCAGGCCTCGATATGAACATTTTCACGAACCAGAACGCTTTACTTTCGTTAACATGGTGTTGTCTATCTTTTACCCATCTCTTACTACAGGGTGTCCCAGTTAAAAGTAACCCGACTCAAAGGCATTTGTCTATGAGGCAAATGACGACTATATTGCACCAGAAAAATGGAATAGTCCATTGTAACGTGAACCGTGGTAGGTACCCAAGGTCGTCAGTACACACACTTCATTTCTTTTCATAATCCTTGACTTGTAACTGTTGATCGGGGCCGGGCTACTTTTAACTGGGACACCCTGTACTACAGCGACGAGATTAACAACTAATGAAATAACATGCTGTATTAAAATTGGTAATAGTTATATTCAAATATTTACATAAACATCAAATAATGCAAGATACATTGGACAAGATGCTTCTACAATGTTCTTCTTTTGAAAATTGAAACAGATGAAAATCTTGAAAGCAATTGAATTAAATGTGCATATCTTCAATACTTTGTCTTTATAATACTTATTTATAAATAGTTCATTGTTACTATTTTGCGTGTTATAAAGGATTGAATTTATTGTTTGCTAACTATAAATTTGACTGTTGGGTAATCTGTCTGAACAATTTAATCCACAAGACTAGACGAATAATAATAATAATAATAATAATAATTAACAAATAAGAATGTGAAAACCAAAACCTCGAGCCACAAAAAAGATGAAGACAAGATAGCCGCCATCACACTCTGCTAAGCTCCCTCGCGGCAACAACACATCTTACGTTGAGGAGAAGTCTATAATATGCATTACTGAAGAGTATTAAGAATATAGTTCACACCTGTAAATAAGAATGTAGTAAAATGTCTAAAGACAAATCAAACGAATCGGAACGGCCCGTTGTCATTTCTAACGAGACAAACAAGATATTCACGAACCGGAGCTACTTTCCTGTCCGCCCCGATCCATTTCGAGCCCTGATTAAAAATCCCAGAAATTCCAGGCTGTGCTAAGGCAGCCATTTTTTTCAAAATGGTGACTCTATACCCTATTTCTACTTTTGTTTTTTTACTATTTTACTATTTTGGAGTGAGTGACGTACGCAGATTTTTTCGGGATGAGCTGGAATTGTATTACAAAGCGGAATTCCATGGGGGGAAAACACCTCACAATATTTCGTAATTATCATTATTAACCTTCGTTTCAAAAGTTGGTCGAAGACAAAAATGGTCATCAGGGGTCATTCCAAGGGAGTTTGAATTCACCACTTTGATTTTCCCGACTACTTTACTGCTTTTAGTTGAAAATGTTGATTCTCTCACAGTTTCGGAGTCAGACTGTAGCTCCATCAGCTCCTCCCAGGTATGACAGTAAGATTTCGAATTATCATATAGCTCCAGATTGGAAATCGGCAGCCATATTAGAAATTGACGATTGGTTCTGTTTATTAATATTTAGACAATTGAGCTGAAAATTATTTAAAGAATGAGGAACTTCGGTACGCATGGGAAGTTAGTGCATCTCCGTGTTTAGTCATTTTGTAAATTGGTGAGATTCTAACTTTCCAGCGCTTTATCCATTAAGGATTTTAAGCGGATTATATATTTGACACAAGATGACAGCACAAATGCCATGTACAAAACGTACATATTTAACAAATTGAAAATTAATCTGTATTTATTACACCATCTAAAGTAATAGTAGTAGATTTGAGGGTTCAATACAATAATTTCCCTTCTTGCAGTTCACGTTCTTGTAAATACTTACATCCATATATCAACGCATAGCATTACAAAAGATGAGAACATTAATGCCTAAAATCGTATGCAAACAGTATCCTGAAATTATTCATACTACGGCTCTTGTCTTGGGGATTATATTGAGCAGTATGCCTTAACATCATCATTGCCGGTTTTAGGAATCAATTCACGGGTAGGTCTTATATTTATTATTCAGTAGCTTGCGATATTGGATGACATTTTTATTATTATTATTATTGAGACCCGAAGGATACGGCATCGGTATGGATCTTTGTTTGTGTCCCTTTCATCAATTTCGTCTAACCCAGAGAAGCAACGTAAAATAAGACGAATATAAATATCATTAACAAATTATACAATTTAGTAGCCTCTAGAAGCACATATTTGGTTTTATGATGCTGATCGCTATTATTATTATTCATTATTATATTATTATTTGCAGTAGGGCTCCATTTAATTGATTGATTGACTGATTTGCTTTATTTTACTTCGCTTTTGTGCCACTTTTGGCTAATTTGCGAAGATGGGGATGAATGATGATGTGATGAAAAATTGATGAATTGACACTCACAAACATCCATGCCCAGGTCGGGATTCGAACCCGGGACCTCTGGCGTCGTAGCGCGATGTGCTAACCACTCCACCACGAGGGCCGGCGGGCTCCATTTAAGCTTGCAATATATTTTGTACTGATTCTAAAAAAAATAGGTAATTCATAAGTAGGTCACAGAACTTTCGCGTGGTTGCTACACTGTGAGGGGGTTACATAACCGAACGCACGGAACATTTGATTCACGTAGTCAACGGTAATGGCGGTACTTGCTATCTCACAACGGAGATGCATGATTAACGAAAAATACCTTATTTACAGGCAAAATACGTAGCACGATTCTAAAAAACAATATACCTGGCTTCAGAAAGTCCTCAAGAACACAATTCCGTAAGTACTTTCTCGTCTTTTCTCCTGTAAATTTTAAGAAATCCGTCTCCGGCTTATACTACTGTTACCCAGACTTTTATTAAAACATACTAAGTGAGATACTGACTTGAAAACTGTTTCTATTTTTCAACATAATCTCCACCAACATTGATACCCTTATCCCATCTCTTTATCAATCCCCCAAAACCTGCTGCATAAAAGTATTTGGGCTAGTGTCCTTACCACGAAGCAGATTGAACTCCAAGCAACAGCGGCAGGAGTTATAGAAGATATATCAAGCAATGCACGCCAATAGTTAACTCCTCACAATACCAATAGAATCCAGGCTGATGCGACACTTCAAAAACAAACAGCCAAATAAAATTAATGAATAATGAATGCCACAGTCACACCCAGCGGCGGCGCTAGGATTATTCATCTAGGGGTGCTGCTGGCGTTCGGAAATAAATTTAGGGGGTGCGATTCTGAAAATAAGGAAAACATGAAACACGCATGCAACCTTACCAAACTGGGGGAGCAAGGTGCCAAAACTTGGGTGAAGGGGACAGTTTACTTTCCCTTGGTAGATAAGGTTTAGCATTTCCGGGGGCAAAAATAGCAAAAAGCGGGGGTGGGGGGCAACTGCCTAATCGTCGCCACTGATTAACATAAATTACTGACTGCAATTAAAAAATGTGTGAAATATATAACTTTAGATTGAAATTCATTTTCCAGGGATGCTGCCCCCCCTGGTCTCCCCCTGGACGTCCATGATGATATGTATTAAGTTTTCTACTCCAAGAAAGTGGTCATACAGTGTAAACATTCAGATACACGTTGCTGTCATATTGAACTATGTAGTGAAATCCAATATAAAATCATCCTGCCCTTAAACACACAATTTCTGAACCTTTTCAATGTAACCAATGAAGACACAAAATACATAGTACGTACATGTTATGTGTTAACATAACAATTGTGACAAATGTACAGTATTTACAGTATAGCCTATTGATTAGGAATGAGCCAGTACCGATGCCGATGTATCGGTATCGGGCGATACCGGTGGTAACGATCAGTGTGCGAATTAACGGGGGGGGGGGTCCCCTACAAAACATTTCATCCTCGGCAAAAGAAAATTATTTTTATCCTTGTCAGGGATGTTTATATCCCCCTTCAAAGGAAATTGAATTGAAAGCATACAGTATACCATTTCTTGACTGTAACAATCACAACTATGGCAACACTGACCATGGCGTGATGTTAACGGGTTGTAATTGTGCTCCGCCTTTGGATAAACTTTTCTGTGTTTATTAATAATGTGGAACTGAAGATTATAGTGATTTCTTTCACGTAAGTACTCTGTTTATGTAATTGTGAAGTTAGACAGTTGAAGAATGAACTGTATGAATCGAATTAGTTAATTTAAAGTTGAACTGCTCAATGTAAACAAACCGAGTCACAGAATAGAACCGAGTCTCATGCTTGGCAAGATTGCCAGCTCTTATATTGGAACTATATGGCGGAGCACAGTCACACAATCGTTCGATTATTTTTCTCGATTATTTTTTGCCTGATTTTTTTCTTCTTCGATTATATTTTCAATTATTAACAGACATTAAACTGAACTTGTTTTTATTGTTTTCTTGGTAGTAGTGTATATTAGTACAAACATGGGACTTTGTGAGAAATGTTCTAAGCCAATTACTCGGCAAGATCAAAATTTAAAAGTGAAGTGTGGATCTTGTGCTGGTGTTTTCCATGGAGCATGCGCTGACTTTACTGAAAAGGATATCGAATTCTTACATGATTCAAACCAAATTTGGCGCTGCAAACGGTGTGATAAAGCTCGAAGATCAAGTTTAACAACTGAAACACCGGTTTCGTTGTCAAATGATTGTCCAACTATACAGGAAGTGTATCATTTATTGTTAGCAATTCAGAAAGAAATAGAAACATTAAAGCTATCTCAAAAAACTATTGAAGAAGATCTTGGAAAATCGTTGAATCTTGCTCATGAGAAACTAGATGAGAATACTAAGCTTTTGAAGAGTCATGGAGAATCTTTGCAAAAGTGTTATGATACAATTGACAATATAAAGTCTGAGAACTTAAGATTACGAAAGCAAGTACAATCTTTGGAATTGCAGATTGATGAATTAGATCAGTACGAACGAAGGGACACATTGGAACTTCATGGTATTCCTTGTCAGGCTAATGAGAATACAATGCAAATAGTGAAGGATGTTGGTCGAGCATTAGATTATCAAATAGACACAAACATGATCAGCTGCTGTCACAGACTGAAGTCTCTCTCACCTCAACAACCACCAGGAATCATCGTGAAATTTGTTAAACGCGTAGATAGGGATAATTTGCTGCGAAAAAAGAAAACTAAAAAGACATTACGGAATTGTGATTTGGGTTATAGTACTGGTAGTTTGATTTATATTAACCAAAATTTAACAAAACGTCGTAAACAAATATTTAATGAAGCCAGGAAAGTAAAGAGAGATAAGAACTTTGCTTATGTTTGGATTGACATGACGGGGACTATTAAGCTTAGAAAGACCCCTAATGACCCCCAGGTGTACATTTTAAACAGTGTGGATGATGTGCATGCCCTAATTAGCAATGCCGCCAATGGAGAACAATAACTTATTATGCTATTATCAAAATGTAAGGGGCATGAATACCAAATTAACTGAGTTGCACTTGGGTGTCTTAGCAACTGATTATGATATCATTGTTCTTACGGAAACTTGGCTGACAAGTGATGTTCAAAATTCAGAACTATTAGACAATAGGTATCAGATATTTAGACAAGATCGAACAAAAAGTAGAGGGGGAGGTGTGTTGGTCGCCGTCAGGGAAACTATTTGTGTAAAATGTATTGAGATGTCAGTTGATTGTATAGAAATTGTATTTTTGCGTATAAGTGGTGATGTCAAAAGTTATTTATTTATATCATTGTATATTCCTCCTGATACTAAATTGGATAAATATTTAAACCTATATTCTCTGTTAGAAGAAGTGTATATCTCTTATAATGGTAATATATTTATTATTGGAGATTTTAATATCCCAACAATATTGGATTCACATACTGATCTTACGCGGTGTGGAAATGTCGCAAATGCACTTAACGATTTTATGAATTTATTGGATTTAAGTAGTATTAATGACATAAAAAATAATAACAATAAAACTTTGGATCTAGTGTTAACCAATGTTAAAGACCGTATTAATGTTTTAAAAAGTACGTTTCCGCTCCTACCAGTTGACGGTCACCACCCTCCCCTTATATTTAATTTACCTTTTAATTTAAAGGGCTCTCGAAATAAATTGTACTCAGCTATGGGTTTTAACTTTAAGCAAGCTAATTTTTTGAAGTTGTATCAGGATCTTGCTGGTGGTGGTTGGGAAGAAGTGCTTCAATGTAAACACCCAAATAATGCTGTTGATAAGTTTTATCAGACCTTTTATGATATACTTAATAAACATGTTCCAAAGAAAAGAATTCATAAAACAAACTCGTATCCTTGTTGGTTTAATGGTGAAATAATAAGAATATTGAAACGCAAGGAATTACATAGGCGTAAAAGACATATTTCTAATTATCATAATGAATGGTTTATTCAGTTACGAAGAGAATCTAAGAAGTTAATAAACTTAGCCTACAAAAACTATGTAAACAATGTGCAAAATGAAATTCGAAATGATTCAAAACAATTCTGGCAATATATCAGAAATAAGAAGCAACCTCAATTAGAACCGTCTAGTATGACATATCAACAGGCTACACTAACGTCTAATCAGGATATTGCAGATGGATTTGCAAGGTTCTTTAGCAGTGTTTATGCTAAGGTAACTCCAACATATGATATTCCTAGAGGCGAAACTTTGGATGTTTCTCACTGTTTAAATATAAATACTATAACTTCAAGGGATTATATGAAAGCATTGAAAAATCTGAAATCTAAGAAATCAAGTGGTCCAGATGAAATACCCTCATATATTTATAAAGGTTGTGCCGACCCTCTTCGACTTCCACTATGTTTTATCTATAATCTAATTTTATCGACACAAACCTTTCCTGATCAATGGAAAATTAGTAAAATTACGCCTATTTTTAAGAAAGGAAATATTAATAACATTGAAAATTATAGACCTATTGCGCTAATCTCAACCCCAGCGAAGATATTTGAACAGATCCTGTATAGTAAAATTTTATTTCATGTTCAGCCTTATATCTCTGATGTTCAACATGGTTTTTATCAAAAAAGATCCACTTTCACTAATTTAATGTATTTTACTCAATATATTTCGGATTCTTTTAATGAGAACATTCAGGTAGACGTTATATACACTGATTTTATTAAAGCGTTTGATAAGATTGATCATACGTTATTATTAAATAAACTTTCTTCATTTGGTTTATCTGATGTTTTATTAAAAATAATTATCTCTTATTTGAAAAACAGAAAATACAAAGTGGTTTATAACTATGCTACATCGACAGTATATACGGCATATTCAGGTGTCCCTCAGGGATCAAATCTTGGTCCCCTTCTTTTTGCGTTATATATAAATGATCTTCCATCTGTTATAAAGTTTTCACGCTGCTTATTGTATGCAGATGATTTAAAGATTTTTAAAGGCATTATACTTCCAGAAGATGCTATCTTATTACAAAAAGATATAGATGCTTGTTATCAATGGAGCGTTCAGAATAAATTATATTTTAATATTAGTAAATGCTCAACAATAACGTTTACAAATAAAACAAAAGTCGTACTTCCTAATTATATTCTTAATGGAAGTGTACTTACACGCGTAGATGTAATCAATGATTTAGGATTAATATTGGATAAGAATTTAAACTATAAACATCATTATTCTTACATCTGCTCGGATTCATATAAACGTCTTGGATTTATAATTAGGTCAACTAAAGATTTTAAGAATACGCAAGTTTTAATGAACCTATATAATGCAATCGTTCGTTCAAGACTAGAATACTTAAGTGAAATTTGGGATCCATTTTATCAAGTACATTCAGATAATATTGAACGAATTCAGTTTAAATTTTTACGATATTTGTATTTTAAAAAGTATAATCGTTCAGCAGTATTAAATAGAATTTCTTATAATTTTTTACTTGTAGATTTTCAGGTGACACCTTTGAAATCTAGAAGATTAATAGCTCAATATTTTATACTTTATAAGATTATGAATTACTTAATAGATTCTCCTGAAGTGTTGCAATATTTTAAACTTAATTTTAAGCCAATAAATTTTAGGTGTTTGCTTCCTTTTTTTATTGATAAATCGAGAAACAATATACATAAATCTTCAGTTGTTATCAGACTATGCACAAATTATAACAACCTTGTTCAAAAGGGAATTAAAGTAGACTTCGCGCTTCCTTTTATAACGTATAGATCAATAATAAAAAGACATATATTGTCATTGCCTAATCATTTAAATTCACAGTAAATTTGATTGAAGCTGTGTTTATATTATATTATTTTTGTTGATACTATGTATTTAAAGTCATACCTTATTTATTATTATATGGGTTTGATATTTGTACAAATTGTATAATTAATCTTAGTGTTCATCGTCTATTGTGCGATGCATAATATGTTTGTATCTGAAAGTACTCTGTTGTGATTGTACTATATTGTGTTTGTATTTTGTTCTGTTATTTTGTGTAACATACCTACTGCCATTTTTATCTTTTTGTCTTTTTTTATCTTTTGCTTTGTATTTTGTAATATTGTAATTCTGTTGTTTTGTATTTTTGTAATTTTTAAAATGTATATTTAATCTTTATTGTAAATATTTTTAATAAGATTCTTTGTAATTGGAACTATTGGTTCTGTTAAGGATCTTTTGCTAAATAAATAAATAAATAAACTGAAAATCATTCGTCATCATCAATTGTCAAGTCATCAAAGATTTCCCTGCCTAAAAGTATGCAACATTGTGGATTAAGACCACTAACCAACCTCACCGTTCAAGCGTCCACAAGAACCTTGAAGATGGTTAAATGAACATTAAGTTTGAACCTTAGATAACCTTTGAAAACTTAGATAAGTTTTCAGTTTTACTAGCTCAATAGCTCTTTTTGTGTAAGAGTTTGGGGTTTCTTGGAATGTAAATACACTGTTTCTAAATTACATCATAAATGCATTAATATGAATATCAATGCCCTAGGTTAGAACCAATATTCAAGGTACTTAGAACCACAGGGTAATAGTTTAGCTTACTGACTGGTAACATGCACAGAAATTTGCACATCCAAAAAACCCACTTCCAAAAATAAAATCACAAATACGCAACTGAGTGGGGGGGGGGGGGCACTTGCCCACCAGATAAATTTTCGTATTTTCCCAATGCGATTCAAATCTTGAATTGTGCACGCAATTTCCTCTCCAAGTCATTGTTTTTGAACTTCTGGAATGAAAACTAATTTCGAGAAATTTCAGAAACTTATAGTGCAGAAAATATAAAGAATTAGCTTTTTTTAAATAAGATCGTTTGAATTTCCCGGCTGTTCGAGATTACGAAAAGTCGTGATCTAACCTCGATAACTCACTCCCCGTCATTTTCAATTATTACTTTTTTCTCACAGTAGGTTTACCCTTCGACATGTAAAAGCATGGATCAGAGGTGCCATGACGGACAGTAGTTTAAGTGATATCTGTGCCTTCGTGAAATAGTACACAAAGACAAAGAACAGTTCATCAACAAGGTGATAGATGTTTATGTAAAGGAAGCAAGGCGAATCCAGTTTCTATATCTAGATAGCAGACTGGAGTCTGAACTCTAGCGCCAAATTATTTAAAATTAAATTTGAATTTTATCATTTGTAAAGAAATAATAATATTATAAAAATGATAATAATATAACAATAATAACAACAAAACAACATACAAGTATATGTGACTGAAGGGCAAGATATGAAATCTTACCATGCCCCTCCCCCGAGAAAAAATCCTCCAGGAGGCCTTGGAGTGGGCATCCCCTCCAAAGCAAAAAGTTTAATTCGCACAGTGGTAACGATATCGGAAAATATCGGTAGGATTTTATCTACCGATACCAGCCGGTACTTTCCCGGCATTATGGTCTTTCTCGACGTCCGCGAAAATGCCACGCGACACTTTTACGGAGCCTAATTATCCTCGAAATTATGCAGAATTATAAGTTTTCGTTTATTTTGCACTAACACTGTGTGAAAAACTGTGTTTTGTGACAAGAGGTATTTTAACACTGTGATGTAATTTGTGAATACAGTAAGCCCTCGTTGGACCGAAAAATCAAGAGTGTTCATGTCCAAAAAAATCGTGCTAACCGGGGAGTCAAATTTTATTGTTGCAATACAGTTCTTTCTACACATCATAGAAAACACTACTACAGTACTACAGTAATTAACTTTTAAAAAAAGTACTCATAGATCATTTTCTAGTGAAAAATTCTTGTATATTGCGCTGTCGCAGACGGGAACGTAAATGCCTGATAACTTCACGGCCAAATGTACTCATAGCTTCCGTAAAACTAGCGGTCATTTCGGATCGAACTCGTACTGAACACACAACTGAATTTGTTAGTTAAATAAGTATAAGCTCATTGTTGACGCGATTGTCGAGCAATTGCACCCAAGTTTTAATCTTGATGTTACTCGTACTGGCTATGTTTTAAAGAATAGAAAGAACACATTTGAACACATTGTTGATATGAATCTGTTGGTTAAAATACTGTATAAGTTGATTGTTGACAAGATGATAGGGATTTATGAGCGATTTCTTACATACCTAGCAGAGGAACGACAGAAAAAAAAATATGAAAAACTTTGAAAGTTCGTGTTAAATGAGATCTAATGACGCAACGGACTAAAAAGCAGTTCGTAATTCGTGGTAACCGATAAAACTTTCTATAAGATATAATACATCCCTGCCGGGACCAACATTTTGTTCATGTTAATCGAGTGTTCGTCTTAAGCGAGTTTGTGTTAACTAGGGTTTACTGTATATTGAAGCAAAAATGATGCTTATAACGGAAGTGGAATACTTGCCCATTAATATTAGTCACAACTTGTAATTGTTATAATTTTCAAGTATTGATAAAGGTATAGGTGAGAATGGGCAAGGACATCGGTATCTGTTCAAAGTGGTATCGGCAGTTCACGGTGGTTGAATTTACAATCAAAATATTATTGAGCTCACAGTAAATATTAGCTTGTCTTTAGTACTCACAGTACGTATCTAACACAGCATATCTTTTGCAACGAATAAGCAAGTGACCATCATAAAACATATATAGCCTACAAGAGGGGACGCTCTCTTTGTGTAAAAGGAGGTCGAACATTTTCACAGCTTTCACTTTTTATAACAATTCGGTCTCGCAATTTTACATTCCTTCACGAGAAGAGTTGAAAAATTCCATTCTTTCCTTCAAACTCGAATATTCAACGCATTTTCGTTCTTTGTTACTTTTTTCCTCTTGGAAAAAAACCTCTTTTCTTTTGTTCAACGACTATTCGGTTTCTTTTATGCTCTTCGGTTTTCTTCCCTATTTCTTTTTCCAATTTGTCCGTATTGTTGCAACTTTTCTCTGGCGTTCTCGCGAGCTTTTTGGAAAGGGAGGCTTTTATTTCGCTCACGGACGAACTAGGTCGAGTCTGAACATTGATGCAAATTTACACGTGGACGAATCGTTCTCTCTTTACTTACACTGCGTGGTTACAATTTATTGTCAAGCTTCATTTTTATCATTGTTACAATTCTCTTCTTGAATTGGATGAAATTAAGAAGTGGATGCAATGTGGAAATGATGAACTCATGATCACACTTTTAATACGTCACTTTTTTTTAATAGCACGCCTCAAACACACGAAAAAATATAACATAGTTTAACTAAATTCACAAATTATCACCACACTGAAAAGAGTTGACTTGAGATATAACTGTCTAAACCATAATTTTTCTCTATCATTCATACACTAAAAATGACTATGACAGTTTTTTTTAATTATTAACAGCTATTTCCTAGTTAACTGTAATGAATGTAATTATAATCATTGTATCTTTTTTGCAAAATGAAATATGCAAATATAAATTTGAAAGCTTTTGCTGTAGTACATATATATATATATATACGTGTATATGATTGATTTGGTGATTTAGTCCACTTTATGCACAGTAAGGCTAATCGGGACTGGACCTACAGTTTAAAGTGGGATCCCAAATACTGTGCCATGTGCCTCCAACGGGTATCGAACCCGAGACCCCTTGATTACAAGGCGACAACGCTACCACTGCGCCATCGGGGAGGCCCATATATAGAGGCGTACCGAGGAGTACCGAAACGGTGTAAGAAATAAAGTAAAATAGTTTTGTACCTTTTTTTATTTGCATTGCATTCTACAGACCTTAAACTACTTTTCTACGTAGTTTCCACCATTTTTCAAGCATTTGTCATAGCGCGGCACTAGTTTTTGTATCCCGTCGTCATAGAATGTTCCCGCCTATGATGAAAGCCATCCATGCACTCCTGCTTCGACGTCATCATCCTCGTCGAAACGCTGACCACAATTGACGATATTCCAGGCGATTTGTCACAATTTCGTAGAGGACTGTTTTCTTGAAATTTGTGGAAATTCCATGGAAAGCGACGATATTGTGAAGCGTCTGTTTTCACGAATTTCCGCGACGACCGCACGCACCAAATCCTCGGTCACAACAGATGGCCGACCGCTCCTTGGCTCATCGTGAACTATCTCACGACCTTCTTTAAACATAAAAAATAAAGACCTCTCACAGTTGACGGTGGATGTCTGCCGGTTTCACGTTTCTTGCATTGAGAAAACGAATCACAGACTGGACTTCACAGTCGGCGGGCCGATTGATTTTCTTGAACATTTCAAACCTTCATAAACCTACGAAGAAAAAGCATGATATGCTCCCACGACTGCCTGTGGCTTACTAACGGATTAAGGACGTCAGCGAGAACTCACACGGTCGCGACTTCAGCGCTACAGCGTCAATATTTGCAATCGGTACTTACTTTACGAATACGCCTCGTATATGTGTGTATATATTGTTGAACTATATATTCCAACTTCCTATTACACCTACACTCCTATTTCCAGATCTCCTCTGAGTAGTGGTATTTACCCTATTATAAACCCAAGAAAGTACGAGCCCCCCTCAAGCAGATTTGCTACACTTAAAACTTGCTCAACATGCCCATATGAGCTTTTTGCTCAAGTGTGGAACTCTTGCCTAATCCAAGATTTTTGTAAAAATGCCCTCATGGATTCCATGAGAAAGTACGAACCCCATGAGAAAGTACGAACCCCCCTCAGATTGATTTGCCTACACTTAAAACAGGCACTTCTGTGAGATTGTTGTCCATAAACTTGTCAAAAATATGCCCCTCTTCATATTTTTTTTGCCCACACCTAAAACTATGCAAACGTATTAACACACACCCACACCCACCCACACCCACCCACGCATATTCACTTCCGGTCCACTTCCGGTCCACTTCCGGTCCACTTCCGGTCCACTTCCGGTCCACTTCCGGTCCACTTCCGGTCCACTTCCGGTCCACTTCCGGTCCACTTCCGGTCCACTTCCGGTCTACTTCCGGTCCACTTCCGGTCCACTTCCGGTCTACTTCCGGTCCACTTCCGGTCCACTTCCGGTCCACTTCCGGTCCACTTCCGGTCCACTTCCGGTCCACTTCCGGTCCACTTCCGGTCTACTTCCGGTCCACTTCCGGTCCACTTCCGGTCCACTTCCGGTCCACTTCCGGTCCACTTCCGGTCCACTTCCGGTCTACTTCCGGTCCACTTCCGGTCTACTTCCGGTCCACTTCCGGTCCACTTCCGGTCCACTTCCGGTCTACTTCCGGTCCACTTCCGGTCCACTTCCGGTCTACTTCCGGTCTACTTGTGGCCTATTTCTGCTATTTTTATCCAGCATAAAGTTTTGAATTGAATCCCAAGAAATTGTATATAAATACCAAAGCCAAAAATATTGAGTGTATATACACATACACACGTACACACACACACACAGTACAGTGTTGAACCCAACTGCTATTTTTATCCAGCATAAAGTTTTGAATTGAATCCCAAGAAATTGTATATAAATACCAAAGCCAAAAATATTGAGTGTATATACACATACACACGTACACACACACACACAGTACAGTGTTGAACCCAACTGCTATTTTTATCCAGCATAAAGTTTTGAATTGAATCCCAAGAAATTGTATATAAATACCAAAGCCAAAAATATTGAGTGTATATACACATACACACGTACACACACACACACAGTACAGTGTTGAACCCAACTGCTATTTTTATCCAGCATAAAGTTTTGAATTGAATCCCAAGAAATTGTATATAAATACCAAAGCCAAAAATATTGAGTGTATATACACATACACACGTACACACACACACACAGTACAGTGTTGAACCCAACTGCTATTTTTATCCAGCATAAAGTTTTGAATTGAATCCCAAGAAATTGTATATAATAAACAACAACAAAAATGCCGAATCAAAAACATTGTAATCAGTGCAATAAAAATATATCCAGCTCCAATTGGGCCAAGCACCAAAAGATTTGTAACCCAGATAAATACAGAACTCCCACAATAATTTGCCACAAATGCCATAGAGAATATAACATGCAATACTTCACATATATACATAAAGATACTTGCTCTGCACAATCATCAACATCTGGTCTAAAAAGAAGGCACGAAGCACCTGTTAATGCCAGAGCAGCAAAGCAGCCACGCCAAGAACCTATCCGTAGCAGTTTTAACGGCCAATTAAGAGATCACCGGTTTGTATCAGAGCCAAGATGTGGCATTGAGAATTTCTTGAACAGTATAAATTCTGATCTGCAGGCAATTCTAAATGCACAAAATGGCTCTTATAAGCTTTCCCTCAAATTGTTTGTACAATATAAGAAACCAAACGGCACAAAATTTACACAGCCCCACTTAACAGAAACTGTACCTGTATATTCAAATACAAATTCAGATACAATAATAGGCAATTTGATAGATCAATTAAACATCAAACACTCTGAATTTGCAGCAAAAGAGTCAGGATGGAGCCTATGCGGTTCATCACACAAGTTATATGTTAATATTTCTGAATTCAACCCATTACAAGGTTCTACATATCTGCCATTACCTGCCAATATTAAAAACAGAAGAGCCGTGGTTAATATAGAAAATACCGACCAGAAATGTTTTCTGTGGTGTATATTAGCTGCTTTGTTTCTAGTTTCAAGGCATCCTGAGAGAATAAGTTATTACAAACAGCATGAACATCTTTTTGACGATGCAATGAAGGGTTTAGAATATCCAATGTCTATTCCGAATATTGATAAATTTGAAAAAAGGGCCAGGCACATCAACGGCAAACAATTATCTATTAATGTTTTTATTTGTTCCACTGGCAATTCTTTGATAGAACCTCTCAGAATCAGTACACTTGATGATGAATCTGCAATTCCGATTGATCTGCTCTTAATTGAAGGGGATGGCACATATCATTACACTCTGATACACAGTCTTCAAGCTTTAGTGAGAACACAACTAGACAAATCCAATACAATATTCAAGTTGTGCAGAAGATGTTTAACTGTATTTGATGGTCAAAAAATGGTAAATGGGATTCGTGAAAAAAATGCAGAAATTGCAAAAAACAAGTTAATTGAGCATCTGAAATATTGTGGCAACCATAAACATGTTCATATGGTGATGCCCAATCCAAGTGAAAATTGCAAATTCAAAAAGTATGAAGCCTTGTTGGAACACCCTGTATATATTGTCTGTGATTTCGAATCGAACCTCAAATCTCTTGCATTCTGTAGCCCAGATCCAGAAGAATCTTCAAGTACACCATACCAGCTACATGAACCTTCCAGTTTTTGTTATGTGGTTGTACGGGATGGTGTAGCTAGTGAGCCACACTTATACATGGGACCAAATGCCATCAAAATATTTGCACATAGAATAGAAAATGAGTGCCGTGACATAGCATCTAACATCTTATTAAAATCAAAGCCTATGCTGCCTTTAACAGAGGAACAGATTGAGGATTTCAACAATGCAGAAAAATGCCCGGTATGTGATTCTGAATTTTCAGATACAAATATCAAGGTACATCACCATTCTCATACAGATGGTCGATATAAACAGGCCCTGTGTAATAGCTGTAATATTCAGATCAAGAGACCAAGATTTATCCCCATATTTTGCCATGGAGCATCCAATTATGATTTCCATCATCTGATCAGGTACGAGGGGTTTGAGAAGCAGAATTTAAATATTTTAGCTGAAAATGATGAAAAATATATATCTATTAGCAAGATAATTAAAGTTGATGGTGTTCCTATTCACATAAGATTTCTTGATTCTTACAGATTTTTATCTGCTAGCCTGGCCACACTGACCACTCAATTGTCTGATGATGACTTGAAAATCACACGTGCCTTGTTTCCAGATCAGGACCTGAAATTAATTAGGCGGAAGGGTGTATATCCATACGACCATGTTACAGATTTTTCTAAATTTAATGAGTGTTCCCTGCCACCACAAGAAGCATTTTATAGCAAAATCAGAGGATCTGGAATTACTGATGAAGATTATCACCATGCCAAATTGATGTGGAACAGTTTTAAATGCAAGACATTTGGTGATTATCACATGGCTTATTTGAAACTTGATGTGACCCTCTTAGCTGATATATTGCAAACATTCAGAAAATCTTCCATGCAAAATTATGGACTGGACCCAGTGTATTTTTTCAGTGCTCCGGGCCTAGCATGGTCTGCAATGTTTTTCAAAACTAAAATGCAATTGGATCTGATCCACGATCAAGAGAAGTATCTGTTTATGGAGGAATGTATAAGAGGAGGGATGGTGCAATGTTCCCAGAGATATGCCAGAGCAAATAACAAGCATATGCCTGATTATGATCCAGCACGGCCATCAAATTATATAATTCATATGGATGCAAACAACCTCTATGGTCACGCCATGATGCAAAAACTGCCATATGCAGAGCTTGAGTGGGTTGATAATTTCAATATTGAAGATCTTAAATATTTTGATGACAGTGAATATGGCCTATTCTTTGAGGCTGGTCTGAAAATTCCTGATGATTTGCACAATAAATTTTCTGATCTGCCCCCAATTCCCGAGGTTCAGTGCCCACCTGGCTCTAAACAGAAGAAGCTCATGATGACCCTGGAGCCGAAACAAGGCTATGTCATATATTACAAAACCCTCCAGTTCCTGATGAAACATGGTGTTCAAGTAACCAAAGTTGGCAAAGTCTTGAGGTTCAGGCACTCAGAATGGCTGAAACCATACATTGACACAAACACAGAGCTTCGAACATCTGCAAAAAGCGAATTTGATAAGGCCTTGTTTAAATTGATGGTGAATTCTGTCTATGGCAAAACTATTGAAAATGTCAGAAAACATACCGATGTTAAAATAATTACTGACCCCAGCCGGAGCAAAAAATTGGTTGCAAAGCCTAATTTCAATTACAGAAAAATTTATGATGAGTGCATGGCACTTTTCAACATGATGAAAACAAAGATTAAGTTTGATAAACCTATTTATGTAGGGGCTGTGATATTGGAATTGTCCAAATTACATATGTTAATATTGTATTATGATGTGCTGAAACCTTTTTACGGTGATCGTGTAAAATTATTGTACATGGACACGGATAGTTTTATTCTTGAAATTCAAACAGAAGATGTTTATCAAGATATGTCACAGCCTGAATTGTTTAAATATTTTGATACCACTGAACATACAAAGATTCAACAACACCACAACAAAAAGGTGCCTGGCAAGTTAAAAGATGAGACACTTGGCGATGTTATTGTGGAATTTGCTGGGTTAAGTGCCAAGATGTACAGTTTTAAAACATGTAGTGCTGTTGTCAAAAAGGCCAAGGGCATTGGCAGAGTTACTGTGGAAAAAGAGCTTGTATTTGAAGATTATAAAAATTGCATCAAATCACAGAATTCAATTAGAACATCAGAAAATAGAATTCAGAGTGAGAATCACTTGCTGACTAGCAATATTGTAACAAAAGTGGCTCTGGACCCACATGATGATAAGAGATGCATTTTATCATGTGGCACACATACTTTGCCTTGGGGGCATTGTGATTTGAAAAGTGGAAATCAATGCCCAATTCCAGAGCATGATTTGAAATAAATAAACATGCCTATGAACTTATTTGGGTTCAAAAAACAGGCTATTATGGACCTGCCCACACCACAACCCTCTCCTGATTTACAATCTGTAATGTCTAAACTGAGTGGCTTGTTAATTATTCATCTGAACAGCATACTTACAGATGTTGATGAAGAAACAGGCAAAACATTGTACATATTTAACAATAATTTAAATCATTACCAATTACCTGTAGGTGGGCAATTGCAATTTATTACAACCCCTGAGGGTGATGTCAAGATTTCAATAGGGAGAAATATTTATAGAATTAAGCACTCAAACATGGTTTCTGGTACTGTTTATACTGTTTCTGCTGGTGACTGCTTATATATTGAGGTCCCGGGATCATATGACAAGCTTATACCCTTTTTTATAGAATTAAGAATCAGATACTCTATAATAAATAACCACTAAAAGAAAATGCCTAATGATATATTTGGCCATACAAGACATGAAGATCACAGTGATGAGATTCTGATGCTTGATGTCAGAGTCAAGAAACTAAGAAGTGATTTACAAGCTTTACAAACAACACTCAATGCCAGTCTTCAATTAGAAATTACAAATTTGCAATCACAATGCATGGACCCTCTTCTCAAAATTGATTCCGAACTCAAAGTGCTGCTTCAGAAATATACTGATTTGGCAACATTAGATAATTTTCAAAGTTTGGAAGAAGCTGTAGCAGCTCTTCAAGCCAAATTTAAGACCCAGGCTACCAACTCCGAGCAATTGAAACAGCAATTGGAAGAGCAAATAAATAATGTCCAGGCACAGCTCCAAACAATTGTCAAGAGCATAAAATCAGAAGAAGATTTTGATCTAGTCATTTCCACTCTGAAAGAACAGATTCAGTCACTCCAGATACCTAATCTGGACCCTCTGCACAATGCCATATCCGAGGTTAAAGAAAAAATTGAGACACTTGAAAATTTTATGAACAATTTGCCATCTTCTGATGCTTTGAATGCAATAACTCGGAGTGTAGCCAACATTAAGCTGCAACTCGAAACATATGAAGATTTTGGAAAAATTCAAAGTACCATAACCCATCTTGAAGGTACAATAGCAGCAGTGCAAAGTGATTTGGCAAATGTACAAGAAACTCGCCTGCCTGGGATTGTAGACACTCTTGTCAGTGTCCAGCAACAAATCACAAAGCTTGAAAACCTCAACACTGAATCTGAGCTATCTCATTTTCATCACTTGATCGATGATATCCAAACAAAGCTTGAAATTTTACAACAATCCACACCCTCTCAGGCAGATATAACCCTGCTCCAAAATGCTATGCAAAATGTGGCTGATGCATCTGAATTAAATAATGTGAAATTGGCACTTGAATCTTTGCAGAATACTGTTTCAAATCTGCCTACATCACAGGAACTTAAAAATATTAAGAGGGCAGTGAATAGGATATTGAAATCAGAAGATATCAAGAATATCCAGACAGAGATCAAACATCTCACTCAGACAGTGGCCACTCTTCCAACCAATCAACATATTAATGAACTGCATGCCCTGTTTGAGGATATCAGAAGACAAGTCCATGATCTTACTGCTCAAAATTCAAAATTGGCAGTTGTTGAAAATTTACAACAAATTGTGGCTAATATCAAGCAACAGCTAGGGACCATGGAATCCAATCAAGCAAATGCTCTGTCTGTTTTTGCCACCCAGCTTCAAGAGATTGTGCAGCAATACAAGAAACTTGTTGTGGACATAAAGATCAAGCCAGGCCACGATGATGTTGTTAGGACCATCAATGAGCACCTTGAATCTGTAACAAGCAGATTGCTTACAGCAGAAAAGGAAATAACAGGCATAATCGAGAATCCAAAACATTCAGTAATTCTTGAATTGTACAGCATCCCCAACAAAGAATATGATTCTCCATTTACACCAGGTGGCAAAATATATATGCTGTCCCCTGCACAATTTTATTACCAGTTTTTTGTTGGGGGCACATTGAGACCAATCAAGATCAAATATTGGCATCAGCCACAGGCACACCACTACCCTACCTTATCAATAACAAATGCTGAGAACAAAGTGAAAATCACCAGTGTAGAGTTAGAGGATTTTACAGACCCCAATACATTAGAAACAGCCTATACTGAAGATGATGGATCTCTGGAATTTAAAATACAAATAGGGGACAAATTATATTTAGAAAATCCTGTAGTCTCAGCTGCTGAACACCCCATAGTTGCAATATTCTTGTTTTCATACCATGTCTAGACAAATTATAGTTGATGAATTACACAGACAAGCCCGACATAATTTTAAGAGACTCCCAGTAGTCACAAAGGGTATAGATGATTTATGGCAGAGCGACTTGATTGAAATGGCAACTGGGCAGTTGAAAAACTTAGACAAAATCAACAAGGGCTACAAGTATCTACTCACTGTGATAGACACATTTTCAAAATTTGCCTGGGCTGTGCCACTCAAATCCAAGACTGGAACATGTGTTACAGAAGCCTTCAGGACAATCATCAATCATTCAGGAAGATCACCACGCTATTTGCAAACAGATAATGGCAAAGAATTTTATAATTCAGTGTTTCAACAATTTATTAAAAGCCAGGCAATAAAACATTACTCGAGTTACAGTGATCTCAAGGCCTCAATTGTAGAGAGATTCAACAGAACCTTAAAAAATCTTATGTATAAACAATTTACACTTCAAGGTAATTATAAATGGCTTACAATCCTTCCAGAACTTCTACATAAATATAACAACTCGGTCCATTCCACAATCAACATGAAACCCTCTGAAGTAACTTCATCTGATGAGCAAAAATTGATCAGGACTGTTTATTATCCTAGATACCAGCCAACAACAAGAAAGGCCAAATTCAGGGTGGGTGATCAAGTAAGAATCAGCAAATATAAGCACTTATTCAAAAGAGGCTTTACCAGAAACTGGAGTACTGAATTATTTACAGTGGTTCAAGTTAAACCCGGAACCCTTAACACATATATAATAAAAGATCACCGAGGAGAAATTCTCAAAGGCAGATTCTATGAACAAGAACTCAGCAAAACTAAACAGCCTGACACTTATCTCATAGAAAAAATCATCCGCAGAAAAGGCAACAAGTTATTTGTCAAATGGCTGGGTCATCCGGAAAACAGCTGGATCGATGCAGACAAAATAATAATATGAGCACCTGGGATGTTATAAAGAGGCTGCCAGAACCTGAACAGCAGAATAAGAGAAATGGCAACTTGCTGCCTGATAATATTAGGTGTCTTATTGTTGGGCCATCTGCTTGTGGTAAAACTACACTGATGGTTGATAATTTTTTATTGGCACCCAACTGGTTAGACTGGAAAAACAGGCACTTGTATGTCTTCTCTAAGAGCTTGGAACAATTAAAATATCAGCAGCTAATGAAGCTATATGATGGATTGGATATAGCCACTTTTGAATCAGATGTTAAGCCACTTGATGAATGTCTCGATAATTCTGTTGTTGTGTTTGATGACATTATATTGGATAATCAAAACAAGGTTAGAAATTTCTTTACACAGGGGCGGCACAAAAACATTGATTGCTTCTACCTGGCACAGACTTTTTCTAAAATACCGAAGCAGCTGATCCGAGACAACAGCAATTTTATATGTGTGTTTCATCAAGATCATACCAACCTCAAACACATACATGATGAATATGTAGGTGGGGACTTGAGCTACAATGATTTTTCTAAATTTTGCAGTAGGTGCTGGAACCAGGACAGTTATGGCTTTGTCACAATTGATATGACAAGAAAACCCAGTAGCGGCAAATACAGAAATAAAATCAACGATTTTCTAGACGTTGAGACGTATATAAATAACCATGAAACGACCAGTCATTGATGATCTTAAGTTAAGAGATTATCTTGTAAAAAGATTCAAGGGATGGAAATCAGAGAACCGTGGAATTTATGAAAAACACAAACAAACAGAACAGCCTGTTATTGATGCTATTAATAATTTAGGTAAGAATATCAAAACTGTTACAGAGCAAAATCAAGATTTGATCACAGAGCTTGTACCTGTAGCTGCAAGGAACATATTAGATTATCCATTCACCCCACTTTCCAGTATTCATACACCTAGTCCTGTTGCTCCTAGAAGAATTGAAGCTACTCAGGATCCTATTGAATTGGGTCTTCTTGCTCAAAAATATTTAACCACACCTAAAGACAACAAAGATGAGGTTTTTGGCTTATATGCTGATACAGAGCTTGATGGTAGCATCATTCATAGAATTGGTAATTTCAGAGTAACATTTATGGGGGATGATATAATTGTATATTCAGAATCTCGTCTCGGAGAAAAAGGTGGTTTTGTTAAGTACCCTGGAACACCTGGGTTGTGGGAACTGATGACTAGGAAAAGGCCTGGCAGCTATACAGATCAAGATTATGAACACTACAAGGAAATATTAATAAAATCAGATGCTCTATACCAGAACAATGATCCCACACAAAAAAGAGTCAAGTCGAGCAGTGGGGCAAAATACAATAATTTAATCAAGCCCATATGGTCACAGATCAAGACTGGCAGTGGAATCAAACAATACAACACCCTGCCTAAAGAATTTGTGTGGGTTGATGATGTCAGGAAACTTGTAGATAGGTTGCTGGTGATAGCTGGGGAGGAAAATGCTGGGAACCACAATTTTTACAATGAAAAAGTTGGAATTATGGACATGATAAGCACCAAATTGTCTAATTTTATAGTGAATGACCCTAAAGGGATTGGATATCTCATAAAAATTATTAATACTCTACCACCTAAATTTTGGAATGTCTCTGAGGGTCGGGGCCTGGTTAATGACATTATAAACAAGTTGCCATTTGAACTACACATTCCAGGCTATCAGTATTGTGGTCCCGGTACAAAATTGGATCATAGATTAAACAGAGGAGATCCTGGTGTAAATCCTTTAGATGCTGCTTGTAGAGACCATGACATAGCATACAACACACATACTGATCTAGACAAGAGACATGTTGCAGACAAGAAATTAGAAGAGGCTGCATTTGGCAGATTTGTAAGCAAAGATGCTTCTTTGAGTGAGAGAATATCAGCATTGGGGACCACCATAGCTATGAGCACCAAACAAAAACTGGGGTGGGGGCTGTGAACATGTATATAATAAACCTACAATGAAGGCCAAGGGTGTTATGTATCAAATACCTTATGCAGGTCTCAAATCTCTTAAAACTATTGACAGCCTTTTAACCAAAAAGCAGCGCAAGAAAAAAAGTTCTTGTATTGCAAAGGGCCATGGTATGAAATTGTTACTTAGTACCCCCCAATTAAAAAAATTACAGCAATCAAGAAAAAAATTGCATACAGGGGGATTCATATTTACCATCCCTGCCATCTTAGCTGCTCTCGGGGCTGTTGGGAGCTTGGCTGGGGGATCAGCTGCCATAGCAAAAACAGTAATAGATGCCAAGAAAAATAGGGCAGAATTAGATGAGCAGAGGCGCCATAACCTGGCAATGGAGAAAAAAGGCAAAGGTGTTAAGAGAGCCATGAATAAGTTTAAAAAAAACAAGAGCCGCTTACAAACCAAGATATTGAAGCTTTAATCAAGCCACTGGGCATCAAACATTTTAGAGGTGTGTACATGTCTGATTCTTTACCGGAACAACCACTCAACAAAGAGTGTGGCATTGTTAATTTGGATGAGTACAAAAATCAGGGCACTCACTGGATCTGTTATCTTAAATATTTAAACAATGAGGCATTTGTGTTTGATTCATTTGGAGGTGTTCCACCTGAAAATTTAATAAAATATTTAAAATCAGCTAATCTTTATTACAATAATACCCGTCTTCAAAACTTCAAAGATGTTAATTGCGGACATTTGTGTTTATCTGTTCTCAGATATATGTCTCAAATAAATAAACCATCAATTGAAAATTTTCAAAAGGCCTTGTGGTATCTGAAACATCATGGGGGTATTCCATCTCACCAGCCAAAATTCAATATTGAAACTCAAATTGCATGATGACATAGTGTATCCCAAAACAATAGCTCTCAGAGCATTTTACGGCATGTACCTGATCCCTAATATTACACACCACAACAACACAATTGCAGTAGGGGATCAAAAAATTGTCATCACTCCAGGGCAATATAATCTGTCCACTCTAAATGCTCAATTACCCAGAGGTATAGTGTTAAGTCAAAATTCTGTCACTCACAGAGTAGAGATTGTATCTGCTACAGAAACAGTGCATCTGGGTACTATAGGAGAGCTGTTAGGATTTGAGAACAACACAAAACTTGAACCGGCCATCAAACACACTGCTATGAATATACCCAAATTCTTAGCCATAGAGACTCTGAATATTCACTGTAATGTGGCCGAGGGTATGATCACCAAATCAAATGGCATAGGCACTCACAAACAAACTGGCATCATTGCAACATTCAAACCTAATTCCGAATTCATGGAGCCCATCATCTACAATCCATCCCCAACATTATATTTTCCTGTGTGCCATAATAGAATAGATTACATTGAATTGATGGTCACTAATGAAAAAGAAGAATTAGTTGATTTTGCTGGAGCCACAACAACTGCTATCATAGAGATTAACATTTAAATAAAAATACATACAATGGAAAATATTGAGAGTTATGAGCTACAATCATTCCCCCCAAACAGGAGGACCTTTGCAAATTTAAATCAACCCAACACAGAGATTGAGGTTGATCTTGATGTAGGGGATGGCTTTATACACCCCCACAGAGCAGATCTATACATCAAATTTGATGTTGTAAAGCTCGATGGTACAGATTATCCGGCAAATTCAAACATAAGACTGGTAGATAATTTTGTGCCGCATCTGTTCTCTGAAATTGAGATCAGAAAGCATGGTGTTGTTATAAACAGAATAGATTATCCCGGCATTACCTCTACAGCTTTGGCCACTCTAAAATTATCCAAGACCGAGGCTCCATACTACAAAATAGGGGGATTTGAAGCTGGTGATAAGATATTATCTAAAAATCACACAGTGCTGTTCCCCATGCGCCTGTTGCCAGGATTCTTCTCAGATTACAAAGAAATTATGTGGAAGGGGGGGTTAAGAATTACATTTAGAAGAGCTGCAAATGATAATAATGCTTTGATGAGGTACAGTACATTAAACCCTACAGGGGAAGCTTTGCCTAATACCTTACCTGATGCAGGAAAATGCATTATTCAGACTATGGAGTTAAGAATCCCAGTTGTTGAATATGAGGCCAGTTACGCTCTTAAACACAAAGCAGATATAGTAAAAAATCCACAGATTCCTCTGCAATTTTATACATATCAATGCGTACAGAAGCCCGCATCTGGTACATATTATGAATTTGATGCTACAAATTCATTCTCCAGTATACAATATGACATGCCTGATTTTGTAGTGGTACTGTTTCAGACTGGAAGACACAACAATCAGGAAAAAAATTCAAGTAAATTTGATAGCTGCAACATCAAGAACATATATCTTAAAAATGGCAGAAATGAGGTATTTCCTAGAGAAAATTATAATTTAGACATGTCCAAGGATGATTTTCTCAAATTATATGAAGCTTTTTCGGCTTTCAAGCGTGTCACTACTGGCAGTACTGATATGTATTACTCACCAGATGAATTCAAAACACAGAGACCCATGTTTGTAATCAACACTTCAAAAAGAAAACAAGTTGTGGTGAATGACAGGACAAACATTAAAATTATCTGTGAATTCCAGGAGACATTACCAGATGACACCATTTGTAGTGTCATTCTCATAGGTGAAAAATCATATGTTTATGATGTAAGAAATGAGAGAGTCACGGAGCAATTCTAGAAGAATTACATTGTTTTAATAATAGATAAACAAATTGAATGGTATCCAGTTGAACTTAAACCGGAAGTGGACCGGAAGTGGACCGGAAGTGGACCGGAAGTGGACCGGAAGTGGACCGGAAGTGGACCGGAAGTGAATATGCGTGGGTGGGTGTGGGTGGGTGTGGGTGTGTGTTAATACGTTTGCATAGTTTTAGGTGTGGGCAAAAAAAATATGAAGAGGGGCATATTTTTGACAAGTTTATGGACAACAATCTCACAGAAGTGCCTGTTTTAAGTGTAGGCAAATCAATCTGAGGGGGGTTCGTACTTTCTCATGGGGTTCGTACTTTCTCATGGAATCCATGAGGGCATTTTTACAAAAATCTTGGATTAGGCAAGAGTTCCACACTTGAGCAAAAAGCTCATATGGGCATGTTGAGCAAGTTTTAAGTGTAGCAAATCTGCTTGAGGGGGGCTCGTACTTTCTTGGGTTTATAATAGGGTAAATACCACTACTCCTCTGTCCACAATACACACACACACACACACACACATATATATATATGGTATATACACAAGGTGCCCGAAAAGTCACACAAGCGAGACTTTGAACGTACGTAACTTTTGTACAAGAAGCGATAGAGAGATGAACCTTGCACTGAGTATTAACTTTGTCCATGTGGATATTTTTTAACCATTAAACAAGAAAATGTCCTCTACATGAACGTTCAGTGTGGGGGAAAACTTACGAAGGTGTAAAAACGTTTTCGTACGATGTAGAAAGAAACGAAAGAGACCCATGCAGTCGATTGCAATAATTTTCGATAATATCAATTGTCTCTGTGAGTATTTTTCAAAGTGATAAAAGAACGATAAAGTTTAAGGCATTTTATGCATTACAGATGATTTACGTGGTTAATTATGGCATCATAAAAGAAATAGTGTTCTTTTAATTACGAGGTGTACTGGCAACATTGGTCGTGTCAGAGGCCAGTACGAAGTGTGGCCGACAACCGGCTATGTTACTCAATGGTGAAATATAATAGTTCAAATTTATCGTACAAGAAGATATGTAGGCTAGTTTTTTGTACGATAAATTTCAACCCCTTTTAAAACCCTTTTTCTTCTTTTTTAAAACTAAAACTCATTTAGCCGAAACATAAGAAGAGAGAGAGCCTCAGAAAACGATTAAAGCCAGCCTCAGTGACGTAACGTGACAGAGGTCAACAGGTTCGAATCCCGATTAAGGCATACGTGTATCATTGTGCTTGTTCTATTATCCGTTTCATTCCTTCACCGTCACGATTACGCAAGAGAGCAGGAAAAGCAACATAAAACAACCGAAATAGGAAGAAAGAATAAAGTGTAACAAATTTGAAAAAACAACATAAAATAACACAGTACGGTAAACTGGTGCTTTATCTTTGAAGTGACGTTAAATAACCAGTGAACCGAGCAAAGCCCGATATAAAACGTGAAAGTAGTAGATTCTTCATCGTTTTGCTTTTTCCAAGAAAAAGACCGTTGAGTCGACAGCCATAACTCGACTGTTTTGCGTCGATTTCAGGATGATTTATCAGCTGTATCTTTCTCCTTTCATACGTTTGGATTTCTTTATTGCTTTTCTTCCTGCTAGGAAGAGAGAGAAGAAGAATCCGCTCCATTAAAAAGAACCTTACACTCCCTTTAACTTCAGGAGTGTTATCCGTGCAACGTGTTTAAAACGAGAATAACGGAAGTGACGTGGACCAAAGAGCTGTCAGAAGCAAGTTTCCGCAGGGGTTGAACTTCCCAGAGAACATTCGATGTAAACCTTGCACCTCACCTTATCTTCGTTCTGCTCAGATGAATCTGCTTGCTAAGAACAGGCTGCTTGTGGCTAACATGATGCATCTTGCAGCTTAGAGGGTGAGCCTGAGTGAGACATACCTTGCATCAGATTTCCTTTCTGCCCGACAAACGCATTGTGTGAAATAGGGATGGGCATTTTCGAAAAATAAATTTTTAGATTTTTCGTTTTCCGCTATTTCAAAAATTTTTGTTTTTGGAAAAAAAGTTTTTTAAATCGCTTCTCTTTTTCGATACATTTTCAGATTTCAAAAAAACATTTCGTGCTTTCTATTTCGTTTTCGAAAAAAAAGACACATTAAAGAAGGTGAGGATACACTAGAAACTTCCTCAGAGACAATGGAAGAGACCCGCTCTTCTCAAAAACAAAAAAACATTTGTTAAAACACTGTCGTCATCTACCGACAGGGACCATAAACAGTTTTTGAGGATAAAAAGTATCTCTGAGGAAAGTAAAACCGACACGTTCAATAAGACTCCGCCAAACACGTAAAATGACATTGGGTCATTGCAGCGTTACATGTGTGACATTTTACACATATAATTTAAGGTTCTAGACATGAGATTGGATTAAAATATTCATAATGAACTGATTTCATGGAAGTATCAAGTACTTTGTGGTGTCTGCTAACTAATGAAAAGAAACTTGAGTATGATGGCATAGACCGAATTTATGAAAAACATTAACAAAAATGCGTTAAGTGTGTGACGCTTTAAGAATGAAGCTAATTTTAACTTCATTTGCGTGTGAAGCATATAGTCTGCAAATGCTAGTAACTTTTATTGGTGAAATTGCAAATTATATGGATTCACAAACATTGAAACCTTAATGCAACTAAGAACAAAAATAATTTCACATTTCAACATGGAATAGGACCACTTTTTGTGTAATGCCCCCCTTCCCATTACAGACACGACACACTGGAGGGTCCAGCCCTTGCAGCAAGAGTCCATGGGTGAGACAACTGTGTGCAATCCGCAGCCGAGTTCGAATTACTTCTTCTGAACAGGAGGGACGGGACGAGGAAAGTCATGCACCAATGTTGGGGGGCTTGATAGTGCGAAGCTTGTTCCCCGTTACCGCGTCACACTCTTCATGTCAAGTGTCAAGAAGGAAGCATCGAAACCAGGGTGCGAAATTATTTAAGACTGGTGGGGGGGCAAGGTCTTAATCAACAAACCCCCTCCTCTCATACATATAAATTATACGATATACATATTTATAATGTTATTAAAAGTAATAATAAATTACTAAATTAAAAATATATTATTATTATTATTAATTACACAAAAAGAAATAAATTTGTTACTTTTAAATATATCAGATATATTATAAAATAGCAAACTACTTCATTTACTAGCTGGTTAAAGATGGTAATAAATTATGAAATAGTTGAAGTGGTTTTATTGCGTGTAAGTTTTTATTAAGTTTTTGCTTTATGTTAATATAAATGAATTAGTTTCATAGTTATATTGTTTTGCATTCTTGTTTTTCTTTTATTGTGCGTATTGATGTAGATTTGCTATTGATCTCTTGAGAGAGAGAAAGCATTGAACAGTCACAACTACACTAATTTGTGGATGTATTCGATATTATTCTTAGTACAGTTTATTTGAAATTAAATGTAATTGCTTATCTTTTGTTTGTTGTAACAAAAACTCTACCCCCAGAATTTTTTTGTGGGGGCGATATTTGAGGCCAAGATTGTTTGTGGGGGAAATCCCCCCCGTCCACCCCAAGATTTCGCACCCTGAACGAAACACATACTGCAGTTCCTTGACAGACAGAAGTTGCACAGATACCTTAATCGGTACTGAACACACTGTTTAAAGTTGTATCCGAACTACTATGTACCTCGATCGGGTATCAAACTCGAGACCCATTTGATGTCAAGGCAACAGTGTTGTTGTACTGTTGTTCAGACTAGTGGAACGGTCTCAATTTACTTCTTGTAAATAGGTCTCGAGACAGGTTCGCCTAACGAGCTAGCTGCGAATAGGGCACCGACATAAAATTCACATGTATCTTTCGACAGCCATCCGCGCGATCCATCAAGAAGTCCTTTGGAGTAAACCGCTTTGATCATCGCTTCTGGTTCGCAGGAAACCCATAAAAAAGCAAGATCTCCTTTCATAAATCTCTCAGGCGGTACATTTCCTCTCTTCTTCAACGGGAAGAACTTCCCTGATGCCCATGTTGAAGCAAGGACCGGATGTAAAAGAATTTGCAGCCAGAAACCGCTTTCCGGGAAGCATAAAGCTCAAGAATATTTCCCAATTTCACTTACCCCGAGGTTCCTGGAAACAATTCCTGGCCTCATCGCAGCTGCGGCCGGGAAGCTTCTGGCTGCGAGAGCTCCTCAGGAGAATTCCAGAAGGGAAGACCAGCCCTTTGTAATTACAAGCCACGAAGGGCACCCGGCGAGAGCGTAAGAAGGACGAGTTAATTAATCAAAGACTCTTTGCTCCCTCGGCAAACATATTCTTTCGCTTTAATCTGCTCCGCATGCAACTTTTATCCATTGCAAGATGCACCTTGGAGGGGGAAATATCTTCTGCTTAAGTTCAGAGCACGAGATGGCAAATTATCTTAAGTTGTAACATGTTACTTTAAATATTGCCACGTTTACCCTCCTTGATAGTTCTACTGTACAACCCAAGAGAAAGTTGACATAGTTGGAAGTATGCAATAAGAAAATTGTAGAGGAGCTTACTAATGTGAATTGATTTAAATCACAATTCAAATCACTGATTTTAATAACTTTATATAAATAATTTATAGAATGATGTACATAAGTATTTTGTAGATATCTGAATCACTTTTAGTGAAGAAACATTAATATCATAATAATTTCATGGTGTTAATTAGGCTCTAAGAAATGAAAAGAAACAAAATGTATGTACTGATGGGGTTAACTTCAAACAAAACGAAATATGATATATAAACTGTAAACACAATTATATTTCTCTTGATTTAAAAATTCAACAATTTTTATAGGCGAAAATAGCAAACATTTTGTTTATAAAAATATACAAAAGACTAATCATGTTAAACCGTAAATAGTGTAATTATCATTAAACTGCAAATAAACATGCCAGTTAATATTTAGCGCACTATCATTAAAACAATTGCCATAATGTAGCTACAAGGACTATAGTTACAATTATAGAGTACATCCAGAATGTTTTATTTTCGCTGGAAGAGAAGTTACTGAAATTTTCAGTTTCATTAAGACACTCAACAAACATTTCCATGTAGGTTTGTATATACTGTATCAGAAACAGAAAAATGTATATTTACGTATTTTTTTATTTGCTTTAATCAAACTGTTCAAATATTTTACAGGGTCATTTACGTACATATAAAAAAACTTGTATAGTGCCCAAAACCATACAAGCAATTTTAAGCGTGTTTTTTTAAATAAAAAAATCAATTTAAATCAAACGAATCCGGTTTAAATAAAGAAAAACATCAAAAATGATTTATTAAATACAAATCATGGTTGTTATCCACCCTGGAGCTTACTCACAATGAGAATCACACAGAAAAAAATAAATGCATGAGTTGAGACAAAAATGCCAAAAGTTTACAAACTAAGTCCAATTGTTTAAGTGCATCATCGAGAAAGAGGTAAAGGTAAAGTTCCTGGTACATGTAGCACCGTGCTATGAAAGCACATTTAGGGGATGTGGGGCTAGAGACCCATACACTCTCGATATCGGCCATTTTTTTAGGTGATGTGATCAGTTCCACGTTCCGGCCATCTTTATATCCCAGGGTTTCCCCCACGTACCCATTGATTTGAGGCTGAGCCGATTTATGTTGGGACAAGGCCGGAAGAATTACAACCTTAGATCACCAACCCCCGGTAATCGAACCCAGACCTCCCGCGTGGCAGTCAGACATCCTACCGACTAGATCGGTGAATCAAAGAACTCATCAATTGTTACACTAAAGTACAGATCGACATAGAAAATATACTCGCTTACACCATGTGATGCACTTTGGCGTTACGATTACAAACAATTTGCAATAATGCATAAACAATAAGGCGGGTTCTTAAGGGGGAACTAAAGGCAATTTTGCAGTAACTTTTCGATAATAGATGGCAGCACCGTTTGTCATGGCAACTGAGGGCCATGTTTGCCAGATCTACGCATGAATGAAGGGTAGGTACTATTTGTCTAGGTCCTCCTCCGTGGCCGTGCGGTCTAAGGCTCCGACTGCGTGACGGCATGGGTTCGAGTCAAAAGGCCAAAAAACACAGTTTAATGTATAAGCGTTTCTGGTGCATCAAATAGATTTAGTGCATTTCATTTTCTGTGTGTCTGGTTTGGAAGAATGACTACTGAATTCAAAATAAACTGAAGACAGCACAAAACTTATATTTGTAGGGATGAAACTGTAATAGATAACCTTTGAAAGAGAGTCATTTCTTGGAGTTGGAGCAAGCTTGTACTCTCAGCATTATTGCTAATGAGAGTTTGAATGAAGAACGAAGAGTGACTGAAGACGTTGTAAACAGTAAATAAATGCAAATTGTGCCTGTTAGACAATTAGAAATATCGGGTGATCCGTTTGAGATGTCAGAAAAGTAAACAGTTGTGTACAATAGGTTAATGTAGTGCGTATCTCTGAGGAGTTTGTTGTAATATATGCAGAAAGGATGTAAGTTTTGAGTGAGTGCAGGTTTACAAACTTTAGCCGCGTGGCGCTAGCGTTCAAGGTAGATAAAGATAGTGGTCACGCCATACAACAGCACACAATGTATCGTATGGGATGTGAAATTTTCGAGTGTTATATGTAGCCTACACTGGTACAGCCACATGGCAGAAGTCTGTAAACCTGCAGTCACTCAAAACTTACATCCTTTCTGCATATAGGCTCAGAGATGCGTACATTAAACTATTGTACACAACGGTTTCTTTTCTGACATCTCAAACGGATCATCCGGTAGAATTGGAAAATCAAGTCAGGATAACTTTTTTTTGTCCATCGTTCGAAGTGCTATGCACGATGTTTGTTCTTCACAATTATATGAGTTTAGAATATATAAAAAGTAGGACTGAGCCGATACTGGTGCCTATGTCTTGGTATCGGAAAGTACCTGTTGGAATATATTAACCGAGACCGACCGATATTTTTACGGCATTTTTGTCTTTCACGGGATCCGCAAAAATGTCGTAGGAGCTTAATTATTCTCGAAATTATGCAAAATTCGAAGTTTCTTTTTATTTCGCACCAGTTTTGTGTGAAAAAATTAATTTTGTGATGATGTAACATGTAATGTAATATTTTAATGTAACATTTATACATTTTAAAGCACAAATGGTCAATTGATGCAAATAATTAGAATTGAATACTTACACACAATTGTTAATTAATATTTAGAGTAATTTTTAATTATTACAATTTTCAAGTATCGGTAACGGTGGGTATCGGTATCGGTATCCGTTCAAAGCGGCATCGGCTCAGCCCCAAGAAGTAATACATAATAATGTAATTTAAACATAAGTCAAACTCATTTTCTCTAGAGCATTGCTGGGCTTTAGTACATAGGTTTTGGCAGCAGTGATCATTTATTGGATGATTTTGATGATACTATGGGCATATCAGCACATAGACTATTTTTGCCTGTCATACAATACAGGGATAAGCCGACTAACTAAAACAAAATTGAGGGCAGGACCCCCCCAAAAAAATGACTACTAAAAAATCCTCACTCAATTTTTAAAACTAATTTATTCATTCATTACTTCACAAGAACGAAAACTATACTGTGTATATGATATATATGTCATCACAAACTGCTGTATTTGGCATGTACGCTGTTTTTCAGCAGTGGAATCAAATCAAATAAATAATAATAATAAATCAAGATAAAATCTCCTTACCAATTAAGAGCTGAAGCTGCAAAGGGGACTTCAGCACACACAAAGGCCGACCCCCGTGGCGGAGTGGTTAGCACATCTCGCTACGACGAGTGGGGTCCCGGCCTGAGCATGGATGTTTTTGATTGACTGATTGAGTTGGTATTTTAAGTCAACTTTGTGCACAGTAAGGCTAATTGGGACTGGACTTACAGTTTAAAGTGGAATCTGAACCACTGTGAGCCTCCACCTGGTATCGAATCCGGGACCCCTTGATTACAAGACGACGACTCTACCACTGTGCCATCGGGGAGGCCTGAGCATGGATGTTGTGAGTGTCCATTCATCAATTTCATCATACCATCACTCATCCCCATTGATAGACGCATGATAAGAGGAAGAAGAAGAATTTTTATTCTATAGCATGTTATTGATTGGTTGTTATAGTAACTGGGTGTAAGATGTACGTGAATGGCTTCCATGTATTAAAGTTATGTTGTTAATTTGAACCTACGTATTTTGTATGTCTTGTGCATGTATAGATAAGAACACACAATCAACAACAAGGCTTACATCTGTGGCGCAGTCGTACAGGATATTCTTGGTGATTCTTCGTAAGAAGAAGTATGGGTGAAGACGTCACGAAGAGTACGCGACGATCATCATTCCAGCATAGGTTTATGCAAGGAGAAATTGTGTCGGCTTGATCAATTTCTACGGAAAATAACCAAGATTACACGGTTTGTGTATTGTTTACAATAATTGTACAAGGCCAAATTCAAATCAGTGCGATACAAATTGTGTCTACGGCGTAGATTACAATAATTGTACAGGAACGAAGTTTAAATCAGTGGGATACGGATTGTGTCTATGATATTGTGATATTTAGTTAACCACAATTATGAATATGTTCGGTTTGAATTTATTCTCTGAGTTCCGGCCAGATTCGGAAGAAATAGAAGATTATTTAACGAGGTTTGAACAGTCTTGCTTGGCTCATGATGTTAATGAAGCCAGGAAGGTACCCATACTGATCGCAGTTATAGGACCTGAAACATTCAAAGTACTGAAGATTATCCTAGCACCTGAACCAATCGAACGGCAAACGTATTCGACCCTCAAGGACAATCTGCTTAAACATTATGGCCAGAGAACAAACAAATATGTGGAACGTTTTAAGTTCAGACAATGCACGCAGGAAAGTGGTGAGAATGCAACACGATTTATGGTACGTGTTAAGGAACAAGCACTTAAATGTAGTTTTGGCCATTACTTACAGGAAGCCATTGTAGAGCAAATAATTGTAGGCGTTCGGTCTGACGCCATTAGAAAGAAATTACTATCTGAACCTACATTGACTCCAGCAAAATGTCAAGATATTGTGCTTCAAATGGAATTAATTGAACGGGAAACACAAATGTTCATACATCGTGAAAAAGATTATAGTCCTAATCTAGTTGCATTTGCTGGGACACAGAAATTTAAACCATGTTTCCAGTCCTCGCAAGCGCACAAAAAGAACTTCGTTAATCCTCAGAATAGAAGTTATAAAAGCACCGAAGAATGTGATAGATGCTCCAGAAGGCATGATCTTGGACATTGTCCAGCAAAATATTCGATATGTTCATTTTGCAAAAAGAAAGGTCATTGGCATGTAAAATGCAAGTTTAGGAAAACTAACCATAAACTTACGAGTAAGACAATTACCTCGGATCAAACTTCTAAGTCGAATATTAAACCTTTAGACGCTATTGTTGAACAAAACATACATAACGAATTTCATGGTTTGTCTTTATTGCACGTCGAAGTTAGTGATTCTCATCCGCCAGAAGATAATACTTGCACTATTTCATCAAGCACAGACAATTCACAAGTGGAAGATGCAACACTCACTCGTTCAAAAGCAAGGAGTGTTAGTTTCAAGCCAATAGCACAAGCTATAGATGGCACTAATGTTCTTGTGTCGGCAGGACCGTGCGTAGTTGATTTGTGTATTGATAAGCTAATTTTACAATGTGAAGTAGATACTGGATCTACGGTTACTCTGTTTAATAACAAGTCTTTCAAACAATTGTTTCCACATCGGCGAACACATTGTACTTCACTAACGTTACGAGGCGTGAATAATGATAAGTTAAAGTTGAAAGGTCAAACCTTGGTTGATTTATCATTGATTGATGTATTGTATAAATTGCCGGTTATATTGTGTGAAGAAGAACTGCGTTATCCGTTGATTGGACGTTCATGGCTGGACAGTATTCATCCGGGTTGGAGAAAACTGTTAGCACAATGTAACACATTGTTCACAAATACGGGGTCCGAACGAAATGATAACGCAGATATTAATACTAAAATACCGGAAAGTGAAGGTTTGAGGGCACAGCTGGAGAAGAAACTTGACCAGAAAGGAAAGGAGAAGAAAGAAGAGCATCTGAGGCAGTTGGCTCAGAAGGCGAGAGAAGAGAGAGCTGGAATTCGAACACAGGCAATGAGAGATAAGGATGTTGAATCAAGGGAAAGTGACCAACTGCGATACAAGAGACATAAATATATGACTGAACGGGAAAGGCGAGTGGATCGCCCACCATTTCTTGAATCACGGCGGGGCCGAGTAGAGAGGAAGAGACTTGACAAAACTTATCTTGCACATCTTCCGAATGATGCAGTCTGGGTGCAGACCCCGAAGGTAAATTCTCCGAAGCATGTACCAGGAATGGTATTGTCTAGAGTTGGCAACAGCCTAATATATAAAGTGCAGTTGTTCGACGGATCGACACGAACGGTACACGTCAGGTGGCTACGAAAACGTGAGTGTGAACCAAACCCCTCATCAACAGATCTACCTGATCCAAACCATGAATCGATACCAGAAGGACAGCCGGAGGATGCAGAGGGAAGAGATAACCAAAACCAACCATATACATAACTCCCGTCGCCCATTACACAATCCCGTTTCTCTCCCTGTTCATTGGTGAAGGCGTCTCGCGTCACTACTTGCGCAGAGACTTGTTCTCGTTCGCCTGGTCTACAGTTAGCTGGTACGGAGTTTAGACTGACCGAAGCCCTCGTGTTATATATCGGGTCGTCAACACAAGACGGTCCAAGCCATTCCAGAATAATGAAGCACTCCACATATATTTTCCAACAACGACGAAATAGGTCTTCGAACTCTCAAGCATTTAATTGGAAACGCTGGTTTCGCGTCACTTCATCTAAATGACGGAAAAGTACAGAAACTCTTAATTGTAAGTCTCAAATTCTCATTAAATCGCATCCCCTTGTTTCGTCTTAGGATTATTTTGCTCGCGTGGAGAGCTTATTAAAGTTAGGAGAATTCCATGCCAAATGCAGGCACCTCTCCCCCTCAAGGGAAGAAGAGTAGCGAAAATCTTGTTTGCAGCAACTTAATATTTCTCGCGACAGCTGTTCGTATTTCGGATGACGGGGAAATTAAATTCAGAACAACTTCCAAAAAAGAAGCCCAAGAAATGTTGACGGCTTATTGGTACGCTATTCAAGTCTGAGAAGAATGGAAAATCTTTGAAGAGAGCGGAGTGACACAGACATCCTTTGTTCGCTGTTGGAGCAAGCCTCTTCATAACATCCCGCCTTCATCTCAGAAGAGTGCGACAACCTTACGAAACGGATCCTTTACATCGTCGATGGTGACATTTTATTAGTGCAGTTTTATGCGTTTAATTCCAGCTGAGAGGGGGGAGAGCCCCCCCATTCAGGCGCAGCTTTAGAGGGGGCAGGGGGACAAGAGGCGCTGCTTTTATTGATGCGGAGTTAACAAATGTGAATATCAAGTGACATGAGAAGTGACACGCGGCGGGGGGAAAATGGAGTGATCGATAATTCAAGGAGGAACTTTTCTCATTAACTTTCCATGCAGGCGGAATCGGTTATAAAACCGGCATGACGGCTTGAAATGAAGGAGGAAAAAAGGCTTATTACGTTTCGAGGTTTGGAAACGCCAATGAACCTCGGGAAATCTGTAACTCGATGCCCTGCAACTGAACACCTGTTAAAAACTAGGAATGGTTCTTTCACAGCGCAAATCCGACTGTAGATTCACACATAAAAGGCCAGAGTTCGAATTGAAGGAAATGTGAGAGAGCTGCATAATGATTTGGCCTACCTAATTTTCGTATTGTATATTTCTTATTTTATGATTCTGCTTTGATAAGTTTTTCGGTTAAATTCGACGATAGTATTGAACGAAAATGATTGATTCATTGGTTTCGCATTTATTTTAATTCACTTTTTTGCCACTTTTGGTTAATCGCGCAGATGATTTGATGAAATTGATAAAATTTCCCAGTTCTGGATTCGACACCCATGGCGTCACTGCGCACGGTGCTAACCACTCCACCACGGAGGCCGGTTGAATGATAATGAGATGTAACTGATGAAGAGACACATAAATAGAGACAACCACACTCATGCCAGGGCCCGAGAACGGACTATAGACTTATCTAATATAATTAAATCACAATAAGAATAAAAGCTAACTTATAATATTCGAGGTAATGAGTATTTAATAAAATACTCGTTGTTAAATATTTGACTTCTTCGGACAAGAATTAGCCCACTGAATGAAAAAAAAAGAACCGAAAAATTAAAAAATGCAAGTATACTACTGATCATTACGGTACAAATAAATTAGGTTCCTAAATTATTTGTTATTGATTGTATAATCAGATAGAGCCGCTGTGATCTAGTCGGTAGGGATACAATTCCTGGGGTGCGTGATCTAAGGTGATAATTTCCCCCATGTCCCCAGGCTCAAATCAATGAGTACCTGAGGGCAACGTGGGGGGCAAAGGCTGCAGGAGCGGGCTAATAATAACGTCACCTCCAAGCGCCCGAGATCGAGAATGTGTGGAGCTCTACCATCATTATCTTCTAAATATACCTTCATGGCACGGTGCTATATGCAGGGGGAACTTTACCTAACCTTGTATAATCAGGGTAAATGTTGTCGAGATTACAAAGCAAATCCACTCAAGAACTACAGGGGTGTAAGGGGTGCTCCTTCCACGTAATGCACCCAATAGTCAACCTCACTTCCACGTTAGTACACCCTGGACTGCAGACTAACGAGGCTCTGGCGACTGGTCCCACGGCCAGTATAATTTTGTTTGTGTCCTGTGTTTTGTCCTTATTTCTGCTGAGCGCTCCTTTACAGCCTCAGCTTTTAACGAAAGTCAGAAGATTTTAGGATTTTAGTTATGCAACGTTAGAGTTGTTATGTGTAATGATAAGGGGCTGCACCCCGTATAATATGACGGGTGCAAAATAGCCTTAGTGCTGACGCACCCCAAATTTTAAACTCAAATTCAAATTCAAGAACTACAATTCGAAAGCCTAAATTTTGAAACTCATAATAAAATTGAATTTCAAAGCTTAACAGTTTGGTCAATATTACAATTCTCGCCTTTTCCGTTAAGCAAACTTACAATTCATATCTCCTTTGTAAAATAATGGACAAACAATAAAAAGCAATTTCATTCGGTGATAAGTTGAGGAAATAAGTTGAATGGAATTATATGATGATAAAGGGTACAAAAAGTGAATAAAAAATGGAAGATTCCATTAAAGAATGGGTGGGGATGCAAGAATATGAGAACTGGTTCTAGAGTTAAAAAATTAGGTCCACAGCTCTAAAGTAATAAGGATTTGTTCTTTATAGAAGACTTCGAGGTCAGCAGGCAAGAAATTTTGGTGTGGGGAGAAAGATGAAACGTAATTATGGAAAGCTTCAAATGATCCACGGTCCTTTCCACCAGATAACATCTCTCTGTGAATCTCGGAGGAAAAATCTCCTTGAAAAATTTTGGCTCCATCTCAAGGTGTGGGAATACTTTTTTTTCTGTGCGGGGGAAAAAAGGCGGTAAAATCGTCCTTCAGAGCGAGGTTAGAAAGATTTGGCCTTTTCCCTCAACAGGCACAAAATTGATTGCTTCCGCAAGGAAATAATTCTTTTAAACTAAGTTTTTAAACAACCCCAGTTTTGTTTCCACAATCAGATCGAGACATGAAAAATTTCTAGGATGATCTTTAAGACTTTGGGTAATACACGTTGTTTCTTTTTGGTTGTAGTCGCATAAAGATGTGTAAATGCATTAGACGTATATAGAAATTTGCTAAAGTCTACTTGAGCACAGACTTGCTACTGAACTTGTCATTCTTCAAACTAAAGCGTGTGTGGTGGGGGAGGGGGTAAGGGGATTTTCTTCTCCAGGGAGTACATTTCTAAATTTGTTCCCAACCATGAAAGCAAGTACAACCCTAAGCTGTGCCGAGGAAGGGACTAGGTTCAAATTCCCCGAAATAATCTATCTATATATATATATATATAAAAATGGATGTATGTATGTTTGTTCCGGCGAATTTGGTTGCCTGGAGCAATTTCAACCAAACTTGGTACACATATCACTTACAATCTGGAAAGAAATACTGTGGGGGTAAGACACCTCTGCCACCCCTAGGGATGGGGGTGGGAAGGGGACATAAAATATTATTCTGTTGCGTGGCATTTTCGTGTGTCATATCCTGCAAGTTTTGCTTCCCGCTACACAGCACGGCGAATTTGGTTGCCTGCACAGAATGTGCGAAATTGCCAAAGTTTTCGGGATAGCTAAGATGAATAGTGACACCCCCAATGCCATTCAACTCCAAGACACCTCTGACACCCCTAGGGGTGGGTGTAGGAAGGGGGTGACACTTTTTACAGGTTATCACTAATGAACAATATTTTGAGTAGTTCTTCTTATGAACAAACCAACTTGAAAAGTACCGGAATCATTCTTCCCAGAATAAAAGCACCGTGTTTGTCAACCTTCCCTTAAATTTTTACCTGAGTACACCCTTCGTCCTACTCCCCCATCCTTACGAATATACATTCTAGCTAAGGTACTGTACATTTATTTATTCATCAAGAATTTGCAGTACCATATCTGATTTTAAGGAGATATTAAAATATTTTTACTCCTGCCATGTAAAATCATTTGGAAAACATGTTAGCTTCAGAGCAATAACTAAAGTAAAGATTTTCTTTAAATTTGGACTGTGATTGTTGAAAGTTTATCTAAAATTATTACATATTACAATTGTATAATGGAATTACTTGAGACTTGGGCTACCACTAATCATTACATTTTCCCTTTCGTTTAATAGATATAAAAATAATAGAATCAATACTGTGATTTAGATATAATATTGTCAAAGCTGTACAATAATCTAAACATAGATTTGTATAGTTTAAACTCGAACTGAAGTAAATGTGTAACCAGTATGTACTGCTGTCATGTTAGTTGGTGTAATGTATGTACTGATGGGCCTTGCCGATGGCTCATCGCCTTGTAATTAAGGAGTCCCGGGTTCGATACCCGGTGGAGGCACATAGATGTTCGGATCCAACTTTAAACTGTAGGACCACTCCCGATTAGCTTTTCTGTGCATAAAGTGGACTTAAAACAATGATGTCTTGCACTACTATGTGTAAATGTAATTGTATTAATATCACTTTTATTATATTCGTGATATTAAAAAAAAAGAGAGAAAGTTTATACCATATGTACGAATTGGATCCCTTATCACCATTGCGGCAATATAATGAATGCACTGAAAAATATTTGTATAGGGAAGAACAAAATTGCCTAAATGTACTTACTGGTGAGAGGCTGTTTTATCATAATTTAACAGCTGATAACCCACATATTTTTTAATCTTTTCGGGTTTAGTTATTTTGAAATATTGGGTGAAGGCAGACTAAGGTTTGAAAAGAGCAAATTTATCATAAATTGGTATTGGAAGTTGAAATGAAGAGACAGTTAGGAGAGATTTTCAAACATATACACATCAAGTGACTTACCGACACTCGAATTGAAGCAATGAAACTGTTCAGAATGCCAACAAGAAACGTCTCGGAAGACCGAGGACATTGACGAGTTCCACAATGCAAGAAAAATAGATGGAAACGTACCGCCCGAGTTCAAGAAAGTCTGTGCGGCAAGCGGGCCGTGAAATATGAATTTCAAAATCAAGAGCCCATCGCATTTTGAAGCACTGGCATGGGAAGAGTTACATTCCAAGAAGAGTTCATGATCTGGACCGTATAGTGCCGTGGTACTTGGCAAGATGTGAAAGGGGCCTCTCGATGGCGTAGTTGTAACGTCGTCGCCTTGTAATCAAGGCGACCCGGATTCGATTCCTAGTGGAGGCACATAGTGGTTCGGATTCCACTTTAAGCTGTTGGTTCAGTACCGATTAGCCTTACTGTGCATAAAGTTGACTTAAAACAGAAAACTGAAGATGTGCCATAGAGATGGACTAGAAGAAGAGGTTCAGAATTATGCCCTACGCCAGGGGTTCCCAACAAACTTTTTCTTTTCACGGCGCCCTTAGTATTTCAAAATTTCTCGCGGCGTCCAAGTCAGAATGTAGGCCTATCAACACTTGCAATGCACATTTACTGTGGTTAGCTTGCTTGCCTTAAGTTAAAATATAAACACATATTAAAAATTCAGAAACATATTATATGCAAAAAAGTACTAAATGAGCACATATTTGGAACAATTATATCATTCCAGTGAAAATATTGGACATTTCGCGGTGCCCTTGTAAGCCAGCCACGGCGTCCCGCACACTTTGGGACCACTGGCCTACGCCATAGAACGATAATGCATCCAAATACCGAACGAAATTATTCTTGATGTTTGCGATTCCATTTCTTCGGGTTTTCAGCAGTGCCTGGACCAGAACGGTCATCATTTTGGAAACACACTTTTGACAAAGAAAATTATTCAAAGTGTGTATACATTTTATTGGGACACGCTGTATATGTGAACGGATGAGTGAAGGTACGCATGTGCCCATACAGAAGTCCAATTTTAATGTGTAGCCAAGGCAATCAACATTCATTCTCCTCTGTCATCAAACCTTCTAAGTGCGAGTTTCACTTGTTTGTCGCTCTTTGTAGTTCAGGCCTTCTGCGCAGTCCTCCGTATTCTCTCTCCTGGTGATCTCCATGCATCTATTATTTGCTTTGCAAATGAGACCCTGAGAACTCATGGTTTGCAAAACGTCTTGGGAGAACGAGCTCGCTAAAAAAGGAAGATATCGCTAAGCTCCTTGGGACACGAGCGAAGCGGTTACTTATGTAAATATTCACAAGTTTCACAAAGTGGCTTATGCCATTTTCATTGAAACGCAAGACATATCCTAAGATATGCGATTTCCTTTGTGCTGCGAGCTGCTGCTATGTGTGTATCCACTAGGGGCAAGCGAAGCGGTATTCAAGGGGTATTATTCACTGTGAGGTACATTGCATAGCTTCCATTTAGACAAATGTTTTTACATAAAATGCGACATTTACGCCATTTCTAAATTTTTAAATATATGTATGTGTATGTATGGTGTTATATATGTACACATACACACAGTTCACTTCTGTCATGTTCTTCATTTAATGAGAATATTTTTCGTAAATTGTGGAAGTTTATGAAAAATATCTGCTCACGCCAAACTACTATAATGTACCCAAAGCTGTTTACATTCACGTTATCAATTTATGTCGATTATGCTATTTAGTACATCACAATTTTATTATTTCAAAATGACGTCTTAATATAAAGAAAAATACTGATAAATTAATTTAGTATAATTACTTTCGTACTGTCAGAGACCTAAAAATAGCACATAAATTTAAGAAATAATCGAAGACGTTGGAAATATTATTACACATTCTAATATACTTGTTTGGGTTTTCACCTAGCCAAAGGACAATGCTGTCACTTTTGTTGCAAGCGTTCCAGGATTCGATTCCCGTTGGAACCTTTAAAATTTCTGTGTTGATCCAGTATGTTTAGGAGAATTGGAAAGCTACTTAAAAAGTAACAAGTAGCGGTATATGGTCTCAAAAGCCAGACTAGATTTGATTTGACTTTTGTTATTCAGAATCGCATTTATGTCACTTTTGGATAATCACGACGATGAGGATGAGTGATGATACGATGAAATTGATTGGACACTAACAAAGAACACGCATGTCCAGGACGGGATTCGAAACAGGGATCCGTGCTAACCACTCCGACAATGAGGTGGGCTCAGATAGGTTTCTTTGAAGTGCTTAATCATCATGGTTTTCCCACTAACAAGGTTATTCCACGACAACATCTGCAGAGCAGGTGAAAACCAAGGAAGAGACACGTCTTCTTGCTTTCCTCCTCCAGGACCATGTAAGAAGCTTCTGAGGGTGAAGGCTGACACGTGCTGAGGAATCGAGGGCGGGTGAGTTGCCGGTGACAGCATGATCCATAAATAAACACGTGGCAATGTTTTGTTTATATTTCTGCCCATATCTTGGCAGGGTTGCCAAAATCATACGTTAGCGAAGAAGGTCACCTAATTCAAGATTGAGTTCCGGAAACCAAAGAATCGTTCAAGGAATTGATGTGTGTTATTTCTGTGTTCGCGTGTTCTAGTTTTCATGAAATTAACCATATTTTAACTTGTATTCCTTTATCGTACCTCGACTTCTGGTGAGGCATCCAAATGTCAACCTCACTTCCACATAGTACACTCCGGTAACTGCTTTCAGCAGGCTAACGAGGCTCTGGCGTCTGGAGCTACGGCGAGTATACTCCTCTGTAGGACTGTGTGCGTGTTGCCCTGTGTTTTGTCCTTATGTGGTGAGTGCCCATGTACAGCCTCATCTTTTAACCCTGGTAGGGATGTTTTGGTCCTCACACACCGTTTTCTTTTTTTTTGTTATTGAAATGGGCTGAGACTCGTATAACGTGACGGGTGCAATATAACCTAAGTGCCGACGGACCCACAATTTTCATTTCAAACATTATCGTGCCTTACTGAAGCTGGGCATAGTCTTGAGTTCTTGCTTTACGTCCGCTTTATGCACAGATAGGTTAATCGGTGCTAGACTTACAGTTTAACGTGGGAGCAGATCTACTAGGTTCCCCCACTGGGTATCGAACCAGGGACCTATTGATTACAAGGCGACGACCCCACACCATCAGCTGTGCTTATACCTCTCTCACACTTAAAGTGAATTTCTCATTCCATCTGTACCTGATATAATACAAAGAGTGATAACTACACACTGTGACAATGAGAGTGTTCTACAAATATTTCAAGGTTCATATAAAGTAGCGCTGGTGGACTTCAGAGCGAACAGCGACACTGTAGTGCAGTAGGAGGGGAGGGAAGCAGGGAGTGAGCGAGGCTGGAGGATTCGTCGGTCGCGTCCGCACATCTTCTCTCCAAGCCTTAACTACCATTACATCTGTTGTCGACCGTGCCATAGGATACGAAACCAAAATGGAGACATTTTAACGCAGTTGAATGAGACCTAACTTAGAAAACAAAGATTGAGTAGGAAACTTTCTTTTGAGCACTAATGAAATCACCAAGTGTTTAAGTGACAAGCGAAGAGGAATAGGAACTCGTTAGTCTTCGATGTGACAGCTGTACCATGGGGGTTTGTTCCTTTTGGCCCCGGACCATTTTGGCTAAAATGTAGGAGAAAGCGAATATCTCAAAAGAAAACATTTTTTTACTAGACGCCGACATGAGAAACAGGTTATTTATATGCTAAAACACGTTTAAATGCAGTCAATATAGTCTTCAGCCAAAGAGGTTAACTTAGGACAAGTCACGTTTAGAACAGCCAATGCATATATGTATCTATTTTATAACAATATATGCTTCAAGAGTGTCAAACAGGTCCTTTTGTAAGGAAAAAGTACGCAAAACGTCTTGTTTTAGAACAAAATACGCTTAAAGTGAGCACATAAGGTCTTGTTGTAGAAAATACGCTTAAAATGAGCACATAAGGTCTTGTTTTAGGACAAAATACGCTTAAAGAGAGCAAACAAAGTCTTGTTGTAAGACAAAATACGCTAAAAGGGAGAAAAAGAGGTCTTCCTTTAGTAGTACAAAATACTCTTTAAGAAAGCAAGTAAGGTCTTATTGTAGGACGAAATACGCTTGAAGGAAGCATTGATTTATTAATTGACTTGGTGTTTTAAGTCCACTTTACGCACAGTAAGGCTAATCGGGACTGGACCTACAGTTTAAAGTGGGATCCGAACCACTTGTGCCTCCGCCGGGTATCAAACCCAGGACTCCTTGATTACAAGGCGACGACGCTACCACTGCACCATCAGGGGGGCTTCTTGAAGGAAGCAAATTAGGTTTTGTTTTAGTACAAAATACGCTTTAAGAGAGCAAATAAGGTCTTACTCTAGGACAAAATGCGCCTAAAGGGAGCAAATGAGGTCTTGTTTTAGTACAAAATACGCTTTACGAGAGGAAATAAGGTCTTACTGTAGTAAAAAATGCGCCTAAAGGGAGCAAATGAGGTCTTCTTTTAGTACAAAATACGCTTTAAGAGAGCAAATATGGTCTTACTGTAGGACAAAATGAGACTAAAGGGAGCAAATGAGGTCCTCTTTTAGTACAAAATACGCTTTAAGAGAGCAAATAAGGTCTTACTGTAGTATAAAATGCTCCTAAAGGGAGCAAATGAGGTCTTCTTTTAGTACAAAATACGCTTTAAGAGAGCAAATATGGTCTTACTGTAGGACAAAATGAGCCTAAAGGGAGCAAATGAGGTCCTCTTTTAGTACAAAATACGCTTTAAGAGAGCAAATATGGTCTTACTGTAGGACAAAATGAGCCTAAAGGGAGCAAATGAGGTCCTCTTTTACTACAAAATACGCTTTAAGAGAGCAAATAAGGTCTTACTGTAGTAAAAAATGCGCCTAAAGGGATCAAATGAGGTCTTCTTTTAGTACAAAATACGCTTTAAGAGAGCAAATATGGTCTTACTGTAGGACAAAATTAGCCTAAAGGGAGCAAATGAGGTCCTCTTTTAGTACAAAATACGCTTTAAGAGAGCAAATAAGGTCTTACTGTAGTAAAAAATGCGCCTAAAGGGAGCAAATGACGTCTTCTTTTAGTACTAAAAACGCTTTAAGAGAGCAAATATGGTCTTACTGTAGGACAAAATTAGCCTAAAGGGAGCAAATGAGGTCCTCTTTTAGTACAAAATACGCTTTAAGAGAGCAAATAAGGTCTTACTGTAGTAAAAAATGCGCCTAAAGGGATCAAATGAGGTCTTCTTTTAGTACAAAATACGCTTTAAGAAAGCAAATATGGTCTTACTGTAGGACAAAATGAGCCTAAAGGGAGCAAATGAGGTCCTCTTTTAGTACAAAATACGCTTTAAGAGAGCAAATAAGGTCTTACTGTAGTTAAAAATGCGCCTAAAGGGAGCAAATGAGGTCTTCTTTTAGTACAAAATACGCTTTAAGAGAGCAAATATGGTCTTACTGTAGGACAAAATTAGCCTAAAGGGAGCAAATGAGGTCCTCTTTTAGTACAAAATACGCTTTAAGAGAGCAAATAAGGTCTTACTGTAGTAAAAAATGCGCCTAAAGGGAGCAAATGACGTCTTTTTTAGTACAAAATACGCTTTAAGAGAGCAAATATGGTCTTACTGTAGGACAAAATGAGCCTAAAGGGAGCAAATGAGGTCCTCTTTTAGTACAAAATACGCTTTAAGAGAGCAAATATGGTCTTACTGTAGTAAAAAATGCGCCTAAAGGGAGCAAATGACGTCTTCTTTTAGTACAAAATACGCTTTAAGAGAGCAAATATGGTCTTACTGTAGGACAAAATGAGCCTAAAGGGAGCAAATGAGGTCCTCTTTTAGTACAAAATACGCTTTAAGAGATCAAATAAGGTCTTACTGTAGTAAAAAATGCGCTTAAAGGGATCAAATGAGGTCTTCTTTTAGTACTAAAAACGCTTTAAGAGAGCAAATATGGTCTTACTGTAGGACAAAATTAGCCTAAAGGGAGCAAATGAGGTCCTCTTTTAGTACAAAATACGCTTTAAGAGAGCAAATATGGTCTTACTGTAGTAAAAAATGCGTCTAAAGGTAGCAAATGAGGTCTTCTTTTAGTACAAAATACGCTTTAAGAGAGCAAATATGGTCTTACTGTAGGACAAAATGAGCTTAATGGGAGCAAATGAGGTCCTCTTTTAGTACATAATACGCTTTACGAGAGCAAATAAGGTCTTACTGTAGTAAAAAATAAGCCTAAAGGGAGCAAATGAGGTCTTCTTTTAGTACAAAATACGCTTTAAGAGAGCAAATATGGTCTTACTGTAGGACAAAATGAGCCTAAAGGGAGCAAATGAGGTCCTCTTTTAGTACAAAATACGCTTTAAGATAGCAAATAAGGTCTTACTGTAGTAAAAAATGCGCCTAAAGGGAGCAAATGAGGTCTTCTTTTAGTACAAAATACGCTTTAAGAGAGCAAATATGGTCTTACTGTAGGACAAAATGAGCCTAAAGTGAGCAAATGAGGTCTTGTTTTAGGACAAAAAAAAACGTTTGAAGGTGGCCAATATACTGTATTTGAAGTTGTTTGAAGTTTGCATATATTAATCTTTTAGTAACATGCAAAGCTAATTTCTACTTTATAATTTTATTAATTTTAAATGTATCAGTTTTTGAGATACGGAAAGGTCATATAGTTTTGATTACTCTCATGAACTGACAGATGGGAGGACATATTGGAATAATTTAAGCAGCATTACACTATACTCTGTTCCAGCTAACTCTGGAGCAGACAAACGAAAGCAGGTCTTTGCGCAAGTAGTGACGCGAGACGACTCCACCAATGAACACGTGAGAGGGACAGAATTGCGTGGGGGGGGGGGAAGCGACTGCAGTTACCAGCCTTCCCAGCAGCGTGTACTGCTTCGCGCTGGCCACTCGATTTCGCTTGTTTGTCTGACGTTGTGCGCGGCCTTGCTCTACAGTTAACTGGGACAGGGTATAGTATTTGATGGAGCATTCATTTTGTCTTCGTACACACAGAAAACTAAATGCATTATATCTATTCATGCACTAGAAACGCTTCAATTGATGCACTAAAGTGTGTTTCTGGCCTCTGTCAAGAATAGGCATACAGTTTGATGCATCTTTGAATATCACTTGAAAAAGTAACGCCAAAGTGATGAAAGTGAGTATTTCCTTATATGTCGAGCTGTACTTAAATGCATCACTTGATGCGTTTTCTTATGCCTTCTTCGATGATGTACTTGGATATTTGGTCTTAGGTACAGACTCTATGCATTTGTTTCTTGTTTTTTTTTTGTTTTAGATGATGCATTTACTATTCATGTGTAGATCTACATTCATGTGTAGATCTACATACTTGTAAGAAACATGACACGGTTGACCGCAACTTATCGCCAGGTTACAGAGTGGTTAGCACATCACGATGCCAATGGTACTGGATTCGAATCTGGGCGTGGATGTTCTTTGTGAGTGTCCCTTCATCAATTTCATCATACCATCCTCCTTCATTATCTTCGCGATTAGACAAAGGTGGCAGAAAAGAGAAGCAAAATCAACCAATCAAAATTTGTGGGGTGTAAATATCACAAACCATGGATTAAAAAGAAAACATAGAAGGACGCATATAAAATGTCAATGGCTGGCAGTGCGGGGGGCGCTAATCCTGCCTAGGGCGTTACAATATCTAGCTACGGGACTGCTAGCATAAAAGGAAACGGTTTCTCAGGAACTGAAAAATGTCTTAGGTAAATCACCACACGCGAAGGACTTAGCCCATCCAACTTCTTCTTCCTGTTCCTTCTTTCCACATTCTTGAGAAAACTTCTGCCGTAAATCCTTGTTCTGGAAAGGAATTTCCTCCGTCTTGCCAAATATTGCAGCACAAATCATTTCACCTGATTCGAGGTGGCTTAAAATTAGCAGCGCAAGAAGAAGAGGCAGCCATCGACTGGCTCGCAGCGCCGCGAATGTAACCCGATCCTTCAAAGAGACAGGCAGAGGATTATTCGCCCAGTTTAATATTTCACGTGGATGTTATAAACGTGGTTCGTGCAAATTTTTATGCTTGTCTAAAGCTTCTGGCACCAAGTTCAGACAAAGTTGCTAGACGGGTGATCGTAAGGAACCCGTTATGAGAGACGAGAGAGGGGTTTGCGAGACACTGCCCACGCATTTCTGATTTGAATTTGTTTTTATTATTTAACGTCGCTTTTCTGCCACTTTTAGCTAATCGCGACGGTGCGAATGAGTGATGATATGACGAAATTGGTGAAGGGACACTCACAAAGAACACCCATGCCAGGAATCGAACCCGGGACCTCTAGCGTCTTAGCGCGCTGTGTTCACGCATTTCTCTCCCATCTGTAGTATAGGGGAGGCTATCGGGCTTAGGTGTCCCGAATTTCCCTAGAGGAGGAACATATAGAGTAGAGGCGCATTTAGGTTTCACGGGGCATTCTTACCACCAACTCTTGTCACAGATACAATGAATCAATGATAGTTTTCTTTTGTTTAAGTCCAATTTATGCACAGTTAGGCTAATCGGGACTGGGCCTACAGTTTAAAGTGGGATCCGAACCACTGTGTGCCTCCACCGGGTATTGAACCCGGGACCCCTTGATGACAAGGCGACGACGCTACCGCTACTCCATGCGGGAGGCCCCACATCGGTCGTCGTATATGGCAAGCTGTATAGGTAGTGGCACCTATTATCCCTATCAAGTTTTTCTCAACTAAGAACTCCAGAGTATGCAACTTCTGGGAATGAAACATTTCACTAGTGCAAATTTACACCAGTAGGCGATTGGGTTCCAAAAATTGGGAGGCAAGGACAGTTGACTTTTTCATGATAGACTTAGCATTAAGAGGCCATAGTGCGGGGGCAAAAAGTGCAAAAAGTGGGAGGGCAACTGATATGATTATTTAATATTTAATGATTATAATAATTATTATTTATTTCTTAATAATTATAAACTTTCAGAAGAAGCTGTAAAAGCCGAAACAGACAGTTTCATTCAACAGTTCAGTTCGCGTTACATGTTGTTTCCCGTTGCCATATCAACCTCAATACAAGGATTTTCAAGGATGGTCTAATAAACCAATACGGTACCAAGGGGTAGAATAATACAGGGCGCCCGGACGCCATGTCGCCTGAATTCTCAAATTCATATATATATATATATATATATATATATATATATATATATATATATATATATATATATATATGTGTGTGTGTGTGTGGGGGGGGGGTGGGGTGTGTGTGTGTGTATGTATAAAATACACACACACACACACACACACACACACACACATATATTTAATATTTCGACGTTGCTTATTGAAATTTCCATTGTCTTTTTTTAAAAATGATGAGTGCAATATGTGTTTTTTAATGTTTGTGCGTTTTCTGTATCACGTGTATCATTAAATCAGAATAATATAAACATGCCATTATAAATTTTTGAACTGTTGCTTCCCAATTTTAAAATCTGCGGCGATATGGTAGAGTCAGCCATATTATATTAGAATGCATTGCATAGCTATTCATGCTGTAACCAGTTGAACCTTTTTTAGGAAAGCCACTCCGGCGCAAGAATGAATTACTTTTAATCCCAACTAGTATAAATTAATAAATTAAATGTTTTAAGATAATATTTCAAAATGTACAGCTTTATGTTAGTTAGCTTCACCGCCTTCATAACCGTATTTGAAAAAGAAAGGCTTGCTGCCTCAATTTTTTTAGTTTTTTTCTACAGCTGTCTGCGGATGTCGATAGTTCTGAGGCAAATCTACAGATTATTGAACGTGATATGGTGACGAAATGAAGAGCTACGAGGTGAAGAGACTAATCACAAAAATCCCTCAGGTGGTAGAAAAAGTACTTTTTCAGAAAATTAATCAGAGAATTAAAAAGGTGGAGAGGATAATTTTTCGCAGCCTTCGTCGGGTTTCAGTGGCCGCACGCGAAAAGGAAATCGTTATTGCATTCCTACGCGTCATCTGGGAATCGTTCTGGATGATAAAACCGTTCCTTGGGGAACGCAGCGAACCACCCACCGGAATGCCCGTATCCGACATACATCACGTCGAAAACTCCCGTGGAGGCGGTCTCTAATATTAGCTTCTTGAGAGAAAGCAGGCAAGAATATATAACCGCTTTCCAAAAATCTTCCAGCCGAGTCTTTCACTCAAAGACCCACCTTCCCTCCTCTATCGGAACCACCCACACGTCTGGACAAAATAAGAATCGAAAACTGAAACCTGCTATAAGCAGAAAATTGTTCTTGTAATTTGTGTACCTTTGCGGATCTTCGCTGACCAATGGCCGAGGATATCAGATGATGGCTTCAACAGACACCCTGATTCATCTTCGTGCTCCGGGAACGCCACATCTGGCGCGGTTTCTGTCTGCGATTGATGCAAAGACAACACTCGTCTTCTTCTTCGTTGGTTGTGGAGCAATGTTGAATGGAAATCGGCAATAGTTCCGCTGTTTCGCCATTGGCTTTCGTGCGGCATCTGTTTGGTTGTAGTGCGCGTTCCCGAATGAAATGAGAGGAGGGTGGTGTCTCGATAAGAATGAAGCGAGGGAAAACTGCGGTCGAAAAAAAAAGGAATTTCGTACCCGAGGCTGGGAGAAAATGCAGAATCCCCAAAAGCCAAGAGGCGGAGGGGAAGGGGGGGCTTAAGCCTAATATGGACACGTGGACTTTTGGTTAGGTCCCCTTCGGGCGCGATTCAAGATATCCAGTGTGTGTGCCTGCAGGGCCGGCTCTAGTGGGTGTTGTGCCCGTTGGGTAACCGTCAGTGTTTCGGTGATCTCGTTCCAGTACCTACCCACTAACTAACAACAATGGTAAGTACCCAATATCACTGAGCTTTTGAGTAGCCTAATATTTCACAGTAGACACTTGCAATTAAACAGGCTTAACTCTGCAGTGTTCGCGCGGAAAAAAAACTACTCGTCATTGGTCGCCATCACATATTTTGTACTTCCCCGTCAAAAATTTATCTGGTTTTAAAGCGTTTAAAGTATTTAAAGTATTCACATTATCTTAGCTGTTTGTCATTCCTGTTGGGAGACGACGACAGTATTTTATCAAAAGTTTTTAGATATTTTGCGAAGAGATGGTCTCTTCCACTGTCTGTGAGGAAGTTTTTAGAAAAGTAATTTTTAATGTGTTGTGTTTGTCTTATGCAGGTCCCTTTACAGCCATGCACTTTTAGCTCTTCCCAAGGGGCTCTTTACACCCCTTGTTTTAACATTTTCAGTAAGCATTTTAGATACGGGGATATTTCCCCGTATATATTGAAGGGTGCAAAGTGGCTTACTGTACCGACGCACCCAACAATTTTAATTCAATCAATAACAAAAAATGGTAATGTATTTCACTCACATTGCACGATGGAGGATATTCTAAACCTAGTGAATTACAGTAAAACCTCGTTAATCCGGACTAATGGTGGATGAAAAGTTGACCTGTTTAACGAAATTCCGGATTAACTGAAATAACCTAAAAGAACACTAGAAAGTGCATTAAAACTCAGTTTATAGCAACAAAACACGTTTATTATGGTGTATTTAAAGGGCATAGACCTAAATACACTATACAGTACAGTAAAATGTAAAGCAATACGACAATGCAGTACGTACATACGCGATACCAATGACGAATGCTATTGTTGACTTATAGCCTCATTTAAAACCTTGTATTCTGCCTTTTTTTGGGCTTTTGTCTGTCCGGATTAAGCGAAGTCCGGCTAATCGGGGTCCGGATTAACGAGCTTTTACTGTACTTTTAAATGTGATGAAACTAAACAAAAAATATATCGTAGTATCTTACTGTTATTGTTCTCTTTCCACACAGGATTCACAAAAATGTTTTTGGTTGTCTGTACACACCAACATCATACATTTATGACCAGTGCCGGATCTACAAATCTTGGGTCCCCCCGCAAAATATTACCCAAGGCCTCCCCTCCACCTACCTACCTTCACACAGACACACACACACACAAACACACACACACACATTATATATATACGTGACCCAGAGATGTATACCCATTTTGGAATGAACATTACACAGTTAATTGTACACCAAACTCTATATTGCCATTTATTTTACATTTATTTATTTATTTATTTATTTATTGTAGTCACCATGGAGACGTCGGTGGAACATCGCGTGTTCACGTATGATGCCTATGTGAGAAACGGCGACTCAGTGGTTGCAGCTCAGAGGTTATTCCACGTAAGGCGGCATGGATCAGTTCCAACATGCAAAACAATCTTAAAATGAGTTAAGCAGTTTCGAACCAGAGGCCCTGTAACTCCAAAAACACCACCAGCTGCTGAACCTCTGAGCTGCAACATAGGCATCTACATGAACACGTGATGTTCCACCGGCCACGACTCCATGGTAACTGCAATAAATAAATAAATAAATGTAAAATAAATGGCAATAGATCACACACATTATACAGCAAAAACAATACAGTTTGGTGTGCAATTAACTGTGTAATGTTCATTTCAAAATGGGTATACATCTCTGAGTCACCCGGTAGATATATATATATATATATATATGACAATGTTTTCAGACACCTGGAAAATGATACATTTATTACAATCATGCAATCATAACATTTTCCTGATTAAAGATATGTTGAAGAAACCTTCACCACTGCATTTCTCGTGAAATTTTAGCCCGATTTAATTGTAGTCTGACTGGCACGCGGGAGACCTGGGGTGGGTGATATATGGTCGGAATTTTTCCGGGTTTGTCACCGCAAAAAGCGGCTCCAGGACCCACGCAGCCGCAAATCAAATGGTACCCGGTGCGGGGTAAATGCGGCTGGAGCGTGGTGCTGATCACATCACCTCCAAGGTGTCTGACATCGAAAATATGTGGAGCCCTACCCCCACATACCCTAAATGTGGCTTCATGACACGGTGTTTTATGCACATGGAACTTTAACTTTTGTATTCGTTTCTGTACCCATGAGTAACTACGTTTATTTTTTGCGTACGCGAACTCTCTACTATGTCCATGGCTCAGGGCCGCCTAAAGGCTTCCTTGACTGTGCCCCCACCCCCCGCACTGCGGGGATTTGCGGCTTGTAGATCCGGCACTGTTTATGACAAACTTTAGAAACAGTACTTATGTACTTGAAAACGCTCTCGACAATAGTAGCGCGGATAACTATTGTGATCCACTGAATGTGAACTCTGTAACAAGTCAACAAGGGATCTTCTTGAAATATCGTCTGAACGAATAGAGTTCGGGGACTGTTCTAAGAAAGCAAACTAGAAGCAAAAGTCAAGAGTGTTGCCAAACGACAGAAGCATGTGAACTTATACGAATGGATCGATATTATAATCTGCGTGACCACTGCAGTGTTTTAAGTATTGTCTCGGTGCGATAGTGTGTCGAGTGGTCGACTTACGAAAGCACTGACTTCGAGAACGATCTGGCAGCGATGAGAGGTTTTTTTACCAATTGCAAATCATTCATCCTCGTTGACGTAATTCGTGAAATAGGGTAGAAACGCCGACAGAAATACGAAAACATGCAAATAGAAAAATCCATAACTGAAGTGTCGTTCAGTCAGCTTAGGAAGCTGTACGCAAACTTACAATATATGGACGACACCACTATTTATTCTTCATCTGTCTATTTGGGCTAATCGCGACGATACTGATGACATGATTACATATGCCATAAGGAACATTCCCAAAGATATGTCGTCAAGTCCGAGACTCGAACTCGGAATTTTTCATATCGAGATCACGAATCGAACACAGGAAGAGTGCCAAGATATTGATTATTCTGCAAAACTGCACTGGTATTATTTCATAACTGAGGAATTGTGCTTTCGAATATACTGCTCCGACCTCTGTAACCATACCTTATCACAGCGCGCTACGACGGCAGGGGTCGTGGGTTCGAATTTTGGCCTGGACATGGGTGTTATTTGTGAGTGTTCCTTCATCAAATCATCACTCGTCCTCATCTTTGCGATTAGCCAAAAATGGAAAAAAATGCGAAGTAAAATAAACCAAATTAATTATTCAATCCAGTCATTAGTCTGACTGCTATGGATTGAGGCCGGTCTCTATTACCGGGATGGGATTTCGGTTGGGAATGTGTGAGGCTCTATCCCCACATCTTTTCATGTGCCTTCAGGGCGTGCTTTTTATATTTATGTCTGTGTGTAAGCGCATATGTGAATGAAATTTCCTTCACAGAAATTAACTTTGAGAAGTTGAAAAGTGTAGGGTAGAGAAACGTATTGTGTCAACATAAATATATAGGCACAGACGAATGACATTGCACTCCACATAAATTACAGTGGTCGGTGCTAGAAACGATGTCAGCGTTCTCTTGAAAAGGGTAAAATCCTCAAGGAGGGAGGGGGACGCTCGAGTCAGTTTCATTTTGTAGGAATATGCCGATCCACGGAAAGTTTAAGTCGTCGTTTGTTGGGTGGAAGGTGGGGGAGGGGGGAAGGGAGAAATCCCGACTTGCGTAATGATTCTCGTCCGTGCCATGGGTTCAGAATTCGCTCTTTCCAGAATCCCCAAGACTCCTTTACGGAATTAATAAATTATGTCCCCTGAGTTGGCGAAAGATTATATAGGCGAACCGGAAGCCTTGGCCCCCTCCCCGTGCCCCCCTTTATTTTTGGAGTTAAGAAGGCGTACTTTTCCATTTCCGACTTGCTTCGGAGTGTGTCTCGGCTGCGGAAGTTCTCCGTTAAGAAGTTCCCTGCGATCTTAAGCACTCTTCGTGAGCTTTTGTTTGCCAAAGCCCCCCCCCCACCCCCTTCTCATCTCATCTACTTTCAACAGTCAGCGAATGCAACCAAGTTCAACGTTTATTCAACATTATCCGAGCATTAGATATGCATGGGAGTTAACTTTGAACCGGAGATGAAGCTGGGCTCGTAATTGTCATCTCCGGGTATTGAAATCAGGAACATCACCACACATAAAATCGCGGATATAGTTTCTCTCTATGTACAATGCATATAATGTCTCTATTTTTTGCTCACCAGTTCATAAATTAAAATGCAAACAAAAAATAGGCCCACAGACCTTGGGCAAAGAAGACCTATCAACTACTCATCTTTCCATGTATTGGACCGTGCCGTTTGCTCACTACTGCCATCTGTGTCGCGGCGCGAAACCATTTCCGATCTCAATGCAGAGCGTCTTTTCTGACTCCTATTTTCCCTCTTCACAGTCGGTTCAAGGCGTCGGGTTGGCTATTTCTGGCAGTGTTTTAGCAAATGTTTTTCGCTTCTTGAGAAGACTGGCCTCTTATACTGTTTCTGAGGGAGTTATTACATAAACCATACCTTTTTAATGTTTTGTGTTTGCCTTGTGCGGGTCCCTTTACAACCTTGTAGTTCTAAACCTTTTTCAAGGGTTTCTTTACTCCCTTTTTTAACATTAAGGGAAAGGTTTTAGGCAAGAGGAGGTTCTCGTCGTACACTTTGATGGGTGCAAAATACGTGCCGATGCACCTCAAAATTTTAACTCATTCATTCATTCAGTAACAGGATTCACGCTTGCTAGAGATCGATTCACACTTTAAATACAACCGCCCGACCCTGTGGCCGAGTGGTTAGCGACGCCAAGAGTCCCGGGTTCGAATCCCGGTCGGCCTTGGTTGTTTGTGAATGTCCATTCATCAATTTCATCATTTCATCACTCATCCCCATCTTCGCAAATTAGCCAAGAGGCACAAAACGCGAAGTAAAATAAACTAAATAAATTAAAATACAACCTGCTTAGATACTACTTTAGTGATGCCGATGTTATGTTGATATTGTACCTGTGCAGCGATGTGGTCATTGATTAGTACTTGCATCTTCGTACAGGGTGTTCTTGTACAAATCTTACAATGATGTTTTATTTCAAGGAACAGTCAATTTTTCTGGAATCTTCGCATCTGAACAAACTTAGACGCTAAGTAACACCATGAGACACAACGGGACAAGCAAGACTACCTTTTCCTTGTTCTGTTCTCCTAAAAGTTAGATACTCTAATTTCGCACCTGTAATGTAAATAAAGTAACACTGTACACCAGAACTAAAAATGCACAACTTTACCGGACTAGAACCTTTAGAAACGCATTACACTCCAACCTGTAGGATCAGTGCTAATGCTATCACTGAATATGAACCATGTTTGCGAATGGAAAGAAATCGTGATGGGTGGTAGAGATTCGAAATTCACCTGTTCATAATAGAGTTTATTAATAAATAATTGTACTCTTTAATCCAACAAAATGTTGTAATTGATGACAGTTTTCACTATTCGGTAAGGCAGTCAGACACCATACCGACTGAATTACCACTGCTTCACCTATTCATCAAAAGTAGATATTTTGGCTTGATGATCCATACAGTTTTCTGGCACGAAAAAAATATATTTTGGGTTTATGTGCAAACTTGGAGCATTATTAAACTTTCTCATTGGTTTTTAAACTTTCTCTGAAATTGCATTATATGTGCAGGAGCAGCTCAAGATAAAATTTTCATTCGGGCGAGGTGGATTTTTGGCGGCCCCTACCGTTTACTATGCCCTCCCCCCTTCATTTTACTCTGGACTTCGTACTTTCCACCTTCCTCCAATAAAAAACATTACCATGTTACATATTTACGGTTTTAATGACGCGATATAATAGTCTTATTTTTAAAACACTGTTACTGTTAAAGAACACTAAATAACACATTTATTATAGATATATGTTTATATAATACATATATGACAGAATATGACATATTGATTAATATTTTCTTTGCAGAGTGAAGAAGTACCTTTGGATGAAGAGCAGGTTGCCAGTAAGTAACTTTTTATTTCTTTTTCCCAAATACAGTTTCTCCCAAGTTATTTGTACTTCTCAAATAGATCTTAATTTGTAATTTGATTTCTTAAGTTTGGGCGTCCATCTTTTTTGGCCATGCCAACATTATTATTTGTATTATTATTATTATTATAATTATTATTATTATTATTAACAGTTTTGTTATCATCACTTCCACTAATTCCATCCGAAAGATGCGTTTCTATTTTCACTTTACGTTTATAAGCGCCACTTGCACTATGTAGTTCGCCACAACAACACTAATACCGCCAACGCACCAAAGGAAAAGAAACCGACACTACATTACGGTAGCCACGCTGACCACGAACTGAGAAACAAGGCTGTTGATTTCAATCGTCAACATCCCTCCACTTTGCTTTTAGTTTCATCGAGGAACAATTTTTTATATTGGAACATTGTTACACAAACTCGGGGGACTTCCTTTGCAGTTAGACCTTGGATGTGTAGCAAGTCAGTGAGTACATTCAAGATATCACATAACTAGACTTGCCCTCTGGTTATACAATACAGTACTGAAAATAGGCTTATGACGTAAGAAGTTATTTAAACGCTATAAAACTCCTTTCTTCTACTTCTGTAATGAAATACGCAAATAAAACGACTTGACATGTTGTTTTACTTTGTCATTATCACAATAGTAAAAAAATTAATTGTAACAGTCGTTGTTCTTTGTCACTTCCGCCCTTCAGCGTCTCATTTTTTGTGCCCCCTGAACTTACGGCCCCTAGGATAGCCTATAGGTCTTTTCAGTTCTTACGGCGGGCGCTCAAGGAGCTGGCAAGGGAAGTGGGGAGCCGGGAAATCGCCGCAGGACAACCAGACAACAGCGGTGGCGCCGAGAGATACGCTGTGGCGGACGTAAGTACTACGTGAACGTCGTTCTACACGCTGCTGCGTTCCTTATCGCGCTGGATTGGTCGCTTCCCCGCTTCCCACTTCTCTTGCCAGCTTCTAGAGCGCCCGCCGTAAGAACTGAAATGACCTCATTGACAAATTCCCCTCTGATTGTAATTCGAGAATAAGTACTCACAACTTTTTCAATAATGAATCGAATAAACGCATTCATTTCAATACTTCCACATGAAAAATCTCGTATATAAAATAGCATTCGAAAATAAATCATTCTACGATTCTTTTTAATAAACAGGAAAGGGTGGAATGGAATAACATATGACTTCCGCAAGGATAATAGAGGAAATAATATTTCCTGAATACTGTCTTTCTAGGACCACCAGCTTCACTTCCGGTTTTGTATTTGATTTTAATCGTGAGTATGAGGATGGTTGGTGAATTGACGGACGAGGCAAATAACGCCCATGTATTACCCAGTGATTCAAGCTATTCTCCATCCACGGTAAGAACGAACTTAATGTATACAAAACCACGTGAATTCTGAGAAATAGTTTCTTTCTTATTTGTTAGTTGTAGTGTTATTTTGTAGCTGTACAGCTCAGAATATAAGGTTCCACAGCTTCAATATAGCATTTGCGCTCAGTGGTATAGCTTTGTAACATGTACTATATTACGTGTGTTTGTTTACATTGACTTCATTCTTACAACGGAAAGAGAATAGGGCCGTTGCACAAAGTGCAAATTAAGCTTTTTGCTTTGTGTTTGGGGTGGGGATTCTCACTTAGTGGCGTATTTGTGACTTCATTTTGGGAGTTATGTTTTTTTTGGGTATACAATTTGTGTATATTACCAGTCAGTAAACTAAATTTTTGCCTTGTGGTTGTAAGTGCCTTAGAACATTGGTTCTAACCAAGGTAATTAAATATTATGATAATATTTACCTACACGTAGTTTAGAAACAGTATATCGTACATTCCAAAAAACCTAAGCTCATACATAAAAGAGCTATCGAACTAGTAACACCAAAAACTCGTCCAGGTTTCTATTGCCAAGTTCAAACTTAACGTTCATCCAACCTGCCTACAAGTTTCTTGTGAACACTTTAACACATATAAAATATCAGAATTACGCCATGAAAACATAGGTTGAAAGCAGCCTGCTGTTGTCTCGGCTCTGTGAGATTGATTTGTTTCAGAATGTTTTCCTCCTTTAATCTACAAGATTGCATACTTTTCAACAGGGAAAACTTCGATGACTGGGCTATTAATGAACACGCATGATATTGCAATTGTGTTTGTTACATAATTAAGAAATGGTATACTATATGCTTTCAATTCTTTTTGAAGGGGATATAAACATCCCTAGCAGGGATACAAAATAATTTTCTTTTGCCTGGGGAAAACGTTTTTGTTGGGGGGCATCCCCGTCATCCCCCCGTTAATTTGCAAACTGCCATTGGCTTCATAACGATAACCATTGCGCTACGGAGGTGTTCCTAGATCTCACATGAAGATGAATGTACAGCGTTCCGGTCTTGAACGACGGGAAATATATTTTGGTTATAGAGCTTAGGTTGATCCTCGTTAGGAAGGTCGGATTTTTATGTAGACAATATATGCGAAATATATGTAGAATAAATCACTATGTAATAATGCACACTGCCTTGATTCCTGGGACTTGATTTCCATGGCTTAAAACAAGATGAATTGAATGTAGCTAACGGGTCAGTCACAATCAGATAATAATTAACGAACTTTCAGAAAAATCATATTCTGAATGTTTGTCCTTCAAAATATATGCTCTTAACTCAAAGAAAATTAGAAAAATTAGAAAAACCTGGTGTTAAAAAAATACTCTAAACGAATATATGAAACATGTATGTAATATTTATATAAAAATATCTTAAAATATGTAAAAATACCTCAAAAAAGTAAAAATACCTCAAAATATGTGAAATACTGCAAAATATGTAAATATATTAAAAATATATTCTCGTATGTCATTTCTACGAGTGTAATTCACTGATATTTGTCACTTACTTACAAAGGAAGTAACATGCAATTACATTAAAACTCAGGCCCTACTCATGAACATTATACGGTGGAGAGAACAAAAAAACATCACCCATGGTGTCTGGGTAGCATATTTGACAGAAGCCATCACTGTTCCTGCTTTCTCTGGAAAAGTATTGTTCTCTCGCATAGATTGGAACGACGGAATAAACTTTAATATTGTCTGTGTAGAGCAACATAACTTGTAACAGGATGTGGCAGCACGGACAGAGTCAACATCGGAGTTGAATTTTCGAGACAGATTTGCAAATCATCATTTATTCTTTGTTCTCGCGCGAGAAGCCAATTTGCTCTGAACAAACACATTTCTATTGAATTAGGGAAGTTTATATGTACATGGTAATGATGCAGCAATTTGCTTATTTGAATGTGCGAATTGTTATCGTTTGACCTATGGGAAATTCGCATGCTGAATTGTCGAAAGCGAGTGCTCTAAATTTGTCAAATATATCACTTTACAGTCATCGACATGTATCAGCCAAGTTTTGATTTGCTTCCGCGACAGGCCTTGAATGGTTTTGATATTGTGATAAACTTTATATACCAAACTCGAATTGGCTTTCTTTCAAATTCATATTCAAATTCTTTAAGTGGGCGAGTTTCAGCCTGAGGCTGTTCTGCCACCTAACCCATGTCATGGAGTAAATTTACATTTCTTATATGTGCTTACAGCATTAACTACTTAATACAGTACAAAACAAAATGTACGATTTAGCTACAAAATTCTGCTTTTGATCAAGTAATTATAATAAATGTTACATGAATAAAATGATACAAGAAATGGTGAAAAGACAACATAAAAATGAAAGTAAAATAAATGAAAAAGAAGATATGGACAAGATACAACACATAAACGTGCAAGTTATATCATAATATTTGAACACAATCTCTGCTCTGGTAATAGAAATTTCTTTACTTCATTTCGGAAGGATTCTATTTTAGGTATACTCGGCATGTTCTTCGGTAGGGCATTCCATATTCTTGCAGCTAGATACGAAAAGGACGACTGACATGCCTGTGGGTTGCAGTGTGGAAGGTTAAATTTGGAATCGTATCTTGTGTTTCTTGAGTAAAAAAGACCCCAGAAAACTTTATGGAGAAGGAATAAACGAAAGGTTAATTGCATTTTCAATTTTTATTTCTGGATATTCATTGAGTGATTTTGTTATTATGGGTGTAGCAGCAAATTGGGCATTTTGGCCGTCACACAATGCGCGGATACCCTTCTTAAGTAAAGAAATAAGAAAATTTAGGGCAGTCCCCTAACAAGAAAATAAAACATAACTCCTAAAGACTTCCTTACATTATTTGTAAAACTAACGTATTTCACCACATAAATGTCGCAGATTTTATGCCGACTTTCTTTGCAAAAAAAAGGGGTGTAATATTATGTGAAGGCTTAAAAAAATGTGCTGGTACTATAACCCGTGCACCTATCTACCTACCGACTGCTACCATCACTCCCACCAGAGATGGGCTATCATTCAACCAGTTAGGGGGATGCCATGTGGTCATCACGGCAAGCCCCCAGTCGTTGTTTTGTGCCGGTATTACCGGTACTTAAAACTCATTTATTATTAAACTGTCTTTGGAGCAAGATTCGGATGTACAGAGTACTTGCAAATAAATGTTATAATTGAATAGTCCAAATCGACGCACAGAATTTGTCTTGGTGAAAGTTTAGCGAAGATTTTTCCGGTCTGAAAAAAAACAATGCTATAGTTGTTATTGATTTGTGCATTATAGTCAAGATATTACTCTTGAAAATAATTTACCACGGTGTTGTGAAGTCCGGACATACTTACAAAATTGAATCTTTGGTCGGAGATTCTGCACCGCTATCATTGGTTTCCTTGTATGACGTGCCAATAGACGATTACGCAATGAAAGGTTTATAAAAACCTATTTTTGAAGTGAAAAGACAGGGTGTGACGATTATATCGTAACGGTGCATGGTTGATCGGCACCTGGACTCCAATAATCCAGGAAGATTTGTTAATTACTGACATGACATTCTTTGAATGCCTGTGAGAGCAACGGCCGGTGATTGAGGTTATGAATTCTGGCTTGATACAATTCTCTATTTAGAGGAGATGTGGCGAAATATGGTTACTGTCATTCATTCATTTCTTAACAAGAGCATAAACCATACTTTCTCTTATGGCTAATATCTCCTGACTTATGTAAAAATCTGAGGCTGTAAAGTGGCATTCAGCACACAGAAGAACAAACGCTGGACAACAAAACTCCACAAGGGATTATCCTGACTATGGGTCCAGACGGCCGAGACTCATTAGCCTGCAGCTGGTGTATACTATGGAGAAGTAAAGTTGACTTTTTGACGCCTGACAAGAAGGCCACCCCTTACATTCCTATTTTTGATTATTTTATGTACCTTTTATACCTTTAGAGGTGGATAGAGAGATGAGAATGAACGGTCAAGTAAGGAAACAAATGAAGGAAAATGCACACTGAAACGTCCTTGGCTTAACCAGGATTCAAACCTGGTGCGTCTTACTCTGCAGGTGCTACATTAACCACTCTCAAACATAGACTTTTTTTGTGTTATTGCTCCCCCAAAACTCAAAGATCTTTGGATTGAAAAGATGAAGTTTAAACTTGAACTTAAAGTTCTCTTAGTCAGAGCCCACTGGAGCCAGTTCTATGGAACGAATTGCAGTGAAACTTAGTATAGGGGCTATGGAGATAGTGAGGAAGCGGATGCTAATGTAAAACAATTAGTTACAATTCTCAACACCAGGTGAAAATGTGACGTTAGAAAAACAGAAGTCGGACATTCAAACTTGTATTTTCAGTTTATGTTAGTACAGCAGAGGTTAATATGCTCGCCATTAACGTGAATGACCTTTTGGCAGCGTCGTAAGACAGCGGAATCAATTATTCAGCAGCTGGATGCTGTTCACTGTGGACCAGATATCAGCGCCACATCTCCACCTGGTGGCGAAAATTTGAACTATTTCTTTTTTCGTCAGCATTCGCTTTCTCATGGTCTCCATAGCCTCTGTACCAAGTTTCAGCGTAATCCGATGCTTCAAATAGGCTGCTGATGGCTCTGAGTAGAGGAATTGCAATTCTAAACACCCAGTACATTTGCGAATACATCATAATTTGCCGGAAGGCTACGCTCTATATAATCCTCTCCACTGCATTTTTGCCATTTACTATGCACATACATCATTATTAAATACATATATTCACGACAATAATCTGACAGAAAGAAATGAATTTGTCGTTTGCATGCTTATACGAGGCTGGCTCGACGCTGTCTGTAGATGGCTTTCTGTTTTACAAGGACACGCAAGTTTGCCTTCCTGCTTTACATTCAAGTCCATGGTAACTAAATTGCTTGATTATCCGCTCTCCTAAGTTATGAGTCAATGTATCAATTGGACAGGAAGAAATCTGTAAGCAATCCTCTCCTACTGGGGAAAACGGCGCAATACGAGAAGAGAAAAGAGAGAAGTGATTGCCCATTCGGTGTGATTGAAGTCGCCTTCGAAGTTAGAATTGCGACCTCTTTTTCCAACCTTTCTTTTCCTCAGAAAGTTGGGTCTTAAATTTGGGCAATATAACGTCGCATGAGTGGGCGTTCAGAGGATGAGATTTCTGAAAAGGTCACCCGTGGTAGACGCTAGAAAAGTGACCTTGGCCGAACTAGTTTCCCTGGCCTTATTCACATGGCGTGGATCTGTACATACTCGCACTGCCAAGCAGATTTAGTCCATGGTCAGTGAGGCCAGATAATTTAGTTCGTCTGGGCCATCTTCAGTAAGACCTCGTTAATCCGGACACCGATAAACCGGACTTTGCTTAATCTGGACAGGCACAAGGCAAAAAAAAAAAAGAAAATAAGCAGAATGCAAGGTAAATGTGGCTAGAAGTCAACAAGAGAACTTCCCAAAGAATAGGCAGTCAACCACTGATGAAATTCTGTTTCCCGCAGACTTTGTACTGTACTGTATAGTGTATTTAGGCCTGTGCCCTTTCAATACACCATAATAAACGTGTTTTGTTGCTATAAACAGAGTTTTAATGCACTTTCTACTGTTCTTTTAGGTTATTTCAGATAATCCGGACTTTCGTTAAACCGGTCTACTTACCCACCACATTAGTCCGGATTAACGAGGTTTTACTGTACTCTGTCCCAGAAATCTGAGGAGCAAGGACGCGTATAACGGCATAGAAGGGGAGAAAGCGAAAGGGTGAAGCGAAGCAGTGCGCACTGCTGCTAACATCTGGTAGCTGCAGCTGCATTTACCTCTTCATGTACTCACTTCACCTCTCACGCACTCATTGGTCGAGTCCTTGCGAGTCACCACTTTTGCAGAGCCTTCTTTTCGGTCACTTGCTCCAGAGACTCCCGGGATAGGGTTATGGTGGACGAATTTCAGGTGGGCTTTGATTTGGTGGGCATAGATACCAAAATTATGAATTCTCCATCTTGCCAACCTCCGTGGAGAAGTGGTTAGCACAGCGCGTTACGACGCCAGAGGTTCTGGGTTCGATTCTTGGTTTCGGCATGGGTGGGTGTCCCTTCATGAATTTCAGTATGTTACCATTCATCCTCATCATTGGGGTTAGCCAAAAGTGGCAGAAAAGTGACGCTAAATAACAAATCAAAATGAATCCCTGTCTTCCTTTCTTTCTCCGCCCTTTCTCTCTTCCCGCATGTGTTTCATCACCTACTTCATTCGTTATTTCTTTCTCTATTTTCTTCTATTTCTATACGTTCTTATCTATTTTCGCCCTTTGTGTCTCTCTCCCTTGTGTCTCTATATTATTTATATGTCTCTCTTTTCACTCTTCTCTATCTACGTTCTATTTATTTATTTCTTCGACAGTCCCTCTATCTTTCCTTTTTCATCTGTTTCAGTACCTATTTCTCTCTCACTTTCTTGTACTGGTAATACCATAGCCTCGTAATTAAGGGGTTCCGGGTTCGATACCCGGTGGAGGTACAGTAACCGGCAATAAAAATGGGACACCTAGATCCTGAAATACAATACTCTCTTCTCTGCAAGGTGTTGTGTGTGTTGCATAATTCTCGGCGATAAGTGTATTTTAATAGCAAATTTTAAATGGCAATTTCTACCACCGCCGTGGAGTTAGGCAACACACATAACGTTTTACAGGGAAGCGAGTATTCCAGGATCTAGGTGTCCCATTTTTATTGCCGGTGAGTGTACATAGTTAATCGGATAATACTTTAAACTGTAGTTCCAGTCCTGATTAGTCTATATGTACATAAAGTGGACTTAAAACATGTCGACGTCAACGTGCCTAGCCAAGGATGTGACTGTGTGTGTGACGGAGGGGAGGCAGTAGTCAACGCAACGTAAACATGCAAAAGGTTTCCACGTTACCTCCAAAAGAAATAGTAAAAAAAGTAGGCAAAGAGAGTAGAAAGAAGAGAAAAGAAGAACCCAGATGTTTTGGAACTTTGAAGCTCTCCGTTCCTTCGTATGACCCGGAGTTCCGATTTTTTTCTCCTTTTGTCATCTCTTACTTTGGGCGAAAGGCGGCCATTCATTTCCCTTCAAAGCACGGCCTTCCCTTGACGGATGCGCGAGCGTACATCCCATGCGTCGCGTACGATGCTAAAGGAAAGGGATCAGTCCCGGACAGAGAAATTGATGGGGGCTTCAGTCTGACGTCAACCTTGCCATATATTACGTGGACGGTGGCTCGTGAAGAGGCAGACAGAAAGAGCCTGAATGGGGGGGAGGTGAATTACGAAAACAAAGTTCTCTGATACTTTTCAAGACCATCTTCTCATCTCTCTTCTATTTCCTTTGTACAAAAGGGCTTAAAACAAACTTTTGCCTTTGACTGTACATCCAGGTACATTTCCGAGGTTTGTGCTTACATGCATAAAAAATTTGAGCAAATATCTGATCATAAAAATCGTAAGGGTGAAAGAAAAATTATCAAGTTTTCCTGCCAGTTACGCATGGATTATTTGGAAAACGTTTTCTACTAGTGCTTTGAAAAGTCGAAAATAGTTCTTTAAATGACATTTCATAAAAATGGTTTTGGAAAAAATAAGTTTTTTTCCTGTAAAACCGAATAGCCTTAGTTTCTACTGTGATAAACTAATTTATCGTAGTGTCCATGCAGATTCTGTAATCATGACGAATTTTGAAGCTGGCACAGGGTGTGAAATTACAGTGACACATTTATGATAATTTCTCAAGGGGGGCTTTTGTAAAGCAATGCTTGGTGTTGCACAGTGTTCTACAAATCCTGGAGTGTTAGGATTGAGTATTTGAAAAGTGATAGATGTTTATTTCTGCATCTGGTTTATAAATTCACCATTCATGTTCATCATATTTCATTTCAATTCATCATTTCTGAGAAAAGGCACATCTTAAATGATGTGGCACATAACCCACTTCTCATTTGAAAATCTGGAGGTAATTACAAGATGGCGGCTTTCAAGATGGCCACTATGATGCACACGAGCCCCATCTGTTGTACTTCCATCCACATTACCCATATCCGAAGTTTCATCGTCCTCCGTCAAGCTGTTTTCACTAGACTTTTGACTCACCCTGTAGATTAAACTAGTGATGTAGAAAAGTGACCTGAAATAACATGAAATACAAGTTAACAACCGATGATAACCACAATGATTTTTTGGGCTTGGAAACATTTCTACGGAGCCTCAGTAACTCTAATCGTGTGATTGGACGAACCCAATCGTGAAAACTGAAGTAAATAGAAGCATGTGTGAAACTATGCATGGGTTTAATATCAGTTTTCGCTTTGGATGCGTTCACTTTATCGGTAATTTTTATGTGTTGATGATTCGCGTTAGCTACCCCTTTCGAAATGGATCAAAAACGACCTTCAAGGAAACTTCCTCGTTCGCGTTCAACTTTGTAGCCGTCATCCCTATGTTGCCACTGGACTCGGTCCATTTAGCGCATGCGCACTTACATCTACGGTCCATTTAGCGCATGCGCACTTACATCTACGGTCTTGATGAAAGCAGAGGTCTGTAGAGGCAATACAAAGCTAATTTTGACTGTTTCGTACATTCTGGATTACATGTTGATTATAAACACATCTTCTTTTCAAAATATATCCTCAATATTATGCAAAAATAGCTCAGAAAATATTGAAGAGCGAGTTAGAAATATGGAAATTGGTGACATGGATCTTGATGTGATGTGCATATTGTTGATTAGTCTTGAAAATAGCCTCTTTTCGTAAACAATTGAAATGAAACTATCGAAACAACTTTATATAAGAAAAAATCGAATACTTGTTTGGTACTATATTGTACACTTACAGGTAGTACAAATCGGTAATTGCTTCTTGAAGGCCAACGAGGCTCTGGCGTCTGGATCTACGGTCTGTATAATTCTCTGTAGGGCTGTGCTGACTTACGTTTGTCCTTGTATGTGCTGAATTTCCCTTTAGAGCCTTGACTTTTTACCTAGGTACGGATATTTTAGTCCTCGTAGACAGTAAAGTTTTTGTTCTTGTTTATTAGTGAATGAATTAATTACTTTTAAAAATGGAGTGAGGAAGTTTCTAAGAGACATTTTCTTTTCTCTTTTGGGGTCTACTCTCAATTTTGTTTTACTTAAGGGGTTTATCCCCCGTACAAAGCGACGGGCCGAAATAGTTTATGTGCTGAAGTGCCCATAATATGCAAATCAATCAATGAATATAAATGATTTTTAAATGTTTGTATGCAGAACGTTAGCACATAACTATCATATGTAAAACAATTTAGTGTGTCCGTGCCCGAATATCCAAAAGTATCTTTCGCTGCAAGAAACGGACAACAATAGACAAAACAGCGAGGAAATAAATAGAGATGTCATGTTCTGTCTTATGATATTCCTGGTCACGTTACTGAAAAATGATTGTTACTCAGTGGCGGCGATTGGGTTCCAAAACCGGGAGGAAAGGTGTGTGGGGGCAAATACAGTATATTTCCCTTTGTAAATAAGGTTTAGCATAGTGGTGAAAAGTGAGGGGCAACTGCTTCTGATGCTTCAAAATCATATTCTTTTGTCTTTCAGTGCTGCGGAGAGCCTTCTCGATGTTCGACTCGGGAAAGACGGGTAAAATTGAAAATGAGAAGGTGAGAACCATTCTCAACATCCTGGGTCACACTTTCGACGAACTGGTGTTGGAGGCATTGCTGGAGAAGGAAGACAAAGCAGGTAAAATAAACCAAATTATTCATGCGTACTTACAATAATATAAATAAGAGCAAGGGTGTGACGAGAGGTAAGGACTTTATGGGTTTAAATCCTACTTTTGAAGAAAATAGTGCTAGTGATATATTGCAATATTGCAAAACTCAGTTTCTTTCGTATAGATGGAGTAGAATGGTTATGAAAACAGCTGACTACTGTGTTCTAATGAAAACTTTCTTACATATTAAACCTTCCTAAGTAGTAAGAATGTAACACGAAAAGATCACCAGTTGCCATGAAAAGCAAGTGAAAACTAATTTGATTTTGTCCTGCAAGTAACGGAGAAAATATAATCACATAATAATACTTTGTTGAATCAACCATGTTCGCCTCAACGTTAGAAAATTATTTCAGAACTGCGCGTGTGTGTGGGAGGGGGGGTGTCTGTGTGTGTGTGTTAAACATTACTGAAATAATAATAATAATAATAATAATAATAGAGCATATCCCTGATACAGGTGATGATTAATTTGTCGTCAGAAAGAAATACATGTATGCAGTGGCGGAGATTGGGTTCCAAAACTAGGGGGACAAGGTGCAAAGAGGTGGGGCAAGGACAGTTTACATTCCCTTGGTACATACGGTTTAGCATAGTGCGGGGGCAAAATTGGCAAAAAGTAGAGGGGCAACTGTCCCCCCTTTCCTCCACTATCGCCGCCAGTGCATGTATGTATACTTTCATACGTTGCAAGAAATTCATATATAATAGATAGGAACAAGAACTTTATTTTATTTTACCCTAAAATTCGATGTTATTTTTTACTGCAATTCGGTGTAATTTTTCGCGGTTTAGAGCAAAATTTGGTGTTATTAAAGTCTGTGTCATTTTTACATGAATTTTGACTGTTCCTTCTATGCTTAAGATTTTCACATTGTTTTAGTTCTGGAAAATTGAGAGAATGGCTTTACCTTTGTGAGAAATGGCCAAATCTCTTCAATTTCGAAAACTATTTCATCTAATCAGCCACTAAACATGAAATGTTTATTGAATGATAACACCCAAATTCTTGAACACAATCGCACACATTTCCCTTACAATGCAAAGATATCCCTCTGCGACCAAAAAATACCGTTTTGTGTACACACACACACATGAACGCCCCACCCCCCGAAACATAACAGGTGCTTCTCCGTGGTAATTTTCTCGTTCCTACGAAATGTCCCTTCTGGGAAGATCCCCTCGAGCGAATTCTATTTGAGGATGAGGTTAAGCACTGTCAGTTGTGTGCCAAATGCAATAACTGAAGCGTGACAATCTCTTTGGAATCGAACTATCACCAGCTAAACTACAAATGACAGTTTTCATAGCACTTCCAGGTAGTTCTTTTTGAATAGAAGAAGTGTTATTCCCAGTTTATATTTCATATTTAGTGCAAAACTTTGGTGTTATTCTGAAAAATTGCATAATTCGCGTTATTTCGTGATTCCGAAACACCAAAACTTGCCTCCTTTACCTACCCAAATACATTTTAAACACTTTATTATGCTTTCCTCAACTTTTCGGTGTTATTGTTAAAACGAAAACTTCAGTTCACTAACAATAGAATATTACCTGTTGACCTTCACACAGAATTATTACAAATATTAATACATCATCGTGCATGAATAAAGTATTGAGTCAAGGGATAAGAAATGTGGTACGCATAACGTATGATTATAAATGCAAAGGAGAAATGCTATAAATGGGGAAAGAATGGATTTTGAGAGTCAAAGGTAAAGTTTGGTTTCTATAGTTACGTAGATGAAATTGTAATCAAGAATTCAAATTTTGAAAGATGATCGACCAAGCATTAATTCAAAATTGGATAATTTCATATACATTGACCCTATTTCCATTTATGAAAAATTGCTAACATTCACAGACTCATTGAAGCGGTTATGTGGGTCAGGACCATCTTGTTGAACGTATGTGAATAAAATTATTTCGCTGTATTTCCCAACTCACAATGGCATTGAAAATATTTTCTCGGCACCTGAACCGCTCCCTTAAGACCTTTTATGACCTTGTAGGTCATCTTTTTTAAAAAAGGTAAATTTATACTGATTTTTATTGGAGAAGTTTTAAGTCATCAACTTCCCAGCCCTAGCAATATTACAGAGTGGTTGTCCAACGAACAAGATATTGAGGTGGTTTTACTGTGCCAAGGTGTGCTCATTGTGTGGCGTTCGCTCAGTCCAACGCGGCATGGTTGTTTGCCCGTGCGGTTTTCGCATACAAACTCTGTATGACTTGGGGCAGCTTTGGCGGTTGCAACGCCAGGCCTCGTGGTTTTGTCTAAGTGAAACTGAACCACATCAAACCGTGGCGAATTAGTCGGAGAGAGCTCCCGATGACGTCAAGAGCGAATGATTGACGCCCTAAGTTTTTGTGTACTGGAGTAGCAACACGAAGAAGACACAGTTAGCTACAGAGTGTTTCAAATCTCTCGTGACCTTAACTTTGGTCACTTATAGTACGAAAACTCTAATAAAAAAATAAAAAATGAAAAAAATGAAAAATGCACCTGGTTTTCTGTATTAGGAAATCTCATTTATTGATACGTTTTAAATACTTTTGATCGACAGTTTCTGCATTCTATACAGAAAATTCTATAATGTAACGATCAATTTTAGGATTGCATTACTTTTGAAACACTGTAGTTCGTCCTCAGATTAATACTAGTGGATTGATTGATTTGGTTTATTTTACTTCGCTTTTTGTGCCACTTTTGTCTAATTTGCGAAGATGGGGATGAGTGATGACATGATGAAATTGATGAATTGACACTCACAAACATCCATGCCGAAGCCGGGATTCGAACTCGGGACCCCTGGCGATGTAACGCGATGTGCTAACCACAACTCTACGGGGGGCGGCCAATAATACTAATGGATTATGATAACATTCTTATCTTCTCTCATATTCGTCAAGGTAAATGCAATCTCGACTATATAACTGACCATCATTCCTAATTTTATTCAGATGCATCTCAACATTGTGCAGTCACGGATACTTCTGGGTTGATACGACCCCATTAAAATCAATGCGATTGTTACAACCCAGATGTGTCCGTGACTGTACTTCCACCTACGCTTTGATCCATATCTCTCTCACCACAAGCTTTCCTCAACAATGATCCCATTTAATTCCTAAGCCATACTTTCTACCGAAGTTTTCTAGTTTTAATAATTCTAATATTTGGAACTTGACACAGATTATGTCAGTTTACAATTATGTAACCCCAGGTTTCTTCACATTTTTTTGGGTAAGGATTGTAGTATTGAAAGAAACTACCACATGTCGCCAGAGAGTCTAAGCGGCAATTCAGGTGATCCGATCGGCGTCTCCTTGTCAAGCACGAATTATACTACTACCTAGCATTGTATGGGCGTTGACACAGGGTGGGCTGTACCCCCAGTGAAATAGTTTGATCCCACCTACCTACCCACCAAAACATCCCACTTTTAATCATGTTTCTTGCGCACAGAGAGATAAAGAATTACATCGAAAAAGAGAAAAATAGTGCAAGAAAGACAGAATGGAAGAGATTAGAGAAACATGAATACATATATATATAAGGAGAATGAGAAAAGGAAAAGAGAGAAATATAAAAATGAAGAGAGAGAAAATGTACAGTAATATAGAAATAATGAGAGAAAGATAGAGAAATATAAGAAGAAAAACAGAGAAAGAGAAAGGAAGCTAGAAACAAAGAAAGAGGGAAAGAAAAAGAATCAAGAAGAAAAGAAGAGAAAGAGAAAGGAAGATGGAAATAAAGAAAGAGGAAAAGGAAACATAAGAAGAAAAGGAAAGAAAGAGAAAAAATATGGAAATAAAGAAAGAGGGAAAGGAAAAGAAACATAAGAAGAAAAGGAGATAAAGAGAAAGGAAGATGGAAATAAAGAAAGAGGGAAAAGATAAGAAACGTAAGAAGAAGAGGAGAGATAGAGAAAGGAAGATGGAAATAAAATGCTTCACACACAAGCATGCACAAAGGCGCGTTCCTCCATTGCAGGAAATAATTATACGGAACACAGACGCAAGACAAGTACCAGAGGCGCCGAATTAATGTTTGACGACCCTTTCCAGTTCTTCCGTGGACGTCAAGCGAAGTTAGAAGGTAACAACACAGTACAGGCGCTATTAAATTTGAGCCACTCTGTGTTAAGTGAACGAGCGAAATTATTTAGCACACCCTGCGAGTTGTGCCGTGGAGCTAGAAATGGAAATTTTGTCGAGGTGAGAGCCAACCCTTTTCCCGTGCCTCAGCCCTGACATTACTCGCCATTTTGTCGCCGCTAGCGAAAACGCTGAAGTAACAACTGTCCGTCGGACCTCGAAATTACTTCATCGCTTTGCAGAACACGACAAGGTTCAAGTTTGAGCTTTAAGTCTACTTTATGTAGATACATAGATAGGCTAATCGGGACTGGACCTACAGTAAAAGTGGCATCCGAACTACTACAGGGTGTCCGACAAGTCTCGCACCATAGACTACACCACATTGTGCTACGCCTGTGCGGGATTGGCTCGATGACAACTTCCCCGATCGGTGGACAGAACACGGAGGACACAGATGTCGCCTGACCTAAATCTACTTGGATTTGCTTTGTGGGGTTATTTTAGCAACAGGTATACGAAATGAAGATTCGTGATCTGCATCATCTACGAACGCAGATCGAGGAAAAGTGACGTGATATCACAGCCAATACGCTACACCGCATTGGAAATATCATGAAGTTCCGCCTCCAAACATGTTTAGAACTTGAAGGATGTCATATTGAACAAGTTATATGATTTAGAGTATGACGTGGGACTTGTCGGAACCCGGTTTGTGCCTCCACAGGGTAACGAACCCAGGCACAAAAAACAACAGAAACAGGAGGGGTATACCGAGAGATGCAGGTAAAACTTGTATGAACCGGTTTGGTTTTCACAACACGCTACGACGACAAAGGTCCCGGGTTCGGATCCTGGGGTGGGGATGGCTGTTCTTTGTGGATGTTCCTTCATCGATTTCATCATATCATCATTCATCCTCATCTTCGCGATCAGTCAACAGTGGCAGAAAAGGGAAGTAAAATGAACCAAATCAGTCTATCATAAACTGATATCATCAAAGTCTTATCACGTCCATTAAGATACTCTGAGAACACTTGAAGCACAGCAAGAAGTACGACTTCTTCTTTCATCTCGGAGTTCATCTAGAAGTACATTGATTAACTCTGGCATACACGAGATATCGTATTTGTCTAATCGCAAATATGAGGATGAGTGATGATATGATGAAATTGATGAACACTTACAGGAACACCCATGCCCTGGACGGGGTTCGAACCCGGTAAATTGGTGTTGTGACGCGGTGTGCCACTTAAGCTACTCGATATTAGTTTATTTTGAAGATTGAAACTTTACTAATCATATGAAATGGTACAGCCGACCTCCATTGCAAGGTAGTTAGCACAGTGTAGTACGACGTCAGGAGTCCCGAGTTCGAATTCCAGCCTGAACATGGGTGTTCTTTGTGAAGTCCCTTCATCAATATTATCATATCATCACTCATCTCATCTTAGCGAAACGTTCGTGAAAAACCAAGTCCAATCAAATAAAATTGTAATTTTATAATGCAACGAAAGAGACACCTGTTTTGAGACAAGCATTACAGCATTACAAAATTAATAATTTTAACTTCATACGTTGCCACTTGTGAAACCACAGTCACCTGCAAGTTTTTATTATTATGTCTGCCAGGTCATTGAACACTTTCACTACGTTCACGTTCAAAGTGCTCGAGAAGGGGATAGATATTCATGGCACTTGCCAACATCTCAGTAGTAGGCTAATGGAGTTGATTTCTACCTCCTTAGTGGTCTTTGGTCTACTTTCAAACACCTCACTTTGCTTTCCTGGTTTCTCTACACAGGAGGTAATCAGAAACAATTAAATCATGTGGCTTAGCAGCAACTGCACAATATTTTTTTTTAAGAATGTCGTAACAACAACTTCATGATAGAATCCATTCAATCAATCCGAGTTTTGAAAATGGTGTACGTTTGTGAAAAAATGAGAGTCAACAAGTGTTACCAACACCATGAGGGAAAAGTTCCCGTAGCAAACAAAATCGCTAGATTTATTGAAACAAGATGATACGTATTCTTAGCTTAGAACTTCTAATAAAATCTTCTAAATCTATACTTTGTTTACACAGAATAACTGTGGCTTCTGCTAGTTCACAGATTATAATTGCTCTCTGAGATTTGGTCAAGTTGCTAGTCTGTGCATTTAAGCTTGGATGTTCACTTGTTTGTTCATGCATGCAGTGTCTTAAAGGAGCAAAAGCGCCATCTACACATCAAGTGTTTATTTATGACATTTTTATATCTCTACTGAAATGAATCAAAGTACGAGACACAATAATCTAGAGCTTTGTAATTCTAGATGCTAACAGCGCTATAATAAAAATATAGTATTATAATAACAATTAAATGTTTGCTATCTTCATCTATATCTTCCACAATCAACCCCAAATTCCGCTTATTTTTAATCATGCGGCCTTCATGCTCTAGAAATTATTGTAATTTTGGTGTTCTTTGTGAATGTTCCTTCTATTTCTACTATTTCAGCAAAAGTGATTGATCTAAACAGATATCTTACCTAGTCCCCAGTATAATCCATACTCATATATATATAATTACATTAAATGACAGTGCAATCCTCCTGGAATTAGATCCTATATTTAACTAGCTTTTAATACAATAGAACAACATAACTTATATGAGTTCATGTTGCTATTCTGTACTGCATAAACAACCTTAGAACTCTCTCTTCTCATAACATAGGTTCTCTGCTAGTTCACTTTCTGCACCCCTAGACTCAATATTGTACCTGATCTCCACAAACTACTCAGCAAAATCTATCCATTATTGTTCCTCGCTTCTTTCTCTGAAAGAGGTTTTGTTTACTGTGCCTTTGGGTATTCGATCACTTACAATGCTCTACACATTACATAGAAATTATAGTCATACAATATTTCCTTACAAATGTATTGACCCTAACTACATTACTTACTTCAACAATGTTTTCTAGTTTCACATACTATATAATTATTCAAGTGCTGCCATCTATAAACTTCTCCGCCAACCTCCGCGGCGGAATTATTAGCCCAGCGAAGGGGATGGGGGGACCACACAGAGACGTCCCCCTTGATAGCGCAAAAAACCTTACTTGTAATTACATAAGCGTGACTGAGTTTTTTATAGTCTACTTTATTCATATATATTAAAATCGGGACTCGACCTACAGTTTAAAGTGGGATCCGAACCACTATGTGTCTGCACCGGGCGCGTGGTTATTTTTTTTAGAAAGAGTTGGACTTATTGATTGTTGAATTAATAAGTTACTGCTGTATAACGTACTAAGTATATTGCAAAACCATGTAGCAAATTTAAGCTAAGAGATTACTATTATTTTTATATCATTATGCAGGTATTAAATAAACACATACATATAATAAACGTGTTCTTTAACAGTACTAATGTTCGAAAAATTGCCATTCCTCTGTGACATGCAGTCTTCCTCACAGAAACGGACCATATGCACATATGCAATAACTGCGCTACACAAAGTGTAATAACGGATTCTGGCTAAGGGAGACAAAGTCGTTACAGATCAGTCGTTTTCATGTAAAGAAATCACTGTTGTTTAGTGTAACATCTGAATAAATACCGGTACTTGTTCAGGATTTGAACCCTGTCTCTCGTAACCAAAGGGTCTCTAGTTCGATTACAAGGAGCAACTGAAAAATTACTAAGAGGTTAAAGTTGACTTGAGTTAAGAACTATTATCTGAACAAGTAATTTGCATAATTCCAGTATTGCACTAATTTCTCTGCCCCTTTCCTGCAGGGGTGGGATTTCTGACGTTCGAAGCCTTCTGCCGAGTGGCCATGCATTTCCTGGAGGACGAAGACGCAGAAGTTATGCAGAAAGAATTGAAGGAGGCCTTCAGATTATACGACAAGGAAGGTGGGTATTATGTATACATTAGTATACATTCAGCAAATTAGCCGGCCCCGGCCTAGAGCAGTTAGCACATCGCGCTAAGACGCCAGGATCCCAGGTTCGAATCCTGGCTTGGATGTTTCTGAGTGTCCATTCATCAATTTCATCATATCATCACCCATCCATATCTTCGCAAATTAGCCAAAACTGGCACAAAAAGCGAAGTAAAATAAAGCAAATCAATCAATCATTCAGCAATTGAAGACTGAAATTGGTAAACGCTGTAAGTGCCAGAATAATTCAAACACCGCTTTCCACGTTAAACTGTGAAATGTGCCATGCTTTATAATGTGGTAAACGTGAAATGTGGCTGGTAGCCCTCTAAGTAGTAAAAAGGGCGTGTAAAGAGGTCACTAGTGTGCACGTTCTTACGGGCTGATGTGCGGAAGGATGCGATTTCCCAACACTTTCGCTTTTGGCACTTACAACGTTTACCACTTTTAGTCCTCAATTAGATTTTGAAGGGAGAAATTTGGTGGTGCACTTCACTTAGATATACAGCGTGTAACAAAAGTCCGGGAACACTTTAAAGAAATTATTGTAGCCAAACGAGTAGCATTACAAAGTAACAAAGTACATCATTTCAAAGAGTAAAGTTGTAAGTTTTTTTCAACAACACTCACTTTACCAACACTCTATGTGGGAACCATGAGTGACCCAACAAATGTCGACGCGATAATCAATAGGGAACGGAAGTTTAGTTAAATAAATGTGTTTTTTTTTCTGCGATAAGACAGAGACCCTAGTTTTTCCCAAAATTCTGATCATAGCCTTATATGTCAACACAGCAAATTTTATTTTACATAAAAACACACATTTTCCAGTTTTCCGTATGTAAATACATATTTTGCGAATTTTCATTTTAAATAAATAAAATCGTTCATTGTCTTCAGCTACCTCAAAATCCTCGAAGGAAAAAAAGTTTATTCTCCGCACCTCTTTCATATCGAGAGTGTTAGGTTTGTTTTGTCTTTGAACACGCTCGCTGGCAGACTTCTGGTGCCTCGCCTACGATCCTATTGGGGGGAAAATATTACCCCCACTGGATCTAACGCACAAGTGCTAATGTCTAAATGTACAAATATTTTTGGGAAAAACCAAGGTTTTCAAACTTTGTGCCAAATTGCATGTGTTTTGGAAGGAGGTGAAGCAGAGGAATCTTTGGGAAACTTCAGCGTTAGTGACATTTCGTGCTTCAAATATGCAAGAATTGTTTCTTGTGACGTGGAGCGATCTCTCTCACAATATAAGATGCTTTTTAGAGATAATCGTCACAGATTTACAATGGAGAATTTGTATAAAACTCTGGTGATCCACTGCAACTCTTCCAAAAAATAGCTCACTAAGGAGTAAGCATTTAGAAACTGATTTCAGGTGTTTAAAATGCATGTAATACTTTGTTTTTGTTACCAAATGTTTTTATATTTTGTCACATATTTTCCTGTTTTTATCACATATTTTCAACATTTATGAGACATAAAAAATAAATATTTCTGGTTTTTTTAGCACATAAAGTTCCGTTCCCTAATAATCAAACTCTTCCCACACACGGCCCAACATGTCTTCCGAGACTGTGGCTGTTACTTGTTCAATTCTCCTTTTGAGTTCCACAACATCAAGTGGAAGAGGAGGGACATATACATGGTCCTTTACATAACCTCATAAAAAAAATCATCCGTTGCACTCTTTGTTTTGTTAAATTCTAGCCTTCTCAGCTCCAGAAAGCTCCATCTTGATTATGACACCACCTAGCGACCATATATAGAACTACATGTAAAACCTGCAATGAGGAAAAAACTTATAACTTTACTCTTTGAAATGATGTGATGTGATTAATTTCGAGGATAAGACGATGAAACAATTTTTCTTTAAAACCACGTGATCCGAAAAACGTACTTGCCTAGTATCTCTTATATTAACATGTCCGGTTTTGGGCTTTTGGGGAAACAAATTCTGACTTTTACATGCTGTATATACTAATGGATATTATTTTTTTGTTAAATTTGTAGTTTTTGTAAATAAATGTGAAAATGTCCATACTGTATTTCTTTATAGAGCTTTGCAGAGATCTGTTCTAAGTAAGAGAAAGTAAAGTATTTAAATAAATTATTACAATTCCTTTATAGAAGAAGTGTCTACGTTGACTTGTTCTGCCTTTTGACTCCCCATACCAATCAAAATAAGTAAAACTCGATTTTATTTTTACAAAAATACTTAACTTGACCATCTGAAACAGGAAATGACTTCGGCGTTATTGTTACCTAAAATAAGAAATATCTTAGTGCAAATCCACAATTAAATCCAGATGATTCATAACGAACAATACGGAAACGTGGGGAAGGGAATGTTGGTATTTACCAGTAATGTCTTCCTTCAGGAAAAAAAAGTCTCGCACGTCAATCAAGGAATAGTCTAAAAGCATTTAGCGATATTGTTAACCTTTGAAGTTAGAATTTCAAAATGGTAGCTTATTTTTTTGGATAGATATTTGCTTTGGAAAACATTTCTGCACGGTAGAAATTGACTTTTCTATCTTTCGTTTCAGTCGTTTCGAAACACACGAAGGGGGGAGGGGGGATGCGTTACATCGTTTTTGCACTTGACACCACCAATCCTAAATACAGTCCTGATTACTAATAAGTAGGGCTAAGATTTTTCAGACCTAAAAATCACCAAAATATGCAAAATAAAATATGCTCTTATGACCTAAAATTTTACAAAATATGCACTATAATTTGATTTTATTAAAAAATTAGAAAACCTAGACTGTTTCAAACATTAATATCTAAGTTATGCTGAAATATTTTCATATACATACTATTTTTAGTTCACTTTATGGGCCCTGATGAGTTGAAATGCACAATGAATACTTTCTCTAAATTTTCAATTAAAAATTAAAAATATTTTGCTGCAGTCCAAAACAAAACCCAAGTGAACATGGCAGTAAGAACAAATCCACTTGGAAAATGACTATATTTCTTGAAAAAGCGAAAATATGCTGCATATGACCGAAAATCCATCAAAATGTGCTTTATCACGCAGAAATGGCCAAATATGCCAAAACATGCCCTTAACAATCACCTTCATTAAATTCTTAACACATCATCCTTACCAAAAAAAATATGCTAAGTCATAACAATCCTAGCACTACTAATAAGAAACCAAATTTGAAGTACAAGATTCGAAATCACGCAAATTTGTACAATTATTATAAGACAAGAAAATATTCTTGAAATGAATTCAACTTACTTTGTCAATATATATAAACACAAATAGAAGACTAAATAGCTCTGCTATACCAACAAAATTTCCCTCCCGGCATAAATTATGACCTCTGAAATTGCGGTAAGATGTGAATTAGGTGAGACACTTAATGAAACGCATTAAGGGGGTGGGGGCTTGATTAATGATCCGATTAAGGACATTCATGCTAAACCACTGATAGATGGAGGACGATAAGTAACGGTGCTCGTTCGCAGGTGACATATTGCCACCTACAGCGTTGGCCTGAGGTTGTCAGATAATAGTCTAGCTACAGAGTAATTTAGTTTCACTACTGAGCGATTATCCACATCCCAATGCAATTCTTCATTGCCTTCCGCTTTTATTTTTTCATTCGAATTCCTGTTTCGACGCTGCAAGCCCTTGGAAAAAAGCAATTTTAAATTATCAGTGTATGCAACCACGAAGCACAAATAATTTCATTTATATTTTTCTCATCTCACTTTGCTGCCACTTTTGGATGATCGCGACGATGAGGGTAAATATTATATAGATGAAATTAGAAAACTAATGTCCAAGTTGGAAACCCTGAGTCTTCGGTTGTGTGAGTAGACCATTCGACTCATTGGGCCACCGAGGTGGCATAACTGAATAGCTGCTAGAAAAACAATATAAATCCTTTTCATTACTTTAGTTCCTATATTGAGACTACACTTGCGTGATGTTAGCAAATATCTTGAATAAAAGCAAACTTTCTTAGTTAACTGTTATACCGTTGAGCTTCATGGTTCGATACAGGGTGTTCTCAAGCTAGAGACTCCCAAATATTCCTCAGCAACTTTCTTATTTACTTATGGAATCCTGTGAGGTCTGTGAATTTGCAAATCTGTCGACAAATTACGAATAAATAGTACTTACTTTCAACAAGATAGTGTAACATATCACCACGAATGAGGGAATTTACATATTTTTGGCGACCATGTAATCTTCAAAAATCTTTTGTCAGCGAGATTACAGTTTTTTTAGTTGAGGTCTTCTTAAGTCCACTTTTTTGCACACTAAGACTAATCGGAACTGGACCTAAGGTTTTAAGTGGGATCAGAACCACTGTGTACTTTCACCGGGAATCGAACCCGGGATCTCTTGATTAGACGGCGACAAAGTTACCATTACGCCATCAGGGAGGCCCACCATATGTTTTTGTGGGGTTTACTGAAGATATGAGTATACGTTATTGCATGGAGTTGTTATCATTCAGAGGTCACACTTATTGTGGGAAGAACTTGTTTTGTGAGATACATCAGTGGGTTTAAGTCCACTTGATGCTTAGATACGGTAATCGGGACTGGACCTACAATTTAAAGTGGGATTGGAAGTACAGATTCCTCCATTAGGAATCGAACCGGGGACCCATTGAATACAAGGCGTCAGTGTTAGCACGATGCCATACGAGAAATCAATATAAGGAATACATGTATGTGAATTTTCATTGTTGAGGAATATTTGCTGTTTCTATAAAATACCATCATGTAATTTTACGTTCAGCATTATCATTGTTGTTGCAACCAATCGAATGGCGCCAAAAATCAATAAGTTATTTCACCGGACTAAATAAGATGTTTCGATAGTTTAAAATGTGAAAGAAGCTTCAGTTGGTGCCAATCGGATGTATTTGTAAAAAATAATTACCTTTGACGTATCGATGCGATAATAGATAGATGTATTAAAGTTGGTTGCTTTATATTTCAGGCAATGGCTACATCCCAACATCAAGTCTACGAGAGATCCTTGCTGCCCTCGATGACCAACTGACTCCTGACCAATTAGATGAAATGATTGCAGAAATTGATACCGATGGCTCCGGGACGGTTGACTTTGACGGTACTTAATATTCTTTCTTTCATTCCTAAGGACATATTTAGGGGGGTCCCAAGGGTCCGGACCCCCCCGAAAGACTTACCAAGTTGTAAAATTAAATATTGAAAATGTACTTTTCAACACAATACTGTACTCAATTGTACTTTAATCGATGATTATTAATTTCCTATGAACTTGGGAGGCAAGGGTTATTGTTATATTTATAATATTTATTATTATTATTATATTTGGATTCTACTGCTTTGAATGACAGTACCAAAGAAGATTTATGCACACTACCACTCACGACAATATGCATAAAATATTAATCAGGAAGGATCTAACATCATTTTTTATTATTCGATAAATACTCAATTCTTTATATATTTGACATTAATTTCCTTGTTTTTATATAAATTTTGGCGATCTTAAGTACACGCAAGCTACAAAATAAATGTATTATATCTATATTCCTACGCTATATTTTTAGATATTCATGTGATAATAAAAATGCAATATTAAAAAAGTACATACTTGTATTTTAATCAATATTAAATTTAATAATAAATTAGTTATTTTAATTTAAACATTTATATTATTATTATTATTTAGACATTTGGTTCGGAACCCCCCCCCCCTTCCCGAAATATATTTCTAGATATGTGCCTGCCGAGTTCGTGTCTTGTTACAGCTCTTTGAGTGTAAAAATGAATGAATGAGCGAGTTAAAATTTGTTCGTGCGTTGGCACGTATGGGCAATTTGCACCCTTCAAAGAATACAAGAGACAATTCCCTTATCGAAAAGCCTTGCCTTAAAATTTTAAAAAAGAGGTGCAAGGGGTGATAAAGATTAAAAGTGCAAGGTTGTAAATATACCTGCGCAGGGTAGTGTACACAACACATTTAAAGCTGAAGGTAGACTAAAATCTTCCTTAGAAGCAGTATAAGGGGTCCACTCTTCTCAAAAAGCTAATAAACATGTTTTAAATCACTGAACATAATGTAGATATTTCTCATACCATGTGGGTTTCATGTGACGTCAGGATTCGCATAGTGGCCATGTTTGTGGCCAATTTTATTTGTCGTTTGCCACGAAATATCCATCTCGTAGCGTTTGTTACATCTGCACCAACTGCAACTTCGATTTTAATCACGAATGCCTGTGTTAGTGGCTGCTCGAAGCCACAATGCAACAGCTTGTGACGTATAAATTATTTTTATTAATCTACCATATAAAGGTGAATGTGTCTTTACGAAGATGATACTTTTCTACGAGGCTAGAACCCATTTTTAGCTTAAAAATATAATTTTACAAAATTTAGTACTTTATCTCGTTATTAACTACTTAGACAAGGTATAGCCTGCCTTTATTCTAATTTAGTCCTTGAATTTAATTCCCAGAACCCTATTCTCCTATAATGTTTCTACTATTAGGTAAAATATGCTTTGGTTCCTTAATCATTCATCTGAACGACGTTAGTGTACGTTCATTTTGTGAACCACTATACGTTATCATAACAGTCTGAATTTAATGAAAATACATTATTGTGGATTTAAAAATATTCATACATTGATAGTAGATAAGAAATGGAGCAATAAGATTTTACTTTAAAAATATGTTTCCTGAAAGAAAATCCGTTTTATTTACTCACTTCGAAATATGAACTTGTCAGTCTCTTAAGTTTCTAAATTCTACATATCAACTTAGTGTTTATTACGACTAACTTAACGGACAAACAAATAAATCTAGATTTTCAGACCTCTTAAATTCAAATATGAATTTTGGTTATAGGACCCTCCCCTATATATGTTCCACTTCGACTTAGAGGGGCTACTTATACGAATATTTCATTTATGATATGTAAACGAACATAACTTTAGATTATATATATTTTCAATAAGTCTTATATTTACGCCCAATTTTGAAAGCTGGTCGCAATTTAAATTTATGCACTTATTTTTCAGAGTTTATGGAAATGATGACCGGCGATTAAGAAGTTTCACAAGAGGCTGGAACGAAGGAAAATAACAACCTAAGCATGACACCAACAACTATGAAACACACAATAACTATCCACATAAGAGTCATATTGGATAATTGGTTCTTTTTTAATACACAGCACAATTATGTTAACTAACAACTATGAAATACTGATGTCAAAACAAAATGTATATTCTGTTTTGAATTAAATTAATGTGATGTGTATAAAAATTGATCAGGCAAAACCACGACCTATACATTTTGAACCTTGTTACTGTTCCCACAAGCAAATGTTATTAAAGTCTCACAATGATTTACAATTAGTTTTACTGAAGAAGTCCAATGAAATTAATTTTAAACGAGGAAATATGGAAGAAAACCTGAAATTTGTGAAAAAATAAAAACATATACACGGATATACAAAATTATTACAGTGAGGTAGGTAAGTTTGAATATTTTACTGGCATTGCACTTTAAGGAAGTTTGCAATGCTGAATTCTCATTCAGAGATTTTCATAAATTCAGTGTTATTATATTTTTTATAAATGAGGAAGAATAAAATAATTAATGTTATTAATAATTAATTATTAAATATTAATAAGTAATTATTGTCTGATTCTTACATGTGTATAAACCTAAGTCTGGGTGTCAACACCAGAAAAAAACGTTGCAAAGCATTCTTTGGTTTATCAAAATGAAATTATTTTTTGATCAGACGAAAATACCACTTCACTTCGTGTTTTCAAGAAGAAGTGTTTGAAAAAAAAAGTAAGATGCCGTCACATAACTTCATACTTCAAACTTTGCCAGTGTTTATCAATGCTCTTTGCCTATTAACTTAACTGAACCAAGTCCGCCTGCATAAAAAAACAACTATTTTTGTTCCATTTTAAATAACGTCCATACGCACAACTATATTGATTTAAATTTTGATTTGCACTGAAATATTTCTTGTTTACAACGTACTCGAAACCTCTCCTTCTTTAGATTTTGAAGTTGGGCAGTTTCTGGCTAACTCGTTCGCTTGAAGTAGGGCGGGGGGAGAGGAGGGGGTTACGGTGGGACTACCAAGCGACTGGGGTCATCGTCCTTCTGCCTCACCACTTCCGACCCAGAGGGCTTTTTCGACTCTACAGGGATTGCAATAATATCTTTCTTAGTTACAACTGATCTTTCCCAGATAGCACGAAAGCATGTGGCAAGCTTTGAGGTAGCTTGCTTGTGGCTTGTAAAAAACCTGGGATACGGCAAGCTTGCAAGGTTACTTCAAGCATGCAGCTTTCTATGACAAGATTTGTGCAATGTTGACACGCGATAACCAATTAGCTAGATTAAAAGCTGATGTAAGTTTATAGCTTGCCATTATATGCTTGCAGCAAGTTTCTTTACTGTGCATGAAACGTTTGATGCTAGATGACAGTGCCAAAGATATGTGAAATAACATGAGTTTTCTTAACAGAATGAAGGACATGTTTAACATAGTTAGGGAAAAGCTGTGTTTTAACACTCTTCAAAAGATGTGCGAACATCGAAGCCACAAGGAAGAGAAACAAGTGTAGTGTAATGAACAAAATGAATCTCTCATGAGCAACGTTTCGAGGTCGCACTTTATAATCAGGAGCTCAGTATGTTAAAAAAAAGTGTCACCTTCAATTTGGATGCAAAATAAGTGTGAAGAGAATAAAATTGTGACGTTATAAGAAACATTGGTGGCCAACTGCAATACGAACCCAACTGCCTAATTTTTGTATTGCTGTTTTCTTTGGTAAAACTAATATGATTATGCTTGTGCTATGAATATAAAGAGAAAAGACAGCTTGTATATGCAAGCTGGTTTGGTAGACAGAAGCTGGCTTGGTTCAGCTTGATGCAGCTTGCATTGGCAAGTTTGTTGCAAGTTCAACGTTTAGTAACTAGATACTTGGATGCAGCAAGCTCACAGTTTGTCATGGGGAGCTTGCTGGAAACTTCTTCTCTTGACATGACAAGCTTGCAGCAAGTTTCCTTTCCATCTGGATTGTAAAATTCAAGAAAAAAAAGCAGTGGAAATCTTTGCAAATTTCACAATCGTACAAAAAAGAAATTAAACAAAGGAATTTAGTGTATGACCAAAATAAATATTCTCAGTTTCCCCCCCTCTCCCGCCAAATGTCACCTTTTGCATCCCCCTCAAGCCAGATGCAAGAATTGTGTTTATAATTTGCACGCTGTAAAGTTCACATTTTGACTGTGCACATGTTAGGAATAATATCTGCTTAATTATTGAAATTATGAATCATTTAAAACATTTGTAAGGTGATCATTAAAATGCACACAAAACGCTAAGGAGAGACATGGTGTAGTGAACAAATTAAATGACTTTCTTTATACGCACATTAAGTAATTACAGAACATGTGCAGACATGTATGAAGTCAGTATTCAAATACAAATCTTTTCCATGAATCTGGAAATGTTTTAAAACACACACACACAGTGATATGTGCATGTGTATTACTGAATTAGTTGTTGTGTAAACTGATGTTCCAAATCAATCAATATTTTGGGAAATATTCAAATTGAAATTTTAATTTTCGAATAAGGTGTCCGAAAAATATTTAACATATGCGATGGACTTATAACCTTCACCATACAACAACCTTTTCTTAAACCTTGTGGAAAACAATGTAGCATGACTTGTAGCGGACGACTCTCAATGCCGCCCCGCTGGATACCACTATTAGAAAAAATATTATTGTATTAAATTATTCAACTTTCACCAAAAATATCTGTATTTTATACACATAGAACAAAAAACGTGTCAATTGACACAAACATGTTGACTCTAATAACACATTAACGTGCATAAACTGCAAATTATGCACTTTATTTAAATTCTAAAATTCACTTCTAATGCTTTAATTGACACAGCTAAATGCATAATTTTGTTGCCTTTAAAATTATCTTGTCTGATCTTCCAAATTGATGCATTTTTAGTGCATCAAATGGAACACCAGCTAATAAAAGTGCTCTTTTATGCATTTCTATGTTTATTTTGACTTACCAAGAAGTGCATCCTTTGCAGTTTATACACGTTAATGTGTTATTGGAGTAAACATGTGTCAATTGACACGTTTTGGATTGTGTGTGTGTAACCTGCAATGTTATACATACACAACAGTACTTACATAATTTTCTGTAAGTAAATATAGAGCATTATAATTTGAAGCATTCATTTTAAATATAAATATTCATATGACGCATGGTAAAGTTATTTACAAAGTAAAGAGCCTTTGTGTGTGTAAATAATACGATTTTCGACATTATTTCATTCCTAACATCTAAAACAATTATGTTAATTAATTAATATTCATCGACGTCTAGTATCTTTTCTATGCAGAAAGAGGACAAAACATGCACTGTACAATGTACAACTGTGGAACCTTTTCGCTATATATATGCATTCCCCATGGCTACTATAAACAGTAACAGTATAGGATTAATAATATAAATTTGAAAACTGCATTCTATAAAATGTATGCATTCTTTCATTCTCCGAACACGCTAACAAACAAAACACTAAAAGGTTATAGCATTCCTTATTTTTGGCTAAGGGGGAATGAGTCTACAAGTAGAGAATGTAATATTCAAATATTTCATAACTGAGGGTCAATATTGAGAGTTTGGTGGGGGAATAAAGGAAACACTGTAAAGCAAAATTTAATTTGAATTTAAAGTTTAAAATAACTAGTAAATTAATTTCAGATTTTGTAGCAGTTCTTTTGCAATCAAGTATTGTTTCATCTTTTGGGAAAATTAATTTTTCAGTGATAAATTACACATATTTTGTATGAAAAGTAGATTTGAATGTTATATTTATGCGAAGCAGTTATTTGTTTTACAATATATTTAATTGACATAGATATTCCACACTTTTTATGCATTGAATATTAAAAGAAGCATGTCTATTATAATTTCTGTGTTTTGATTGCATTGTCTGAGGTGTCAAAATTTAATATATTTAAGTATATAGTTTCGCATTTTAATGACCTTATTTACAATAATTCTTAAATATTTGTCATAAAATTATACACATTATTCTCTAATATCACTAAATTGTCAAATGAAATAAACTGTTAACATTAATTGCAATATGTGACAATTATACTTCTAATTTAAAATTTCAAGAAAACATGCAATTAACATTCGAAAACTTTACGAAAACTAATAATATTTCAATATCAGCATCGCACGGGATAATATTTTCAATGAAGTTACTGGAATTTAGTCATGCACATGAAATTAATATTTACACGTAATTATTTATTTTTAAGGTATGCAGAATTTGTTTGTACTTAAATTTTGTACAAGCAATATTTGAAATCGATAATGCTGAGAAAATATTATTTGGTTCTCATGACTTACGGAAAAAAATTATAATTAGTAAACATATGTAACATTAAAATTACATATCAGCAGATGGTTTGTCTCTTGAACACTTTTTTAAAGAATTTCCAAGGTGCGTATTATCTCCTTTAATATTAGAATTATGCCTGTATTTATATTCACAAAGAATTGTTAATGCACAGGAAATATGACCTTAAAAGGGAAGAATAGTAACAATTTGTAACTGCAAGGTTGCTGCATAAAATGAAAACTTGCAAAATCATAAGGGCAGAAAGAAGGGGCATTCCAAAATGGAAAAGCGAATAAACAAGCAGATCAAGATGCGCATATCTCTGATGCAAGAAAGACAGCAGGCTATATTTCGAAACTATGCTCTAAACTCTCTGAATTCAGATACAAGCGGTACTGTACCTGACTGATGCTCCTAAAGCTACTTGCACTCGCACTACTTCTGGCCTGGAAGAAAGGAGAAACACAATGTAGGGACCCCAGAAAGCTATTGTTTTTTGGAAGTGACCCCGAGCGAATTAACCACAGAACGGTGTTCTTTTGTTATAAACGATTTAAGTCGAGCCACAGGAAAGTTACGTTATGTAACAATAGCGGTAGTTTTAAAAAAAAATCAATAATAATTATTGAGGAGTTTATAAATTTCATTTCATGATTCTGAATTCAATCATTAACTAACATGTTAGCCTGCATCCCGCAGAGGAACTTGTAAACATGAGATTACGTAAAGGAGCTTCAAATAACTTAAAGATATTATTGTGCTTCTCGTATGACACTGGTAAACATGCATAGATTGCAATTAGAAATGTATGTTTAGATATAACTATTAATAGGCGAACAACTCAAGCTTTTAAGCGAACTATGTAATTACAATCCCAGATAACACGAAAGTTGTGGCAAGCTTGTAGCAAGCTTGAAGTAGCTAGCTTGTAGCTTGTCAAAGCCAGTTGTAATGGCAAGGTTGATATAAGCTTGGCATGTCAAACTTGCTGCAATTTTGACACAGTAACTAGTTGGCTTGATTCAAGCCTGATGCAAGCTTACAGCAAGTTTGTTCACTTTACATGAAAGTTTGTTTCAAACATGAAGCAAGCTTACTGTGCTATCTGGGAACATCTGCTGAAATTTGCATTAAATGCTCAATATTCATGCTCTTTAAGAGACTGGTGTTTTCTTCAACAGGAAATACCAACATCCTTTTAAAAATCTACTTCTTAAGTTGTTATGTTCTTGTACAAAATACATCATGCATGAATTAATTATTAAAATAGCTCTAGCTACAAATTACTTTACTGTGGCTCAAGTGCGAAATACAAAATGTAATATAGACGAAATTACTAGCAGAGTTAGCAAGCAATAGATACAAGCTACAGAAAAATAGAGGAAAATAAACGCTAATAGTAAAGAGAATCGAGTGAGGAAAAAATAAATTAGAAAAGTATGTTTAACGAGTTAAATGTTAAACTGTTGTACACACTTTTCTAAATCGAATGTTAGTCGTTAATATCGATGGCGGAACTGTTTGTTGTAGGATTCACATAATTATTTTCACACCTCTAAGTATTTTAATCGTGGAATAAAATACTGCACATACTGTATTTTGCAACTTTTAGAGAAAACCATATTATTTTTTTATTCAGTGTCTATGCGTCATCTACGAGGTGAAATTAACAAACTCATAATTTGCTTCCTACTACATTTCTATTTATTCGACAATGCCCAACTTTGTTAGTGATAACATTTGAGGTTGTTGACAGTTCATCATAGTCTCATTCATACCACAACGCTGATATGAGCAACTTTATCGTGGGTTTCTTCCGATTTCTACGAACAGAATTCTCGAAAAATAATATGAAATTAATTTAATACAGGTGACTCTGACTGTGATGACACACACCCATTGTAATTTTCACCTCAGTCCCTATTGCGCAGTACATTCTATTCTAAGGTTAATCATGAGATATATTATTGAACGTAACTGCATGTTCACTGGAGAGAACTCATAAATAAAACTTTTGTCAGTCGACTGTTCTGAAGTTGACCAATTCAACGCTGGGTATAATAGAGCCTTCTTCTTCTTCTTCTTTATTTTATGGCTCACACCGCGTTTGCAGTTTCTAGCCAAAGTTGCTGAGTTCAGGTTCTATTGTTAATAACTATGTTCCAAACTGTTGTGAATATCATTCACTTTCTTCGAAACACTGTCTTCCTGTTCTTAAGATATAACAGTTTTGTGAGGTTATTAATTTAAATTGTAGTGTGAATAGAGCCCTTGCAATTGTAAAATAATCCTCCCAGCCAGTTTAGTTCAAAACTATATAGATCGGTTTATACTGACAAAGGGACTCTATCTGGACATATGCATATTCATCCCAGACGGTTTTCTGTATTAATCAATATAAAAAAGCAATATCTTCGTTGCTTCCGAAGAAGTGAAGATAGAGAAAAAATTTATACTCAATGGGATCACCTCGACCATCTCTATTGGCTTGAACAATTTTTTTACCCCCAAATCTTAACTGCAGATACGTCATCAGGACTCGATATTTAGTGAGTATAAGAAGTAGGAAAGAAATTGGAGATCCTTCCGGTATTATTGCATGTATAATTTTGAAGCCAATTCTTGAAATCCCTTACAATGTAAACAGTCCTAACAATACGAAATTGAATCCTTGTGCGATTGCAGTCGTTGCCATGGATATTTGTAATATCTCTTTCGATTGTCGAAACATTGGACAACTAGCTTAAGAAGGACAAATCTCCCAAAATGTCGAAATAATATTAATACAAACAAAATATCCAACCACATACAGGACGTACCAAAAATCAACTGCAAAAAGCCTGTAGGAATCGAGAGGTCCCGGGTTCAATCCTGGCGGAGGCATATTGCAGATATTGGTTTGTATTGCACCTTAAGCCAATGAATGGTTCTCAACCTTCGTGAGCCCGGTAAATTCGTTTTTTAAAAGTTGATGCCAATAGTAAATAGCTTTCTAACTTTCTTTAAACTTGTACATTATTTAATATTTTGTTGCCAGTTTTGGGCTGCAAGTAGCTTCACCCTTCCGGCCCCGAGTCGAGAGAGGCCCCTCGATTGTAATGACATTTATTTTTTTACCATTTTTTTGAAGAAGGAACTTGTGCCGATAAAATAGATATTTTACAGAGACAGGCACTGCGCGTTTGTCTAGGACTAATGAAATCTAGTCCAAATTTTGGTGTATACAGCGAGAGCGCTGAACAGGCCCTTTCATTTAGACTCCAGCATTCTACTACGAAATTTCTATTTAAAACATGGGAAAGACACACCCATCCTTTCAATAAAGCATTTGCAATACAACGACAACTGGGCGAAACTTTACCCTTGGATAGATCATGTACTAGATATTACTTTTTTTATTGTACAACTTAGATAGAGGAGCATATCACCTAAGTTACAACATACAAAATCCCTTGATTTACACTTTGAGGATCCTTACCGTGTCACCTGTCAATGTCAATTACGTCGATATCCAATATTATAAATAAATTTGGCCAGTCTATGACTTCATATACACCGACGGATCTGAAGATGACGTACATGTCGGCTGCTCATTCTACGCACCTTGCCAAAACGTCATTCTGCTTACCGCAGGACATGTCGATATTTTCGGCAGGATGTTATGCAATCTAACAGGCATTACTCGATGCCCTTGGAGCGGGGTACAAGAAAACTCGCATTCTAACTGATGCCTTGAGTGTTTTATTTACACTCGATCGTTGTAGGAAAGATGCATATCGCATGCCCATTTTCACGTCCCTGATCTTACAAGCTGCATTAAATCTCCGCTAAAATGATCAACGAGTACAATTCACGTACGTAAAAGCTCATAGCAATCTTAATCCATATCAGGACTTAGTGGACCAATATTCAAAAACAGAAAAGAACAATCTTTTTCCTACTCCCATTCGTTTATCCTGTAACGACCGCCATGTTAGGCAGATTTCAGTTGTATATTGGCATTTATCTTATTCGTATACTTTCAAGTTAAGAACTTTTATTAAATTATTTATACTTAATTGTTTTTATAATTCATGTATATATTCACGATTTATCTTATGTTATAATATTATTCGCGTATTTTTGCAACATTTATTCAGAATTCATAGGCTAATAATTATCCCAAATAATATGCAACGTTTTCATTGTTTAAGCACAAGTTAAATACATCTCTTCTTAATATCGATTTTTGTTCAACAATGTACAAGATTGAAGTAATTTGTCTTCGTTATAAACTAAATCTTTATTTAATCATTTTTTTTATGTGCAAGGGCAAATATGGTTTATTTGTTAAAATCAGTTTAGTTATTTCTATATAGTTTAATATTGTAATATTATAGCAAAGTATTTCTCCCTCGTTTTCAATAAAATATCGTATTCCTATTGGCTGTTTATGTTAGAAGTGGGGGAACCACGCTTCGTGTTCTTGGCGATGTAAAAACTTCCACGTTGGCATTTTTAATTGTTGCCAACCCTAACTTTATCTTACTATCGCTAATTAACATTGATGTGTTATACAAATTATCAGTTTTTCTTGTGTTATTTTATGTTATGAGTTTGTATTGTAAGTTAGAACAATCTGTTATGCTGCGCCTCGCGCTTGAGGTAGCAGTTGAGGTCTTGCTATTAACTGTGAAGGCGGTGCGCGGACTCTCGTGTTAAATAAATTGCTTATCACTGCCTGCGAGCGTGCATGACCCAACAAAATATAACTTTTAACTTGTGCGAATCAGTATGTACGCGCGCGATTCGTGATTAAAGATTTTGGACATTTTAATTATAAAGTATTTGGAATTTTATTTACTGTCACGTGTCCCAATTCGGTGGTTACCTTCGTGGAGGAAGGGCGGATCGTCTTAATCCCGATCCCTGGGTGAGAACTGGTGCTCCCAACTGACCAGCCGGAGCAAGGAGCGGTGTGTTGCCAATTCGGATCTCCATAGCCTGGAGTTACGAGTGGTGGCACGTTGCATTGCACTTTGTGCTGCCGCAACTTGGGGCGTTGCATTTTGTGACCCCGCAACGTATGGCGTTGCAATCCTATACTGACTGACCTTCTACCCCGAGTTAAAATGAAACTTAATTCCCAATGGGAAGCCCGAGCGCTTAATCAAATTGCAAATACGACCACTTATAAATGGTACGCAGAGAAAATGTTCAGTCGACCTTGGTTTCATGAAATGAAACTTCCCCGTGAAGTGATAACATTCACACTTCGCCTACGAACGGGACACGTATGCACAAACGAACACTTAGCAAGGCTGCATCAAAATCCCTCCCCTGCCTCTGATTGCGGAGCAAACAAACGCCAAATCATCTCTTCTTCCTGGGGGCTTCCCCGATGGCGCAGTGGTAGCGTCGTCGCCTTGCAATCAAGATGTTCCGGATTCGATACCCGATGGAGACACATAGTGGTTCGGATTCCACATTAAACTGTAGGTCCAGTCCTGATTAGCCTTCCTGTGCACAAAGTGGACTTAAAACACCAACTCAATCGTCAATCGCTTCTTCCATTGCCCGTTAAGGAGCAAACACAGAAACGCTTTTTTTTAAACAGATTTCACAGAGCCTAGATACCATTCCCTGTATCCATACCCTCCCTATTATCGTGTCCTTCTCCTCGTACGATGTGGATATTATATAGTTTTGCCCGCCAGAGTGGTATTCAATTTTGAAATGTGTGATTATATGCAAGTTTGTGATCAGTGTTACAGTACAGTGAAGTGAAGTGTAATATTACAACATATTAAAGACCACAACAACTACTTCGACTTCGATTCTATAATACTCCCCCAGTGTGCTACACCCCTTAGATCCTTGATCAAGACTACCACATACCCGGCGGTGAGGGTCATGAAGAAGAAGAAAAAGAAGATGCTATATTATGCTATACTTCTAACTGACGGCTGGGAAACAACGAATCAGCTATCAGTTGAATTCACTTCGACTGACATCGGACATTTTCGAGTCACAAGGCACCGAGAGTTCCTGGCGGGTCGAAACAAATGAGCGGCGGAGACACAGTTGTACAATAGTACCCAAAGCGCGGGAAACGAGTACACAAACACCCAAAATAAGCTAATAGAAACCACTGACTCTTGTCAACGTTGCAACGACAGAGCGATGTTACCCCTACAGCTTTTACTTCGCGACTCAGGTTGTTGACACTCATCGAGCTACATACCCCCGATGACGGTTTGTGGATAGATAGATCTATGTAGCAAAAAGTAGGCCAACCGTCAGTTGGGTCTGCGATTAGTGTATACTCTGAATATAGTTTTTCGTAATACACATATATATGTGTGTGTTAATTCCCTCCTTAACCCAGTGGCGGCTGGCCAAGTGCAACAAGTGCAGATGTTTTCACCTAATTTTCAAATTAATATTGACATTTTTCATTTGCTTGTTAAATTAAACTATTTCCCAGCAGAATGCACACGATAATACTCAAATAACACGCCGCCCGGCGCTACGCACGTATTGAGTTCGTCCCAACCCAAGAGCAAACACCGCTAGGTTGCGGAAAACTTAGCCGGTTGTCATGGCAACGGCGACGTCACCTAGCGTTGGCCTTGAACGGGTGTCGCCTTCTAGATGAAGCAGTTCTCTCGTCGGAGAAAACATCGCATCCAGTGCTTGTGGCAAAATCTTCGCGTTCTCGCGAGATCTTGTTCCGCGTGTGTGTTTCGCGTTTCCTGCCGTGTGTTGTGTTCATGTGTTGAGCTGTGGTTTCTACAATGAACCCAGTAAATGACTTAGCGTGTAATTTGTTGCAGACACCATTTTCCAGATGGACGGATGAAGACAAAAAGACGTTTTAAATTGAGGGGAGGGCACTGGCACTTACTATTTGTTTTCATTGCCTATAAATATACTTCTTCACCTGTTATTTTAGGCACGAGCCGCTACTGCGGCTTAACCCCATCCCAATATGTAACGCCTGTACAGATGCTGATGCGTTTATTATTACATAAAACCAGTGGCGTGGCGTGACTTTTTCAAAAGTGTTACCGGTCGTCAGAAGTTATCATCTCCACCCTAACCCCCCTAAAAAAAACATGCCTTTGATCTGGATTTTTGTTCATTTCGTTCTTTTTTCTTTTAATCCGCTCAGTGATTTATTTAGCCATAATCACTTCTAGAAAGAACTACCACTCATGAGAGAGTTACCGCGAAAATCCAGTGAATAGTAGTCGAGCCTTGTCAACCATCTCTGTTTCTTTGCAAAGAGGTGGAAAGGGGAAGAAGAACCACATATTCGGGTCAGTTTGACGTTTCTGCAGTGAACAGACGACAGAATTCCCCTCCTCCAGCGGTGGAAGGGAAGTCCAAATGTACGTTCTACTGTTGCCAACTTAGTTGCTTGGAGCAAGGTTTGTCCAAATCACGAATCGCATCAAGTACTTATCTTTTCATCTATTACGTAAAGGTTTCAGTTGTAGTGAAATTCAGCTTTGGCTTTGCAGTCTAGCTCTTGTTGCTTCAGAGAAATAGTATCCCCGTTTTAGGCGGGATTTAACTCTTTTCTGGAAATCGAATGTGACAACACTTGCTGCTGATCCGGTATGTCGCAGCGGCAACAGGGCCTCTAAACAGGCATATGAATAACCCCCAGCACACTTGCCTCTAAGTCTTTCCCCGATGTTCCCTTGCATTGACGGACGACCTTTCCTCTTGTTGCCTCTTGAGGGTAGCGGAACGGCCTGTCTCTTCGCTTTTGTCGGCTGCAGAAAAAATGTCCTCTGCAATATATACTCAACTGCAACGCTGTCGGTTAACTTATTTAACAATGTTGTTATTTTATTGAGAAAAAAAACTTCTTTATTTCTTTAAATTTTTCTGTTATCTGCGGTAACACCGGTTACATGCACGCCACGCCTCTGCATAAAACATACGATACCTCTGGTGTGAATACAGACGACTATATTAAAAGCAGGTATTTGAATGTAGCTCGATGAAGAATCGTGGCTTCAAATTCAAGATATCTATGGCAGTTGGTGCTAATCTGTGTGCACTCTTTCCATGCTCTAACCATGACTGACTGGAAGTACAAATCGATGTACATATATAACGGAAACTTCCAAGCAAGCACATGTTTGTTTATATATCTACAGGATGTCCGGCTTATAGCTATAAAAAAAGAAACGGTCCCAAAATCTGTTTGACCAAGAATTTATTGGGAATGATAGTGTATCCTGATGCACAATACCTTGCCATTACACATCACAAAATGAGAGACACTGGCTCCGTCACTGTCACTGACAACGTCACTAGGGTCACGGGCTTCAATTCGACAAATGATAACACATAGAACACCTTCTGTTGTGGAGTCCACTCCGTCATGTTTGTTTACTGTGCCCATGCGCATGCGCGCGACACCGTTTCGTGTTTTTCGAAAATGGCAACAGATGGCAGTACCGTACGTACACAGGTTTTGACTGTTGCAGGTATTCGTAAACTGTAGTACATGTTTATTTTATTATAGATATAAGCCCGACACGATGTATGTATAAATTAGAACGATTGTCTATTACTGTGTTGTTGCTTCGTAAAAAATATTTAAACTATTAACATTAACACTCAGTACTATCTTATATTGTTAAAAAGCAAGAATGAAGAAATCGAAATAGAATACAAATCGTTCTACTTTCAAACGTATTGTATAAGTTTTTACTTCGGGAATAATGTTTAAAATGTCTGTAATTGATACAATTACTTCTCGTATATCAACTTGACGCAGTTCCGAATTCATGCATTGGGCATCTGAGAGCGTAGGATACAATGTTGTGACCTAGTCATCAAAGTGCCCTCGGCTCAAGGAAGGCTTCAAATGTTTGATTATTCGCATGAAGCCAATGATGTGTTTAACAAGGCACACAAATACAAACTTCGCTAATTCGCAAAAGTACGAAAGTTTTTTCGTTTGTCAAACTGTTCTCACATGTGGTTTGTAATCTTGAGCTCAACTATTTAGTGTTATTGTATAGGGAGAGGGAAAACAACCGAAGAGAGAGAGAGAGAGAGAGAGAGAGAGAGAGAGAGAGAGAGAGAGAGAGAGAGAGAGAGAGACAGAGAGAGAGAGAGAGAGAGAGAGAGAGAGAGAGACAGAGAGAGAGAGAGAGAGAGAAATAAAACACACAAAAACAGAAAATAGTAAAAAGAAATGCCACGCCATTTTAAGAGTTTCAAAAAATGTATATGACATTTGGAGAAAAAGGAATTCAAAATGTATCCTGTTTTTTCTTTCAGTGTACGACATAGATGGGATATATTACATAGGCTAATCAACGGATAAAATTACTAGAGAATTTAACTCGATTGATTGATTGAGTTGGTGTTTTGAGTCCGCTTTATGCACAGTAAGGCTAATCGGGACTGGACCTACAGTTTAAAGTGGGATTCGAACCACTATGTACTTCCACCGGGTATCGAACCCGGGACCCCTTGATTACAAGGCGACGACGCCATCGGGGAGGCCTGAAGAAGTTAACTCGAATAAGATAGAATGTTTTAAAACAATGGTAAAACTATCGTCAATTCTATAGATTTCTGACACATTTGTTCACAGTTTGGAGTCTCTGTGAAAGTTAGTCCCTATTCCTATTTCTAGACGTATATTAAATTATAAAAATGCAGTTTTGTTTAAAGAAAAATAGCGTAAATAAGCTTCTACTTTACTGGAAATTTTGTTAGGAATCCTGAATTAGTTATCGTGCTAGAGTAGGTTAACACAGAGTAATTAGTGAACTTCGGAGTCAACGGTGGAGAATTTCGATATTCAGTTCCCCAGGTTGACTTCTGAGACAACTCTATTGCATGCACGAAGTTGGAAGCACGGTGGGGATTACGAACTCAATAATCCGGATTGTATATATAGGGTGATTCATAATTCTCTCCGTGGTTTCGAATGTTTAGAGTACAAGAAATGTAACACATAATATACATATCAATACATAAAGAATCTCTCTAAGTTTCCTACGTACCTTCCAGGTGTTCGATATGTGCAGCCCTGGTGATCATGCCATCAATCCTGACATCAAGTTCCTGCCACACGCGGCCGACCAGTTCCTTTTGTATCACACAGACAGCCACCTTGTACCAAGCATAATTGTCTTGTCTGCAGGTTCTGTTCTATATTTCGTACGAAATCTCCGTCATACCCAGTGTTTGAATTTCAGATAATGCATAGGGGGTGGGAGGGATTCAGGACTATTTTTTACATTTTCATATTTATATATGAGTGCAATACAGGCCCGTGCCACTGCGATTGTGTAACCATTGGAGCAGTCTCATGCATTTCGATGTATAAATCATCCGTTACAGCATGGTGTCCTTAATTTAGCATAATTTCAGAAAGTTTTGTCACAGAAAGATGGTCCACTGCAGGTAGAATTGAAAGTGGTAGAAAAAAAGAGCTTTCTAAAATTTTTAAAGAAGAGTTTTTTTAAAGAAGAGTTATCGGTTGAGCTTTTTTCGACATTTTTCTATTGCAAAATTTTGCATTACGAATAATCTCTAAACTCGGAACTGAAACTGCAAGTCAAGTAAGCTAGCTACAGTTATCAAAAATAAGCTACTTTTTTTCAGGCATTTTATCGAAAAGTACCATCCAGTCAAAAAATCTGGCTTTTTAGCAACTGTGGCTGTAGGGCCATTCACATTTATAAATAACAATAACAATAACAGCTTCGTTCGATTTCACTTCAGTAAGTCTTTCCCTCACTTTACTGAAACCTTTTTCACACTCAGTCGTTGATATTGGAATGATCTGTTACTTTGCAGAGCATCTATTCAGCAAATCCCGTATTGATCTAGTCTTCATGTTTTAACCCTACAACGCAAAAACGTGATTTCTTTGTCACCATATAACGTTCTGATTCATTTTCTAGTGCCGTCCTGCTTGGCAGAGCTACGTTAGCACAGCGCCCTACGACGCCAGGGGTCCCGGGTTCGAATCCAAGACTGGTCATGGGTGTTCTTGGTAGGCGTCCCTTCATAAATTTCACATATCATCACTCATCCTCACCTTGGCAATTAGCCAAAAGTGGTAGAGAAACGAAGTAAAATAAACTAAATCAATCAATCAATATTTCTTGGCCACACTTTATGGTTCAAATCAGATGCTCTTTCGAATATTCCACGATCTTCAAATCTGGAATGAACATTATCAGTAAGGTTCTGAAGGAAATGCATCCTAAAATCAGTGGCGTGCCCAAGGGGGATTTTTCGGAGTTATAACCCCCCGTTTGGCCCAGTATTCCTAAAAAAAAAAGAATACCAAAGGTAGGAAGAGATATCAAAATCAGAGCTGACTACCAGAAAAGTGTACGTAACCCCTCCCTTTCGAAAATCCTGGGCACGCCACTGCCTAAAATAGTATCTTTCTAAAATTCCACATCTTTTATATCTCTTTCTAGGGCGCTCTTTCAATGAAGGCAGTGATTTTATTACCATAGCCAGTTCCTTCCGTGGAGTAATTACAGTTGCACTTCTTATTGCATGAAACATTGAAAACTGTTTGAGGAAAAGATAACACGGTAATGCAAAGTGTTGTTCTACTACAAATGACTACGTTTACACATCGTGAATAGCAAGCTCAAATTTATGACTCATACCGAATAATAATAATAATAATAATAATAATAATAATAGAAAATAATATAACACTCATTCAGAGAGGGGAAATTTATTTCCCTGGTTGGAAATGAAAATATAAATGCACAGCCTGGGCTGAAAAAAGTAAAAGGAGGGAAATTCTTGGCTTCCCCCCTTCAATTCGAATTCAACCGACTCACATTTAACGAATTCTAAGACGTAGAACGCTTCATTGTTCACCATTGCACGCCATGTTTGCGTTAACTGCGTTATACTGCCATCTGGCGGCTAGATCTACAATTACATGATGGAGCCTTTTACGAGCGCAAACTTGGTGAATTCTTTTTGTATTGATATGCACCTTTTTGCTGTATGTGTTATAATTCTTGTACTTTAAACGTTCGAAACCCCGGATGGAATTATGAATCACCCTATATATAGTGTATATTGATTGATTTGGTTTATTTTACTTCGCTTTTCTAGCACTTTTGGCTAATCGCGAAGATAAGAATGAGTAATGATATGATGAAATTGATGAAGGAACACCCATAAGAATACCCACTCTCAGACCGGAAGTGGAACCTGGGATCTCTGGTGCTGTGGCAGGATGTGATAACCACTTCCCTAAGGAGATATTTGTTGTTGGTGATCGAGCAAACTGAGTGGTTTCCTAACTATCTCACAACCAAAGCCGTAAGTGATAGGAAAGTGACGAAAATAAGGCAAACGCAGAACGGCGGGTGTTGTAAATATGGAGTGGAATTGCTCTCTGTTTGGCACATAGTAGTTCGAATCCAACTTAAAACTGTAGGCCCATTCCAAATTTAGCCTTACTGTACATAAAGTGGACCTAACATTAAGTCAGCAACAACAAATAATTCTTATAGGTATGCGACGTACCTTCTACATAATTGCAAAATATTATCTACTAAGTACCTCAAAAAATATATGAAAAATGAACCGAATGTTACGTTTTATCTCTATCCTATTTAAAATTTTCGTCAACAGATGTTGCTTGAAACAATACGAGATATTCGTTCTAAATAGAATTATACCTTACTTTTAACTTAATACAAACCATGATATTTTTGGGGAAAAATGCATTTTACTAAAATATAGAATTGTAAATGACCCTCCATTGTCATTGACCTTGCATTGACCCTGCAAGCGCGCACGCATGCGTCTTGACTACCTATCTCCATTGCTACGTGCGCACACCATTGCTTTTGCCACACGCCTCCATGTGTTCGCTTCGATGGTTCGCCCTATTCTACTCTATGCCAGTCCGGTATGGACTCAGATGGCACAGACCCATCACAAAAAGATCCAGATTGTGCAGAACAGAGTGCTACGCATGATTGGGTCCTACCCCGTGGACACCCGTATCACCCAGATTCATGATGATCTACAATATCCAATGATAGAGGAGACGCTCCAAATCACCAAACAACGCATATGGGCCAAGGTTCGAGCCCACGCCAATCCACTGATAAACTCCATCGGGAAACTCCGTCCCCGACGGCGTAAGGTACCTCTACCACGACCATGTCAAAGTGAATCACACTCAGATTCTAGGGAACTTAAGTAATCTCTTCATATGGTTTTTAACAAATGTATAATATGTGCACCTGTGCTTGTATTCAAATTTCGTGTAAATTATCATGACAATCCTTGTATATATTGTATGTATTGTTTGTAGTTAGTTGTATATGTTGGGCACATACCCACGACCTGTCTCGTGCGACAGTAGCAGGAAACACTAATGTAATTGTAAATATCAATGTTCCTGTACACATTTACTATGTAAACAACCCACATCCCATTTCAATAAACAATATGCTGGACATGAAAAGTCCTGACTTTGGAAAAAAAAACTGGCAGGCAGTTTATACATAGATTTAATGTTACGAATGTCTTGGGCTATGAAAGAATGATCACTTCGGTTATTTTCCAATAATGTGACACGTTTCTTTCACTTACTGATTCATTTTTTTAAAAAAAATAATTTAAGTGCAGTCATTTACTAGTAATGGTAAAGTTACCCATGGACCATTTAGACGAGGCCAATTGTGAAGACATTCCACTAAGCCAATCCAATGTCAACTGTCGCCGAAAACTTTGAAACCATTCTAATTTAGTGGAGTGACTTGAGATAATGGCTGAAGACATTCCATTCACATGGATTGCCTCTATTCACACGATGCCAATGTTGGATTGACTTAGTGGAATGTCTTCACAATTGACCTCTTGTAAATGGTCCATAACATGCCGTGAAGGTACATGGGGAAATATGAAGGTGATGTGATCAGCACCACGCTTCGCCCCCCTCCATCAAGGTTACCTACAGATATCCTATTTTATTAGAGGCTTGGTGAACACCAGAGCCGCTGTGTGAAGAGGCATTGATGGATAAATTCGCACCTGAAATCGCCCCCCCCCCAGAAATCAAAGACGTCAGACGCCTTACCGATAGAACCATCGCGGATCTACACGTTTACTGGGAGCACCAACTTAAAATTGGCCAGTACAGTGTTCTTGTTTTGGCTAGAGTGCAGTTTCTGTAATGGTACGATGTAGTCATAATGATCGAAAAAAAATCTTTCTTTTGTAATTGTATTCGGCTATCATCATAATTAAATATTTTCATATATCTATGTTCTGTCGAAGCTATATTTGCATTGCCGTCACCACCCAACAGAATAGCTACAAGAATCAATCTCATGCATTATAAATATGGTCCATAACTGGGAGGGTGGAATCACCGTGTCGCACATGGAAGACTTTCTCCGCAACAAACACGAGTAAAGAGACATTAAGATGTAAGTTGTCATTGTCTCACTAATGCGAGAATGAGAGAATACAAGAAGCAACAGCAGAGCAATGCTTTTCACTCCGCCAAAATTTCAACGTAGTACAGCCAACGGCAAAGATAATAGTAGATAAATTGTCCATAACTATTTTCATTCTTTTTTTATTATGCATTTGTTTTAAAATATGGAATTCTGTTGACGTGAAGCAGATGTCCTCATCTCACATACGTTTTTATTTCAATTTACGATCATCACCTTGTGGCACTGGCGTAGACAGAGTGGGGGCTGAAGGGGCTACAACCCCCTCCGAAATTTTGAAAAAATCAACATTTTAAAAGAAGAGCAGTGAAGAACTCGGGGAAAATCAGAGTGGTAAATGCAAAGCCTCCTTAAAATAACCTCTTTCCATTTTGAGAGAGCAAAATTCTAGAAATATGAAATATCGTATTGTGTATGGAAGCCCCCCCCCAGAAAGTACCGCCCCACCGTTACAATTCCAGCCCCTCTCGAAAAAAAGTTCTGCTTACGCCAGTCCCTTGTGGGAAACGGATCAAATGAAAATGATAATGGGCAATTCGCCTACCATTTCTTTTGGCGTTGGATGTAGAAGCAGGTCACCCTGACCTTATCTGATCAGTCGAGGATTAATTAAAGAGAGTTTAGTATGGCCATATCAAAGACCGTCCGTAGGTGAAAATTGCAGATTAGCAACTTACTCTCGGGAGGAGGACCCAATCCGAAATCTGTTCGTCAGCAGCTTATCAATAATTTTGACTTGGAGGAGGGAGTTTAGTTATTAGTGGAAAATATTAGTGTGGATGGTAAGTAGAAAAGACACGTTTGCATCTCGTCCCGTCCCGAAATTCGAGAAGACTAAGATATTCGTTTTATAATCGAGGCTTATCGAGATGATTGATTTTGTTTATTTAACTTCGCTTCGCTAATCGCCAAGATGAGGATGAGTGATGATGCTATTAAGAAACTGATGAAGGGACGCTCACAGAGAAGAACCTTACCCAGGTCTGGATTCTGGCATCGTAGCGCGCTGTGCTAACCACTCCACCACGGAGGTCAGATTATCGAGATGAAAAAGAGATCGAGACACACCTATGTAAAATCGAGAGGAGACCGAAACTTAGTGTTGAAAATTGTCCTGTCGTTCCAGACTTTTATAAACTAGGGTCTGTGGTATTGAAAATTTCACATAATCTAAAATTGTGCTTAATTTTTTGGATTTATTTAGTCATGTCAGTGTGGCTAACTGACTTTTTATAGATAAGTAATATATTTTGTTTATTGTAATTGCAAAGATAATCCGTTACAGACAGCTGGGAATGTGTGATGATTGGTTACACATATTCAGGATGAGATTGAGGTTCCTTGAGGTCTCGAATAGTTGAAACGGAATTCCAGCGTGCAAAATGGTTAAGGAAAGTTCTTTGCCTTGCTGTTCTCCGTGTGGAAGCTGATCCATGTGACGACAAGCCGTATATGTTGCTTAACCAAGGCACTTGATTCCCCCTGCAACTGCGAGACCGCAGATCCGGTAAAGCTCTTCAAGGTCAGCCGCGGACGCCCAGCACGAACTCTTGGCGGTTGCGCGGGGAATCCAAGCTCGAGACCGAAATGAGGACGAGATGGCTGTTTGTAAATTGAAACTGAGAACAAGGTTTCCTCACACATAAGACGAAATAAGACTGCGATGTTTCCACTCTTTTTGTTAACGGTCAATGACTTATTTAAGGGGGTTAGAGCCTCCGGATCCCCAGAAAAACTTAAGCTGTTTAGACGAAAGCATTTTACTTAACATTTTTCTTAACATTTATGGCTGACCAAGGCAGTAATTTATTTTATTAAAAACATAAACTAAACGTAACGTTTCAACCTTCTAGCAAGGCCCTCTTCACACTCTGTACAAAGTACAAATGAAACAAGGTACAAAACAGGACGTATAAACACAAAAATTACTCCCCTCCAGACACAAGACTATTAGAAAGTTGTTTCCCGGAACATTTCAGCAGGTAGCCTTCCCTTGTCAACTGTACTGACAGGTGATTTAGCTAAACATTTTCTTTCATCTGGAAAGTGGTTGGACACTTTATATAACGCTCTTTTTCCTTTTTCCTTTCTTTCTTCCTTCTTCTCTCCTCTTTCCCTCTAGTCCTTTCCACTCTTTCTAACACCTTCTTTCATTCTTTGTTTATCTTCAGTCCCCCATTCCAGTTCACTTTGTCTTCTTCACCTTTCTTCTCTATTTCCTTGGCCTCCTTCCAATTTCTCACTAGTATTCTCTTCTCCCTTCCTATCTGCTTAGCCTCGTCCTATCCTATGTCATATCCTGTTTCTCTCGTATGTTTAAATATCACATTTCTCTCTCTCTCTTTTAAGTCGTATATAATCCCTATGTTGTTTCAACCTGTCTTTCAGCCTTTTTTTCGTTTCTCCTATGTACACACTCTGAGGGGAGGGAGGGGGTGACATGCAAAAATACTAGAAAACGACCGATATTAGTGTGAAATCCATACATTCGGGGTTGCTAAGATGATTAGTGACACTCCCAATGCCGTTCAACTCCAAGTTTATCACCTATCGGGATTGGGGTGAAAATTGAAATGTCAAAAATGACCAAGATTAGTGTCGAATTCATAGTTTTTTGGAGTCGCAAAGCTAATTAGTGACATTCACGATGACCAAACTTGGTACACATATGACTTACAATCTGGAAAGAAATACTGTGGGGGTAAGACACCCCTGGCACACCTAGGGGTGAGAGTGGGAAGGGGTGACATATAAAAATAATCGAAAACGACCGATATTAGTGTGGAATCTATAGTTTTCGGGGTCACTAAGATGAATACTGACACTCCCAATGCCATTCAACTCCAAGACACCCCTGGCCCCCCTAGGGGTGGCGGTAGGAAAGGGTGACATGTAAAACGACCGATATTAGTGTGGAATCCATAGTTTTCGGGGCCTCTGAGATGAATATGGACACTCCCAATGCCGTTCAACTCCAAGTTCATTTTACACTATAGTTAGAATTCATTATGTCTAATAGAACATTATGATAAATAAATACCGGGGCAACGCCTGGAAATCAGCTAGTATTCCTATAAATAGGGATGTGAAGTTTTCGTTATATTTTCCCCTAAATTTCGACTTTAATTTTTATTGCAATTCGGTGTTGTTTATTCGTGGTTTTGAACAAAATTCGGTGCTATTGATGTAAAATCTTTAAAATCTGTGTTATTTTTACATGCGTTTTTTACTGTTCCTTCTATGTTTAAGATATTCACATCATTTTAGTTCTGTAAAATTGAGACAAAGTTTAGATTTAATGACAAAAAAAAAATATAAGGCTTACCGTTGTGAGAAATAACGAAATTTCTAGAATTTGAAAAACTATTTCATCTCATCGGCCACTAAATGTACCATACACACTAAACCGCCAAACTGCAATAAAATGAAGTGTGACAATCTCTTTTGATCGAACTTACACCAGCTAGGCTAGATATATAGCGCTTCATCTAACTCTCTTTGAACAAAAGAAGTGTTATCGCCAGTTTATATTGCACGTTAAAGTGCAAAATTCAGTGTTATTCTGTAAAAATATGGCATAATTCGCGTTATTTCGTAATTTCGTAATACCGAAAATTTGCCTCCTGAACCTTCCCAAATACATTTTAAACACTTAATTTTGCTTTCCTCAACTTTTCGGTGGTATCGTTAAAACGAAAACTTCACGAGGCCTATTATCGTATTAATTTAAACATTTATATTTTTATTATATTTCTCATAGACTTGGTTTGGATCCCCCAGAAATGTATTTCTAGATACGTGCACATTAACAGAACTAAATTTTAGGTGGGAACGTGAAACGTTTGGTGGTGTTAGAGCGAAGTTTGTTCTTGAGGCATAACGGTACATTGCTAGGAATCGTGAACACCGCACTTTTACGATCTGGGAAGCGAAGAACAAAAATTACACAAGTTCATGTCGGAGCACGAATTCTCCATCCTGCAGCCGCCATCTTGTTTACGAAATCTTGTTCATGTATAAATCATAACACAAGAGACCGTCCGACAAGAAGCATATCCCACAAGCCACCATAAGCTGAGACACGATACATTCGCGTATCACATCTCGATCTACGGGGCGGAGCGTTTGAATATTCAACAACCCGGACGCCTCAAACCGTTAACGCACAATACAGGACATTGAGTTTAGACAACGCAAACTTCAACGTGATGAATAAATCAGTGATGGAGGAGATTGTTGAATAATTAATCTTCAACTTCGGTGCTATCAGTTGCCGCGGACGAGGTTATCAAGGAAATTAGCTTTCTAGTGGCTGTTGCGGTGTGGACGCCGCTTCCTGAAGAGAGGAATTGCCAAACAATGCCTGATATGAATTACAGTTTTACTCAAGGACGCGGTTACACAGAGTTTATTTTGGCAAATTCGCCCATCTTGGTTGTAGCGGTTCTATCCCAGGATATTGTCTTAAGGATAACGGCTCCCTTATAGTCCTGATGACGTACCTCCAACACTTCTCAACACCCTCAAGTGGCTTATACAATAAATAGGGAGCAGATTTTTAGGTAAAAACATATTTCTTTGGTTGCTTCGGAAGTTGGGTATACTCGGTAGGAGCCACTTTACATTTCGTGTTGTAGACTTTTTCTATTTTAAAGTATTCTTTAAGTACATTATCATTTTTTATTATGGATTAGACTACGATTTAACAACTTAAACCAATTTTTGAGGTTATATTTACTGACGACTAAACTTTAGTATATCTTACTGCATTCTACACTTTGGTTGATTGATTGATTTAGTTTATTTACTTCGCGTTTTGTGCCCCTTGGCTAATTTGCGAAGATGGGGATGGGGAATGACATGATGACATTGATGAATGGAGTTTACAATTATAACACCATTAAGCCTTGTTTCCATGATATGAATAACTCAATAGGCCTATGCTGACCAAGGCAGAAATTTATTTTATTATAAAACATAAACTAAACGTAACATTTCAACCTTCTAGCAAGGTCTTCATCAGACTATTTACCAAGTACAAATGTAACAAGGTACAAGAACAGGACTGTATATATACAAAAAAATAATCCCCAGACTATTAGAAAGTTTTTCTGGAACATTCTAGCAGGTGTCTTTCCCTTGTCAACTTTACTTTCACCTGAAAGTAAATGTTAATGTAAAGTAAAGTGAAAGTAAAGTTGACAAGGGAAAGCCACCTTCTAGAATGTTCCAGAACAACTTTCTAATAGTCTGGGGAGTATTTTTGTGCATATATACAGTCCTGTTCTTCTACCTTGTTACATTTGTACTTGGTACATAGTCTGAAGAAGACCTTGCTAGAAGGTTGAAACGTTACGTTTAGTTTATGTTTTATAATAAAATAAATTTCTGCCTTGGTCAGCATATTGAGTTAGACATTTACAAACAATCAAGCCCGTACGGGATTCGAACGCGGGACCCCTAGCGTCGCAGCGCAATGTGCTAGCATCCTACACTTTGGCATCGTTAATTTTTCAAATACTAGTATTGATATTATCATTTTTAGTTTTAGTTTCTGTGCATTAACATTTATGTCTGCACTTAGACTACTAATATAATTTTTTTTTTAAATTATCTTTCAGACACATAATCAATTTTAATGTTGGTTTCTCGTTTTATCATTTCATTTTACGTTTAGGCTTAAGCTGAATTGTTGTTTTAAGTCCACTTTATGCACAGAAAGGCTAATCGGGACTGGACCTATAGTTTATTTTTAAAAGGGATCCGACCACTGTGCCATGTGTCTCCACCAGGTACCGTTACCACTAAGCCATAGGGGAGTCACGTTTAGACTTAAGTATCTTACAATATTTTCAAACTGTTTCAGTACACCAGTACATCAGTACATCATCATTTAGTCTTATGCTTTGATTGAAACTTTCGTATTATTATTTTTATTTAAAATTACAGTATTTCTCTTGCATTTTGTGAGACTTGCACTTACGTAAAATCTTCAAAAATGTTACTATTTTATTATTACTTGTATTTTCAGATTTTTAATTCTGTTAGTAATGACATAATTATTTCAGTTAAAAGAACGGCGAATACAAAATAGGAAAGGATTAAGGTCTATCGCTATTCAATTCTAGATTCGAACGCAACCCGTTCTTCATTTGTTCCTTTTGTTTGAGGTGTGTCTGTGTAAATGGCGGTGCTTGGGTTGAACACCTCGTGGCAGGCTATTGGAGGAAAAGGCAATGCTAAATGGTCGACTTCTTACATTTATCCTAGTTCCACTGGAACTATTCTCTCTCCCTCTCTCCCTCATACTCTACTCTGCCTTTCATTCCCTTGTCTTCAGTCACAATGATTCTCTAATTTCGTAGAAAGCGGTTTTCCCAGGCGGAAACGACGTTCTGAGAATATGCTCGCTTCCCTGGCTCCAATTCGTTTCCTCCAGCGAAATCGAAGTCTCCCCCCTCATCCCCTCATTCTCCAGCAATTGAAGGATTCTGGCTGCGAATTTCGAAAACCCAGAAAGGAAAAGAACTCCTAGAGAAAGCCCAGGAAATATGACCTTTTCCCATATCGCACCCTTGCTTTTCCATCTGAATATATGAGGTTACCCGATGTTCGTCGTCGAAGATGGAAATTGGGAGCTTTCCGCGGAATAAACTGAGAAAATGGAAGTGGATTTGCTTCCACCATAAGAAACAATCCACCGCATATATAGAGCATGCCCCAACATAGCCACGGAGAAACTGTTAGGCGCTGGCTAAATGAACTGAGTGAACATTCGACAAATAATTAGTCTTTGTCTTATAAACAGAAACATGAACACAGTAATAGACGACAAAAATCATAAAAGCTGTATCAAATGATCGATTTGAATTTTTGGGTGCTTCGGGCCATATAGCCATTTTGCACCATTCTAAGTATACCTAAAACCTTTACCTTAAAGAAAATATAAACCTGTGTAAAGAGCCTCTTCAGAAAAGTTAAAAATGCAAGTTGTAAAGGGACCTACACTGGACATACACAACACAATAAAAATGTAAGGATAGTCTTCCTCAGAAACTGTAAAAGGCCCAGCTTCTCAAAATACAGTAAAACCTCGTTAATCCGGATCCCGATAAGCCGGACATATAAAAAGGCATGAAAAAAAGCAGATTGAAAGGTTTCAAATGTGGCTAGAAGTCAACAAGAGAACTTTCCAATGAAAATGCAGTCAACCTCTGATGAAATTCTGTTTCCCGCAGACTTTGTACTGTACTGTTAGGCCTATGCCTTTAAATACATCATAATAAACGTGTTTTGTTTCTATAAACGGAGTTTTAATGCACTTTCTACTGTTCTTTTAGGTTATTTAAGTTAATCCGGACTTTTTAAACCGGTCAACTTATCCTCCCATTAGTCTGGATTAACGAGGTTTTACTGTACTAAAAACAATTGGTAAATACTGTCATCGTCTCCTAACATGGATGATGTTCTCGGTGGAGGCTCATAGTGGTTCGGATCCCACTTTAAACTGTAGGTCCAGTCCCGATTAGTCTAACTGTGCATAAAGTGGACTCAAAACATCAACTCAATCAATGAATCAATCCTAACATGGATGGAAAATAGTTGGAACTATAACTAGGGCTGGGAAATTGATGGAAAAATCATATTTTTCTTCTGGACCTTGAAGACAATACTAATCTTGATAGTGGTGTGTTTCCCTTAAATTAGAACCAGGAAACATTTTTTCATTTCGCATTTTTAAAAATTTTCCGGCCTCGTTTGGCCTTCAGGTCATATTTCAGTATTTTTGTCATTCTTTTGAATTAGTTTTACCATTTTTTAGGTTTCTTTTTGCTCTTTCCCTGTTGTCTCGTGAACTTAATATATGCCTTTTTCTAACATATCGTAACTTCCATTTTTAATTTCCTAACATGGTGTTTCTAGCAAGTAAAAAAGGTAAAGTAATGCAAAGTTCTCCCCTCTGCTTTGCACCACACCATGAAAGCGTATAGGGGGCATGGAGTTAGGACCACACACTTTCTTGATCACAGCCGAAGCTGGGGGTGATGTGATCAGCACCACCCCCTGGCCATCTTTACATATATGACGCTGAGCAGGCTCCGGAGCCGCTTGAGCAGGAGGGAAAAATCCAGGTTCTCCCTTGCCGGGGATCGAACCCGGGTCTCTCGCCCTAACGACTTTTTTAATAACAAAGGAATATCCCTAAGGGGTAGTATCTCCCATTTTTAACTTTTTTCTTAACTTTTACATTTCTCGGTTTATGTCAATTTTCAGTTTTTCTCATTACGACAAACCCAAATATCCATGTCTTACCCGGGATTCGAACCCGGGACCCCTGGCGTCGCAGCGCGCTGTGCTAACCACTCCGCCACGGAGGTTGACAACGACTGTGCTACCGACGCTCACTTTTACTTTTTAGCAAGTGCAGCATAATCAAAAATATTGTCAGCGCAAAAGCACAATATTTTTTTTTACTGAAATCTTTAGCAATGGATTAAATAATTAATTATGATAAATTAATTTTTCTTCCAGAAAACTTAAAATATTTTGTTGAGTGAGGCCTATTTTAAGGTTTCCTTTCTGGCCTCTATTATCACTTTAATCTGTGTTTTTTTTAAGTAAAATTAGTCAATGAAATATATAATTTATATGATGTACTCGAAAACAACTGTATTTTTCAGATGCTGATAGAATATAGAACCGTGTTAGATCCACTCTGAAAGGAGGTGAATGTCGTACAGAAAAAAAGCATTGGGGGTATATTATGTAACCTTGAAGTAAAAAAGCGGTAATTTAAACCACCAAACAACAGTTTTTATCGAAATAGTCAACTACTCTCTTCTAAATTTGTGAAAAAAAATCACTTTAGTTTCAAGATCGAGAATTATTTTTAGGTCATTCTTTGAAAATTTTAGATCATTTTAAGATAATTTTAAGGTCATTCTGAGTTAATGTTTTTTAAAGATTTTTTAGATCATCAACTTCCGAGCTCTAGTTTTAACTGTCAGGAACATAAAATCGGCAACATTCGAAAAGAATGTGCAAAACACTGAAAACAAGGTTACAACGGAAGGTTCAGCCCTTGCAACGAATGACGATGGGTGAGATGGCTGTGCCCGATTCGAAACCGTGAGGAGAGAGGAGTGAGAGACGGGACTAGGAACGCCAGTTATATATTATATAAACATACCAGAGTGCATAAGATATTTCTAAATACTACTTGAATCGGAAAAAAGGTATATCAATACATATACTTCCAAATAAAATTCATATATCGGAAGACACCAAATTGTCAACCTCTCTCTCTGTACTGCTTTTTGAAGACTAACGAGGCTGTGGCGTCTGATTACATAGTCTGTATAATCCTCTGTAGGGCTCGTGTTGTGTCGTCTATATAAGTTTGTGATTGTCTCTTCACCATCTCATCTTATCACTAGAGAACGGATTTTAAGGCGAAGCACCTTTCTAAAAATACAGATGGTTTCATACCGATGGTTTGAGATATGTATTTAGGACGTGAAATCAAGTAAAATGAACACACTTTCCATTAGAACATTTATCCCCTTTTTAGCTCCTCTTTGATGCTTCACACATCTCTTTACTTCCTTTTCTTTCATGTTTTGTTAAAAAAAAATGGGCAGAAAAATAAATGATTTTTACTATTCTTGAGCAGCTACATAAAGTCCTGTAGTTTCATTTTGTAGAGCAGAACGAGAGCTATAAAATGGTATAATATAATAATTGAAACCTGGTACTTCCCAAGATACTGAATCAAAACCCTGGAGAGAAAACACAAACTTCAACAAATCCTATGCGGTCCGCACACATTATATTTATTTATTTATTGAACTCAACAGGTACTACATACCAAATTACAGAGCCCATATGAAGGATACATAGTGAACACAATTACATATATTTCTGTAATATAGAGATAGACATTATATTTATACACACACACACACACACACACACACACACACACACACATATATATATATATATATATATATATATATATATACACACACATATACAGGGTGATTGGTAATTCGACCTATTCCTGGAAAGGAGTAATACTAGATCACATTTTCAACAAATTTGACCCTATGCACCAGGGGTTGGAAATCAATGGGTTTCGAGTTATTGCAGTTTGTAGATTTTCGTGACATATTCCGACTTGCGACCAAAAAACTACTAATTGTGAAAAAACTACTACACCCTGGGCACTTAATCGACATGTTGCTAACAGGTGACGAATGAGTGACTGCAGTGGAAAAAATTCATGCCCAAAATACCCATACCCACAGAAAGAAACAGTCATTGGAGCACACGTCATGAAGAAATTTGGAAATTATCGTTTAAATCGAAGAGGATTACTAAAATAAATGGTAACACACTTAGCGTAAAAATTACGGAAAAAACTTCCTCGTTCCATAAGCGTAATTCGCTAATTTTGACGTTTAGCAATAAATAATGTTATATATTGAATAATTATTAAAAGGCTGTATTTTAACTTATTGTATTAGGAAACGTATTCATATATATCTAGAGAGATAGATTTATCACATCTATGATGTGCGTGTGCGTACACGTAGCTCTGTGTACGAACGAAGACAATTTTGCATTCTACATTGCAGCTAAGCAATATAATACAATATAACCCCCCCCCCCCCTCTCTCTCTCTGTCTTACCAATATACAAGTCGACATAAGTTCAAAGCCATTTCAAACGCGTTTTACAACATTCACGCATTCTCAAAGGCAGCCCCACATTCATCGCATACGTTCTCAACAAGAACATTTTCTGTTTTAGCAAAGAAATGATATTGCCCCATCGTGCAAGAGATAGGGAATTTCCAAAGCGCCGTGTATATATGTGTATATATATATATATAAAACGTCCTGTCTTCAGGCGGCGAAAATTGGCGAAGCATCCGAGACCGCATTACAATTCAAAGCTGGGGTCTTGAAGGAGATTTCCAGGCTTCTGGAGAAATGGAGCTGGAGGGGAAAAAGGACCGGATATTACAACGTGTATCTTGGCTTGGAGTAAAAGGGGTTCTTATTGAGAAAGACGAAGGCAAAGAAAGGAGGGGGAGAGATTAGAACGTCGTGGTTGGGAGGGGAGGAAGCAGAGATAGTGTTCTGAAAGGAACTTGGATCGTTCATCTTGAAGAAACCACGGAAATATACATTCGCATTATGGATGACTCAAAGTTTCCCAAAAGCAACATGAAAGTGATGTGTTTAGATATGATGCTTCTCACATTCTAGTCCATAGTAACTGAAGATTTATGGATCCATGACGACTTGTATTGTTTACTTATATCACTTTTCTCCTCATGATAAGAGGATTGGGTGACTAGAGCCCTAGGCCTTCATCTGCAAATGGTCTCCACTTGGCGAAAATTGCTTTGAAAAGGGCCAAAAATGGGGAAAAAATGAGATCTTTGAAACATCGTAAAATATATAACTAACTGTAGTGCTGGCTTCTAGAGGAAGGTATCTCCCGGTGGCGTCGTGTTAACATTGTCGGCTTGTAATCAAGGGGTACTGGGTTCGATACCCGGTGAATGCACGCAGTGTTTAGGATCCACTTTAAACTAGGATCCACTTTAAACTATAGGTACGAGTGTCGCCTGAACCACCGCGAATGATATTAAGCGCGAAAGTGAAATTTTCGCGGTTAATTCGTTTCGCGATTGTACCTTTCGCGCTCATTCCTTCCCGGTTATTCCGTTCGCGTTCAATTAGTTCCGCGCTTAATCCGTATCGCGGTTATTTCTCTCGCGCTTATTCTGGTGTTCAAGTTTGGTTTCGCAATAAATCCGTTTCGCTGTTAATCTTTTCACGCTTTTTCCTGTGTTCACATCTCGTTTCTCGACTAATCTGTTTGGTTGCAATTCCTTAAGTGCTTATTCCATTTCGCTCTAATTCATTCGCGTTTATTCCAGTCACACTTGATCCGTTTCGCAATTTAATCTTTTCGCGCTTGTTCCTTCGAGTTTATTCGTTCGAGCTTGTTCCATTTCGCGTTTCTTCTTTTCGCGTTTAATCCTGTGTAACGTTTCGCCGATATGGCGCTTAGTCCGTTTCGCGGTTATTCCACAACCCCCACAAATATTGCCAGTCAATTTGTCCATAGCTATTGTCATAAATTTCTATCTTGCATCCTACTTGTTCTTATGGACTGGATTTGTAGTATGCTGGGGCAGAGATTACAAGCAGCTTATTTGGCGTCTTGCTTCAATTCTTAAAGGCCTCGTTTCGTAAGAACAAAGATAAACATAGCGAGTGACACTCTGCTTGGTAATACTTAAATATCCCACTCTACAAAAGCCGAGAGAGAGGTGAAAAGCCGCCTTATGAAAGTTAACAAACTCTATCCATTAACCCACTATGCAGGAACTATTAACTTAAAGTTCATCGAAACAGGACCCGAGGGGACGTGTTGGTTTACGTCGTTGCCCCACAATTCACTTCATGCACAAAGTTAGGGTGGCTGCAGGAACACTATAGATGCTCTGAAACCCCTGCTACAAATTGCTTTAAAAGGTCAAAAGTCAGAGCCAACTTTTTATTAATGGCTGCTATTTGTTCCTGTCTACTAGCCTTCTATGTTCAAGACCGTGGGATACAAAAGTAACACGTGACACTTAACTGTGCTCTAATTGGTCACACAAGCTTCACTACCTCTGTCCAGTGAAGCATTATCTTACATTAACTTTATATAACTGAAATGAAAGTTTCTTTTCAAATTTAATGAAGTTTTCACCATTTTCTTTTGACTTTTTTTTCTGGTTACGTTACGACAATATTCAATTGTAAAGATGGTTCAACTCATCTCCACGAATTTTGACATGCAAAATGTTCATAACTTAAGCCCAGGAATATGTAATGGTATTTTCGAATGTAAACTGTTTTCAGTTTTCACAAAGAACGTTGTTGTGTTTCAATTACGCTAATTTAAAATATTATTGATCTTCATAGTTTAATGTATTTATACCGGAAGAAGGGAAAGCGAGCGAGAGAGAGAGAGAGAGAGAGAGAGAGAGAGAGAGAGAGAGAGAGAGAGAGAGAGAGAGAGAGTCAGTGAGAGGAATGGAAAGAGGGCTGATTGAGGGAGGTAAGAAGACACATAAGTACAGAAATATGTTAAAAATATACTTCAGACAATGGCATTAAGAGTGTATGGGGAACTTAATGGCTGTTATTTGTTCCTGTCTACTAGCCTGCTGTGTTCAAGAAAGTGGGATACAAAGTAACACGTGACACTTAACTGTGCTCTAATTGGTCACACAAGCTTCACTACCTCTGTCCAGTGAAGCATTATCTTACATTAACTTTATATAACTGAAAGGAAAGTTTCTTTTCAAATTTAATGAAGTTTTCACCATTTTCTTTTGACTTTTTTTTCTGGTTACGTTACGACAATATTCAATTGTAAAGATGGTTCAACTCATCTCCACGAATTTTGACATGCAAAATGTTCATAACTTAAGCCCAGGAATATGTAATGGTATTTTCGAATATAAACTGTTTTCAGTTTTCACAAAGAACGTTGTTGTGTTTCAATTACGCTAATTTAAAATATTATTGATCTTCATAGTTTAATGTATTTATACCGGAAGAAGGGAAAGCGACCGAGCGAGCGAGAGAGAGAGAGAGAGAGAGAGAGAGAGAGAGAGAGAGAGAGAGAGAGAGACAGTCAGTGAGAGGAATGGAAAGAGGGCTGATTGAGGGAGGTAAGAAGACACATAAGTACAGAAATATGTTAAAAATATACTTCAGACAATGGCATTAAGAGTCTATGGGGAAAAGGTAAGAATTTTCAAAACTTTTCAGATAAATAAAGCAAAATTCGATAGTAAACGTCCCTTATGACATTATGATATTTAATTTGCAGAATGTATCTTTAATCTTTCAACTTCTATTTGCATTTTTCAAATATAACTGTATCTTCTAAGTTAAATCCGAACACGGAAAACTATGGCATTTGATGGAGAAAAGATTTCATGCCCTTTGTAAGTTGCATATCATAATCATATAAGAAATACATTGCTGAGATGTGGTCTTTAGGTTTCAATTTGGCGGCCATTTTTTTTCAAAATGAAGAAAGAAAATTTTATAAGATTTTTGACGATCGTTATTAGCTATTGCTTTTGTTTATTTACGTTTTCGAATTTAATGAAACCGGTTAAAATGCCGTAGCTCTAAAATGTATCCTACAAATTCAGAATTTACTTATTTTATCCATCCGCTGTGCAGTGCATGCAACTCTGTTTTAAGTATTCTGCACATCCTTCTCGAACGTGCCTCTTAAAATTTCCTCAAACACACTTTTCATCTTCCCGACTCCTTGAGATCCATGTTGGGAGATGACGACAGTCCTTCAAGTAATGTTTTTAGTTTTTTTTATAAGCACGGGCCTTTCCCACTGTTTCTGAGAAAGTTTTTAGCATCTCCTTACCTTTTGAAGATGATGTGTTTCTCAAAGAGCTTTATACACCCCTTTTTAAACTTTAAAGTTTTTAATTAGCAGCTATCTTGAGCATCCATTTTGAACGTCGCCATTGGATGAAGTCAACTTGGAGATTTGTTTAATAATTTTATGCATATATTCCTCTTTTTGTAGAGGAAAATAACCAAACCCCGACCCCACTCCCTAAGCCGGACCGTTTCCATAAGTAGCTGCTGCCGCGTGGTGGCAATGGGCGAAACACGTCAAGAATAACGAAAAGATTGTGTAGGGAAGGTATCAACAGTAACGTGCAAGTATCAGGTGCTGTAGTCCGCCATGACTTGTTTTTGTGCGAATGAAAGTTTGTACATCGGTGCACAACAGTGGGAATTTTGCTAATTAAGAGAGAGGTAAGTAGCAATATTGTTACAACTTAGACAACTAGTAAGTATTGTACTTTGAAATGATGGCAATGGTTTGTTTGAAGATAAGTGTGGTTTTATTGTATAAACAATAAGACTCCACTAGTAAAATGCCCTAAGTAGGACCCCTCAATGAATGCATAACATTACAATTGTAATTGAAGCAAAGTCGTTCAACAATGGAAAGGGCGATTGACGCAGTTAGGATATTGGTAGTCTATATTATATTACTTTTGTACATCTATATTCTTTATGCAAGCTCAATAAATGTAATTCATTTACTACATATCATATAGTTACATTTCTTTGCGTCTTTTCCAATTTTTGGAACTTGTTAAAGGAGGGGTCCGACTTTGGCCAGTTTTTCTCCGTTGTTACTTTTCGTCCTTTTTTACAGAAATGCTTACTGGCAAAGCATCATGCGCTTTAAGGTGGATTAAGTTACTCAAAACGTTAGCAAACATATCAAAGAACCCATTTTATTAAATTTCTAATAGAAATAATATGCCATAATGATACCAGGGATGAAAAACAAAACGGGAGTGCTACTTTGGTCACTTTCCTCTATACATTAATTTTATTGTGGATGTTTTGCCTATTTCACTCATAGTGCCTTTTTCGAAGATAACTGATTTTTTTAGTGCCTAATCCGGAGAAATTATGAAAATTTTGCTGGTGTTTACCAGTGCCTACTTTCCATTTTCTGTGCTTCTTGTCTGCTTATTTTGAGATGTTTTAGTGCTTATCGATCCTTATCCAGGCTACAAGCCTATATCCTGCCTTACTTCCCTATAACGATGTGACCATGTGTAGTGTAAATAATACAGGGTGTCTACAAATGATTGAAGCTGCTTCGTGATGTTACTGTAAGCGTATTATTGAGCATATCATGAAGTAACTTTACAGTTTTGTAGAGGAACTCAACAAGTTTTGTGGAGTTTGCACTGGATGGATCTTTACTGAACTTTCTCCTAAATCGTTGTTGAACCGTTGTCATTGAACGACTTTCATGAAATTCGAGGACAGCGTAATGCTTTCTCGCTGTTTGTTGCCATCTTAACTACTGCTGCGCTCTAGCGGCAGGAGACGGAAACGTACAACACTTGCAACAGGAACAAAACTTCGTGAGATACTTATCCTGTAGCATCATATTCGAACAAATTACATCTAATACTATAGTTACAAATAATATTTGAAACCGCTTCAATCATTTGTAGACACCTTCTATAATAGATTATATTTTCTTAAGCGTTAGGACTTTTTTTCGTAAATAAAATATTATAAGTTATACAGGGTGGTCCATATTGATGGGACACATTTCAAATGCACATTTCTAGGAATGGAAGAAGCACATTTATTAAGCACTGTATGCAATACATAACCAAGATACAGGAGTTTACAGTACTGTTCGTAGTGTTAATATAACATTTCATAGATGGACACCACCTTGAGGAGAACATTTTTGGACTCCCGAAGTCATACTGTCCATACTGTGGCGCAGCAAATAGGCCGGAATGGCCTCTATCTCCCTCCATATGCTTGGGGTCTTGTGGTGTACGTACATTCTTTCTTTTAGGTAACTCTACAGACTGTGAGACTACATCTGGTGATCTGGAAGGCCAATTGACATCGCCGAATCTGGAAATGAGGCGACCAGGAAAATGGTCTCGAAAATGGTGTCATTGCCACTAACCCTGTATGACTAGTGGCACCATCTTGATGTATCCACATTTTGTAAGACCGAGCCGCCTTATTTAGGGACCGAAGAACTTGATTAAAATGTCATTGTAGCTCTCAGCAGTGACTGTTACGGTTGGGCTCGACTGCATTTGCCAGGAATTAAGATTCTCTGCACTACCAGACGCTCGAAGTGGTCCAGCTGAAGGTTTCTTGTCGGCATTAGCTGTCTCACGGATTTTTTTCACAGCAAGCAGGATGACCTTCTGAGATAGGCCTTCACCCTTCTTGAAATGTTTTCTGAATCGCTTTTGTGATGTAATGATGAAGCTTCCGCTAGTGAGGAGCGCTTCCACATCATAAGCAATTTAACCGGAGTCCACAGCACCATAATTCATTAGAAAAATATAATTAAAATTGAATTAATATAAACTCCCAAGCTCAGGCTTCCAAATACAATGCATTTGAAAAAAATGTTAGACTATTCCTACTGAAAATACAAAATAAAATGTGTCCCATCAATATGAACCACCCTGTATTAGCGTCTGGTTTTGAAACCCCAGGACCCATTTGGTGCCACTCAATGTTACTGAGGTGGATTCGATTCGAATACTTTGTAGGGGAATTCAAAAATCACCTTGGCTTAGAAGGTGAAACTTCAGAGCGGAAACTTCAGAGCTCTTGTGGCAAATGCCAGAGGAAGATAAACTACTCATTTCAAAGCTGGGAATATGACCCCTTCCAAACCATACCCGGAAGATGGATCCCGCACGAAAACAGATTCATTCCACTTGGATCTAATTACGACTAAGCAGCAGCATTTCAAATTCCGGTCATGAATTATTAAGCAGGATTTTCGTTGATTTCTTTTTTAACGTGAAGGGAGAGAGAGAGAAAGAGCCTTTCTGCATAATGACATTGCTCCACAGCCGTAATAAGCGAACGGGCATGAAGTGCAAGGGAGCGTTTTCCCCTCGACTCATTAATTCTTGCCCGCTCGCCAATTAGTGCGAATTCCCTCCGCTAGGAAGCGACACAGTAGCCGGGCGCGGAATAAATGGCGCGATAATTTCTCCGGTTTTAGTATCGGTCGTATAGCATTGCCTTTTTCTTCTGAAGGTAGGCGATGTATTTGAAGGGCCGTAGTTACAACAAATATCACTCTCTGCCCCATTATTTAAAAGTAATATGCAGCCGCTTCAGTGCTCAAGTAGGTCGAGTGTTTGATTCGCAGTCGCCATCTTAGTTTGATTTCCAACATGAGGGTCCCTTTGTGATTGCCTTGCATCAAATTCTCTTAACCCAAAATAAGGTGAAAAGCGACGTAATGATTTAAGTTATTTACGGCGCTTTTCTGCCACGTTTGGCTAATCGGAAACCACTGGCGTACACAGAGGGGCTGATGGGGCTACAGCCCCGTCCGAAATTTTGAGAAAATTAACGTTTTCAAATGATTGATTGGTTGATTGATTTGTTGTTTTAAGTCCACTTTATGCACAGTAAGGGTAATCGGGACTGGACCTACAGTTTTTAGTGGGATCCAATACGGCCTCCACCGCGTTTTCCAATTAAAGAAGTGAAGAATTCAGGAAGAAAACAGAGTGGTAAATTCAACCACAACCTTAAAATGATTGACATTTTTAAGAGTGGAAAGTTCTATACATACGAAACATTTTATGGTGTATACCGCCTCTTATCTTCAGAAGGCAGCTATGTACTATTCCACCTTCGCAATTTCAGGCCCTCCCGAAAAGGTTCTGTGTATGCCGTTGATCGCGACTATGAAGATGAGCTATAACTTGATGAAATTGACGAATGGACACTCACAAAGAACACCTATGCCTCATCGCGACGATGAGGATGAATAATGATCAGTTGAAAATGATGAACACACATGCTGGGCAGTGAGATAATGGGTCTACTACTCAACACAATCGAACACCGAGGTGGTTCTAAAATTTCTACCCTTTCATTGAAATTTAAATCACACAGGAGTTTAAAATATTTTATACTGTAATTGTATTTTTTTAAAGTTCTGTTATGTTGCGTTGTGAGGTAAGCCTTATCAGTTCATCAAATTGGCCCTGGTTGTTTTTGAGATGCTGTTGGCTGACACGGACGGGCAGACACAACCGTTCCATAATAGTAATTATAGCTGACCTCCGTGGCAGAGCGGTTAGCACACCGCGCTGCGACGCCAGCGGTCTCGGGTTCGAATCCCGGCCTGGGCATGGGTGTTTGTTCCTTCATCAATATCATCATATCATCACTCATCCTTATCTTCTCGATTAGCCAATAGTGGCACAAATGCAAAATAAGTAAGCCAAAGCGATCAACCAATCACAATCGTAATTTTTTTACACTTTTGCTGATGAATGTACTAAAATAAGCTAGTTTCCGGTGGAGTTACATTTCAGAGGGTCTCGTTGCAAAGACGGCATTATCACACGGTGGTAGAGAATGTGTGGAGCTCTTCATCCACACACTCTATGTGTCAGAGTGTTTGGAAGTAACAGTTACTTTTTTTTAACTGTAACTAGCTGCTTTTAAAGGTAAGGAGAAGTAACAGTAACTGAGTAACTTTTCAAAATTTGTAACTGCAAATCGGTTACTTTTGGAAACTAACTTACCGAACACTGTTATATCATCATGAGCTTTACATATTAAAAATAGAAGTTGCGATCAAACGAGTGATAAAAGAGAATAATTATAGGAACTAACGTATAAATAAATACTTAAATGCATAAAATGTATTATTAATCATTTGACTTTTATTTATGTAATGTAATGGAGAAAGTTTGATTATTATAAGCACATGAAGATTGATTATATTCATTCACTTGGTTTATTTTACTTCCCTCCTCTGCCACTTTTTACTAATCGCGAAGATAAGAATGAGTGATGATATGATGATATTGATGATGGGACATTCTGAGAGAACACCCATGCCCAGGCCGGGATTCAAACCCGGGACATCTGCTGTTGTAGCGCGCTGTCCTAACCACTGCGCCACGGATATCGGCAAGCACGTCAAGAGAGGACAAAAAGAGATGTACATGTCTGTTTACGTCTATGGGAGAATGTCGAAGTATAGATTTCAAATGTTTGTCTCCCAGCTATATATCCCAAGAGGATTTGCGAATGTAAATATTGACAAACTGCAACACGTATCAAAGCAAAATGTATCACAACATGTATGAAACTGTGCATGGAATATGTGTCACTGTTTTTGTTTTGTAGCGGAGCGTACAACAGAAAATTGGTTTCACATGTTTCATGTAATGTCAAGGTAACATACAAATGTCGCCGCAAGGAGCGATATATTATTATTCATTTGCCTGGAGCATATTTCTTAACATCTTATTAATCGGCCACAATGACGCTAATGCATATAGAGAAAATACATTAATGCTTTAACGCAAGTGTCAATACTGCACTATCTTCTTGATCTTCCCGTGAACCACTGCTTAAACAATAGGTACAGTCACCAGAAATAAAAATGTGACACCTGTATCCTGAAATGCACCCTTCCTAGCAAGGCGATATGTGTGTTGCCTAACTCTGCGGCGTTGGCAAAATTTGCCATTGAAAATTTACTATTATAATCTACTCATCGCCTTAGAGTTAGGCAACATACATAACTCCTTGCAACGAAGCGAGTATTTCAGGATGTACTTCTGCCATTTTTATTGCTGATGAGTGTACATCTATAGATAGCCATTGTAGTTTATGTATTCAAACATGAAATGTCTAACCTTTTAATTTTTATTTCGCACTCGTTTTCATCTTTGAGCAATTTTCATTGATACTTACTGGAGGAACATAGTGTTACGGATCCCACTTTAAACTGTAGGTCCAGTCCCGATTAGCCTTACTGTGCATAAAGTGGACTTAAAACATCAAATCAATCAATAAATCATTCATACTTACTTTCCGCTTATTGTTTAATATCTTAATTTGTTTTATTGATTGAAATTTAAATTGAGGGTGCGTCAGCAGTTAGGCTATTTGCCCCGTCACATTATAGCTACCATATTTACCGTAGCTAAAATCAAGATCTGTCTCTGAGGACTAAAAGCTCCACAACCGTGTTGAAAGTTGAGGCTATAAAGGGGCACTCAGCACATACAAGGACAAAACACAGGACATCACACAGCCCTACAAAGGATTATACTGGCCGTAGGTCCAGGCACCAGAGCCTCGTTGGCCTGCTAAAAGCAGTTACTGGGGTGTTAATAATGATATCCTAATTTGGTTTTGAATGAAGGAAGATAAACACTGGTCTACGTGTTCATTATTTTATTCAGAAATGGATATTTTCCATCTCCTAAAACACAGCAACTATTTTGTCCAAGTTCTAAGTTTTCCGAAGGGCAAAGCGTGGATTGTTTGAAAATATACAGTGTGTCCGGCTTAGAAGTAAAATAAAAGATAAATTCAGAGCTTGCAAGTTTATCAAGGTAGTTGCATACAGTTTTCCTCTACCTACAGAGTAACTCAAAATGCTTTTTACATAACTGATACACTTGGATGTGTACACCATTATTTGCGTGACAGATGTCCATCCTATGTTCAAGCTCCGAACATATGTTGTACAACATAACTGGCGTCACGTTGCGGATTGCAGCACAAATGTAACGTCGCAGGGCGGGAAGGTCACGGAGTTTTGTTTAGTATACTATGACTTTACAAAACGTCACACAAACAAAATCAAACGATGTAATGTACGGGGATCTAGGGTATTAAGCGATAGGAGCACCGTGCCGTTATGAGCAAGAAGTGAGGAATTTCCTGGGCGCTGGATTGGAAGAAGTACTCGTAGATCCCCGTACATTACATCGCTTGATATTCTTTGTGTGACTTTTGTAAAGTCTCAGGTATACCAAACAAGTATTGAGAAAACAGACCAGTCTGAGCGACAGCCAAGGAACAGGCGACACGTGCAGCTTGTCGTGTCGCTTCGGTTCGAAAAGCTGTATTGATAAATGAGGATTCCTTTCCAAGCGACATTTGTTGATTGTCGATTGCCACGCGTCGCCTGTCGTTTCGGTTTGCAAGGTGGATAAAACCAGCAGAACGCCCGATCCGACACGACGCGGCTCAATGCGACACGATGGAACACGACGCGACGCGCAAGATGAGTCACTTTGTTTGTTACATAAAATGTGTATATGATATGAAACGCAGTAGCTCTAGGTCTGTCCTTCATAATTTGGGAATGATGCATTATAGGTATACAGAAACAACGCATCAATGCGCATGTAGAATTGACGTATCAGTTTATATCTTGTTAATTGAAAATATTTCTAGTAAATATTAAGAAAATACGATATTAACCATTTAATGTAAAAATCTATGACTACATTTAATTGCTGGCTTCAAGTTGCCCCCGTTTTCGGTCTGATTAGATGTCCGCGTCTGAAGTGAATGGATTCGCGCATGCGCAGATCGTTTTGCGTAAGCTGCTGTCCGCGAGAACAAATTCCACAGACATTCGTTCTTTTGTCGCAAACAGTCGCAACCTGTCGAAAGGTAACTTCACTCAAATGTTTCGTCCGTGTACGGCCGCCTATAAAGCCCCTATCACACGGAACTGGATTTCTAGTAGGAATGCCCTAGTTGGAGCTGAACTGACTTTCTAGGTACAAATCATGGCCGCCGGGCTGACTGATTTTGAGGATTAGGACATGTTCTAATTGCTACTAGCTTTCCTCGACTGGATTCTGTGGAACAGCCAATCAGAGCAAAGTTTGGCCATGTGAAGATTATCTGTGAGTTTGCGAAGGAGAGTTTTTTGATGTCTATGGCTATTTGTCTGTGGTTTACGAGTGCTGTTTATGCTATAGTTTCTCAGTTTCTCGATAAAAAAAGTAAAGAGATGGCGTGCAGTGCATTCGTGTTCAGTTCATTAATATTTAGGTATTTATGGAAAGCGATGAGATGTGTACGTGACAAATATGATTAGCTGAAAATGAAAATCCTTATTATTACAATTATTAATACAAATGTATTAATAAATGTTTGACTTTTTTCCTGTGAATGAATCCAGCGAATCTCATGTATGAATAATACAATCCCGAGTTAAAAAGCTTGTTCGGTAAGCATTGATTACTATTTTTTTTTCCAGACAATCACTAGTCCATACTTTACCTTTTTTAATAAAAGCACAAAGCAGTAATTCTCCTACAACATTCTTCAAATTGCTCGTCCACCTTTAAGCCGGTTTTAGACGAAAGCATTTCCATTAACATTTTTTCTTGCATAAATGCTACGTAAATGCTTCCAAAAATCTTATAACAGAGAGTACTTTACAGTTTTACACCAAAGCATTTCATGGATCATTTCGGTTAGCTGTTCCAATTACAATGTATAATACATACAGCACGAAAGGAACGTCGAGTTACACCGTCTATGGTGAGTGCACAGTGTTTACAATTGTAAAAGCTAAAATATTCATCCATACGTGTACAGTAAATGTTGTAAAGTATGTATTTAATCAGCGCCATTCTTCTCTACCTAAAACCATTTAATACGAAGCAATATTCCTCTCGGTTGAATAGTTATCGTATTTTAAAAGTGTGAAGTGATACGTTGTTTACATCTCGCGCGGCCGCCATTATGGGAACGAAAGATTATCCACAAGTACGGTGTAACAAGTACCGTGTGAGGCGAAAACTAGCAAATGGGTAGCCAGTCCAGCGTCAACTAGAGCATTCCTACTGGATATCCAGTTTCGTGTGATTCAGGCTTAAGATACTATGGCCAAACGTTTCCTGAGAAGGTTTGCGTCAAGTATGACTCGTCGCGTCGTGTCGTGTCGGATCCTGTGTGCGGCTGGCCTAAGGGAGATTTCAGACCGAAGCCACAAGCAAAAGTGACACATGTCGCTTGGTAACGAGCCAATCAACAGTAACGTGCCACACCGTAGAGGCATGCCAGGTCACATAATCCAGTGTTCGATTGGTGAAATTGTCAAGCGACACATGTTCCCTGTCACTTGTCGCTTAGGTGTGAAATCTCCCTAATAGTTCGACATACTTAACATTTTTAAAAGAAACACTAAATTAAATAATAAAATATTAATACTGCAAACCATACGCTTTGGATCTCAATATCCGAACTCACATTTTTCTTTTCTTACAATCAATTGTGACATAGTGGTTCGGATCTCACTTTAAACTGTAGGTCCAGTCCCGATTAGCCTCTGCATACAGTGGAATTAAAACAAAAACTCAAACAATCTGCGAGCAACCGGATACATACAGGTTAGCCAATAAACTATTTTGTAATATTACACAATTGCATTATGTTAGGATTGATGTCCTAACATAAGAAAAGTGTCATATTTTAATCCCAAACGTTCAATTCTCTGACAACTCAATTATTTGTGGACGTGACAATCTTTAGTTTGTTTTTACCACGATTTATCATGTAGTTTAAACTACTTGAAAAAGGAACTTGAAAACGATTTCCAGCCTTCCCTGATGGCGTTGCGATCGGCATCGCATCGCTCCAGCGATCCAAAACGCGAGAGAGCTGACAAACCTCGCAACAAATCAAGAGGCGACGCACGTTTTTTGACACACAACTTTTCAGCCTGAATACCAAAACGGCAGTTTGAGGGGAGAGGGAAAAATACATGCAAGGCAGCAGAATTACACAGAGCATTGTTCAATCTCTGATCGGCTAGCGGCGATCTTGTTTTTCTTTTTTTGCGCATTTTCATGCAAAAACAATCCAATTCCCCCTTCATATTGCACAACTGTCCCTCTTCATCCCAAACACTTCCATGCTTTCTCTCTCATTCTCTCTCTACCTCCCTCCACTCTCTCTCTTTTGCAATTTATCAGCCGCCCGAAACATCTGGCCGCTAGCGGTTTCTGAATCGCCAGTGCGGCCTCGGCATTTTCACAATCCCAAACGAAATGAAAGAATTGGATTTCCAAATCCGGCTGAAATGGACACAGCAACACAGAAAACTCGGTTCAGGAACATATAGGGTGCCCACTGATGAATTTGACACGTTTCAAATGGTAACAAAGCATATCACATCAAAGTGGCGTAAGCTGGGTCGGCTGTCTCACCATACCGTAACGCAACTCCCATGCAGGGGGCAGTTTCCCCACTTCTCGCTACTTTTGCAATCGAACTATGCTAAACTTAATCTACAAAGGGAAATATGCTGTCTTTGACCCCCACCCTCTCCCCAGTTTTGCCACCTTGCCACCCGCCCCCGGTTTTATAACCCAATCGCCGTCACTGTACGTAGAACTTAAGTAAATGTAAATATTAGACTTTGATTATAAAGCCCTGCACTCTACGTAATATCGAAATAATGCTGATTGTTAATTGGACTAACTAACTCTGTAGCCTTCTTAAACCCGTAGGTTTATGGCTGCAGCAGCACAAGCGTTCCATCTGTCCCTATCATGGGCAATATCAAACCAATCTTTTCCATCCTTACCGATTTCCTTTAGGTCGATCCCAACGTAATCCCTCCATCTTCGTCTTGGCCTTCGTACAGGTCTCTTACCATCAGGTTTCCAAACAAGAATCCTGTAAGCTCTTCCATCGTCTCCCATTCGTTTCACATGACCTGCCTACCTAAGCCTTTTTTTAAAAATATTAATTGACCTATAATTATTATTATTATAGTTGTTATTATTATTATTATTACAAGTGCGACACATCGCTCGAACACCTTCCGAAACATGGTTCTACACCTTGTCCCGGGAATCTATGGAGCGAGCGAACAAAAACAAATATCTGCGCAATTAGTGACTTGAGAGGGCTCGACCAATGAACACGTGAGAGGGAACTGGGTTGCGTGGAGGGGATAAAGGGACTGCTACCACTCGATTTCTCCCCTTCTCTACCGTTATGCGTGGCCTTGCTCCAGACATTCCCGGGATAGAGTATAGATACGTGTCTGCCCCGTACACCCTCGTTCCAGCGCCACTTTGCCTTTTTACATTACAAATGCTATTGGTAGAACAACAAAGAAACGACAGAAACCAACAATGTACTGTAAATATGGGATTTTTCCAGACAAGCTGGCTACGAGATGGTGGTTCTTTCTGCTTCTTTCATCTTCATCCTTTAGTTGCATCATTTGCTTTGCCTTGAGGGACATCCTGTGCGGGCATTGTCGGGGAAGGAGATCGCTTGACAGGCCCAACCGACTGATTCATGCCTTTCCGCTAAAGAAACTGCTTTCGGATTCAGCACTCCCAGCATCCATTCATCTATTACGAAAAGAGAAGGAAGCTGGTAGCATCCTTTGAGTGGCACCGCTGTGTTTTGCAAAATCTTGTCGTAACAAGAAAACGCGCGGTGCACGAGCAAGACATCCAGGTTCCCTTGCCTACCACCCCTCTACTACTCCTTCCCTCCTGGAAAAACTCCACGGCTGGAACTGGAACGATTCCAGAATCGCGATCGCGAGATGGAGCGGAAACTTTCCCAGTTCTGGAGTGCGAAAAATATATCAATTGCAGAACTTGCCGCTGCTACCATCAGGAGAGTTTAGCCTCGACGAAAGTTGCTCGTAGATCAAATGGATAAGGGAGAGGGGGGGGGGGTTTGCGGGTGGAGGAGGGTGGGCTATGGTATCATAATATATCAGGGAAATTGCTTCTCCACTCAGCGTTCGAGCAGTTTGAAATTTCCGGCATAATCAGAGCTACTTTCCTGTTCCCAGCGATGCGGCAACAAACCGGAGTTAAATCAAAGTGATGCCTTCATGAGCTCCCGTCTCCAGCAAGCTGCACATAAACTTCTCCGATGCCCAATGTTTGGTTTCCTCTTGAGTTGCCATCCTTGTCCGATATCCCCTTCTCCTATGTGCGGAGTTTTCCTTGGTTTCGGTCGTTCGTGCTGATAACAACGGTTGTTGAGTATAGAAACGCATTTATACCTCAAGATACAGGGTGGGACAGAAAAACTGATGAGTTTTAATCTGATACAACACAATAAATAAAAATATTTCGTCTTTATTCATGTGATAGCCACACAGGCATATGTATACCTCTATTATTGAAAAAGAAAATTATGATTTATACCAACATTAAGTGCGGAGAACAAGATCTTGCAAATGGCGTTTCAAAAATGAAAGCGTCGCGTTCCACGTCTCCATGGTGACTGAAATGGCAGCTACAGTGGAGTCGCCGTATCAGCGTCCATTCACAGCACAGAACGGTTATTTTGATAAAATCCTGTTTCCCTGTTGGCTGCTCTGGGGAGAAGGGATTTAAATATTGCCGCTTCTTGCTCAAGCAGTAGTCCTAACTGCTTGCTTGACCGCGAGTTCCTTCATAGGTAAACGCGGCAGCAGAGGGTCACTGCCATTAAAGACGGTCCCCGCGACAAAGCAACAATCGGCAGGTTTTTACTTTCCCAGAAAAGAGAAATTTCATCGACCGATTCCAGCCGTTTGTGGACCAAAATGGGCACCATTTGCAAGCTGTTATTTTCCGTACTGAACGTTGGTGTAAATCATAATTTTCTTTTTTCAATAACAATGGCATACATATTGCTGTATGGCTAGCACATGAATAAACACGATTTTTTTTATTTACTGTGATATATCATTTTAAAAATCATCAGTTTTTTTCTCCTCCACCCTGTATGCTTGGAAAGTTATTCTTTGAAACTAACTCAGAATTAGAGTTACAATTTTTTAAATGCAACTCAGTCTAAATTATCTATAACTCGTAGGATGTGTTGCATGCATGAACTGCAAGAGGGCTGCTCTTTTCCTACTGATAAGAATCTAAAATTGACACTAATGTTCATCCATTTTTATAATACACGTGACATGTTTAAATTTGACATTACAAAGACGAGAAAATTCAAAGTAAATCCTTACACTTGAAACATGACGTCTCGCAAAAAACATCCTTCGAAACATTCTTCAAAAAAGACTAACAAGTGTACATCTACAAATGAAATGATACTGTAATACCTTCATTCAGTCAACCATAATTTGGTTCATTACTGGCGGACGTAAAAAAAAAGTAAGTAACTTGTAGTTACCGTTACGCTGTCTCTAGAATCTGTGGAGCAAGGTTGCTAAGCAAAGCAGTGCGCGCTGCTGCAAACGGCTGGTATCTGCACTCACCCTCTCACGTGTTCATTGGTCGAGTCCTCTCGAGTCCTCTCGAGAGTCATTAGTCCGACCCTGTGGCCGAGTGGTTAGCACATCGCGCTGCGACGCTAAGGGTCCCGGGTTCGAATCCCGGTCGGGCTTGGTTGTTTGTGAATGTCCATTCATCAATTTCATCACTTCATCACTCGTCCCCATCTTCGCAAATTAGCCAAGAGGCACAAAACGCGAAGTAAAATAAACTAAATCAATCAATCAATCAATCGAGAGTCATTACTTGCGCACGAACTTGTTTTTGTTCGCGCGATCCAGAGATTCCAGGGAAAGAACGTAAGTTAAATTTAGTAATATTTTAAGAAATAACCAGTTACAGTTAAGCAAAGAGAGAAGTGATAGGAAGTTACTAGAAAGCATGATTTTTTAATATCGAGGATCGGTTGATGTAAGATAATGTGATGAAATTAAACTTTCAATTAACGTAACCCAGAAACAAACAAACAAAAAAACGAAAATTGAATAATCAGAATAGGGGAACTACGATAAGGTTGTAAACAAGGGCCTTCTAACTACTAATTTCACCATAAGAAATCATATCTGGAAAGTGAACGCTTCCTCAATCAATCACGAGTATAATCTCGGCTATAAAGCACTGAAACAGGGTAAAACAAGGTGGTAAGCAAACTAACGGAGAGAGAAGCGCATTACAGCGAACTGTCCATGGACATAATGAATTAATGACGTGCTGAAACCCCGGTGATGGGCAAATCGAAAGGCCCTAAATGAAAACATCGAGAATTTGGATTAAATGCATGCAGCCTTTTTTGCGGTGATAAACCAAGCCCTCTATTGGGAACTGAGGTAAGTGTTTGCTATAAAATCTTCACAAATAAAAGAACGAACAATTGCGTGTGCGTAAAGATTATGCTTCGATGATTATGAACAGACTAAAATTTGACAGACAGCGAAATGTTCACAGTCATGTACAACATGGAAACCTAACAAGAGCTGATTAAGTGCTTGTAAATGAGGATAATTACTGTAAATATGATACACGGAGGTTCACTACAGTCTTGTACACAGTCCATCTCTTCTGCATTGTGTTCATATGGCTTTGAACATATTGTTTTAAAATCGAAAGAATTGATGATATGAACTAAATAAAAAAATAGCATGGAAGACACTCGAAATACCAACATGATCATTGCCGTGCACAAAATAGAAACATGTTTAATTCCCTTCACGACATAATGTTTGCAAATCATTATGTATAGGTCGATTTGTGTAACGACACTTTATGTAAAAAATACTACTACAAGAGCTCAATAGGATACAAATATTGTATTTGAACTAAAAAAGATTGAAAACAAAATGTACAGAACCCTCCCGTCAATAATTTATGTGGTTTTCATGAAGAAATAAATTCAATTCAGTTCAATATAAATAAACGTAATAAGCTTAGGTAAGATATTAAGATCAATTTTATATTAGGATTCACAATGAAAATACAGAAAATATTTTTGCCGTATCAAGTAATGGATGATTTTATGTCAACTATTAGAGGATTCATTATATCCCCAGCGGTTAACAAAGGGAGCGGCATTCTTTGTTAAAAGGAACACCCAAGCGGGCGATTTTATCTTGAAGTAGATACCAACAAACTGGAGTAGGAAAGCGATGTTGTCAAATTAAAGAAAAGATAAAGAGGGGAAAGCAGAAGGAAATGGTAAAGAAAAAGAAAAAGAAAGAGAAACAAAATTAAAGAATATAGAAGGAGAAAAGAAATACAGATAAAGATTTAGAAGGAAGTGTTTAAGGGTATTATCGAAAGGGGGAGGAGAGAAATTACACGCATAATAAGAACCGTAGCCAAAAAAGTATCTTCTTTGCACGATATATAGAAAAGTACAAATTTACAATTCCAATTATTATACCGTAAAATGAATTCATTTTCCATCAGAAACAGTTTTGAGCTAAAAATGGATAACAAATTAACAGAACGAGAATTGTGAAATTATGTAATTTCGAGGATAGGATTGAAACGTATGAAATTAATGACCGGATTCGTAAAGAATATCATATGTAATTTTAATAAAGTAAACTTAAGTTTCATATTGTTGCAAGTGCGATTTCAATCTCATTTTGCTCTTCATGAGATGAATGTAACCGAACACCAAGTGACACTGATTAGATCAGTCCAAAATCAATATGAGATTGGAGAGGTTAATACAAAACTACGGATCTTATTGAAATATCTGATGCGGCGATACGAAATTCAGCTTCGATTCCCAGTGGGGTTCCCCAAAAACTTCGATGTTAACGCAACAATTGAGAACAATTGAGAAAATGCATGAATAGAAGAAGTAAAGTGCTCTGGTATCGATAGCCGGAAAACAGCAGCGCTGGGACTAGATTATCTGAGTGACCCAATGAAAAAACAGCTTTCCAGGCTCTGGCTACAATCGGAATATTGCGCCAAAGAGTTCAATTTGGTTAGAGTATTGATTGATTGATAGAATCGATTTATTGATTTGGTTTACTACGTTCTTATGCTACATTTGGCTAATCGCGAAGATGAGGATGAGTGATACGATGAAACTGATCAGGGTGGCCAGTCGGACCGTGATGAAATTCAACTATAATTCCCGGTTATCAAGGCGAACTTTCCAAAAATTCAAGAGTACAAACAGATGTTTTCTCTATTTCGACCTTGCGTATTACAGCCTCTCACAACTCGCATACACTCACACACACAAATAGATTAACATACTCAGACATGTACAAGTCACAAATGTTACGGAATATACTAATCTACGAAAAATTGTTAATTGCATGAATTTCAAATTCAAATTTAACTAAACAACTTCAAGATGTCTTACGTCACAATAATCTTCCGTCTGTCATGTAGATTATTCTGTAAAGGGTACTAAGAAAGTAAACGAATTGAGAGAATTATCTTTTATTTTCCACGCAGTTTTCTTTCCTTCTTAGATAATAATAAATGCTAAAGTATGAAAAACTTGCCTCAAGGCATTTATAAATACACTACATAGCCAAAAGTCACAGGACACCCAAGTGAACGTGGCGCGGTAGTCATGATCTGGGGCTGTTTTTCCTGGTTTGGGCTCGGTCCATTAGTTCTGGTCAATGGCAGCATGAACAGTGGTGTTTATGAGGACATTTTAGACAATAGATTGCTGCCTACACTGTGGCAAGTTTGGAATGGTCCCTTTTCCTCTATCAGCATGATAATGCCCCTGTTCATAAAGCAAGGTCCATTGAATCGTGGTTTGAGGACAATGAGGCGGATGTGCTTAGCTGGCCCGCTCAAAGCCCGTACTTGAACCCCATAGAACATCTATGGGATGAACTGGAGCGTCGGTTGCGTGCCAAACCCACTCGAGCGAAAACTACCCATGAACTATTCACGAGGCTACAGGACGAATGGGAAACAATTGCACCAGCAATATACTAGATCATAGTGGAAAGCCTGCCCAGAAGAGAAATGCTGTAATAATATCAAAGGAGGTCCGACATCTTATTAGTGACCTGGCTGGTGTCTTTTGAATGAACAGAGGGTGCCTGGTGACTTTTTGGCTATATATTGTATGTATAAATGGGGTTTGGATTAATAAAAGTTGCATTATTTTACGTACAGAGCTAAAAATAACGAGATTGAAATTTGAAAAAAGCCTACCAAAGTCAATGCTTACAGATGGAGTGTCACTCTCGAAGAATGATTCAGCCCCCCTCCCTCCCCTCACCATCTACCCCATGCGTCCAAGTTCGAACTTGATCCAGACCAACATCAACGTGTGACATGTTTGACGTTGCACGCTCCTCCAACGATCCTTTTATTTACCACTAATTTCCAGCTCGAACCGAAAACTAAACAAAGTGGGGAAGGGGCGCTTTCATTAGGGTCGGTTTTTGTTTCGTGCGTAATTCCCTTTGTTAACGTTTGACAGACAACGAGCCAACCGCTTAGCACCGTCAAATTGATCTGCACATTCCAGCCCCCTGGACCAGGTTTAAAAATGCAAAGTCGAGAGGAATGTGACAGATCCAACCGACTCCCATAATAAATCACGAAAAGCCGGGAAGAGCCTGAGTGGATGAATCAATGGGCTTTACTTAATACGACCTCATATGGCCTGCCGCCGCACAATGGCCATTTAACATTATCGAGAGCTGCTGTTTCCCATGTGATATTCACCCCTACCTGAAAATACCAATAGTGGATTAGTGAGCCGTCACGCCGTGGTTGCAGCACAAACACACACACACACACACTCACCCCCCCCCACACACATATATATATATATATATATATTGATGTGTTCACTGGTTTTAATTTTTAAAACTATGGGGATTGTTGTACAACAATATATATATATATATATATATATAAAAGGGTGGTCCAAAAGTGCGGAACGGGCCGAATAAAACCGAAATGCATGCGGTTATTGAAATTTTATATGTGTACATAAGTTTAGGGATGGGGGAAAACCTACCAAACCGCTTTTGAAATATGGTCGCCATCTTGAAAACCGCCATTTTGAATTCATATAACTTTTTCAAAATGGAAAAAGCTCACTGGAAAAAGCTCACAAACACGATTCATGTATATATGGATGTGTGGTATGGGGTGTGATGACCTCCTGTTGTAAATAGTGTTGCAGTATATAATCCTAGTGGAAACACAAAACGTTCATTTTAACATAACACGCTACCGCATATCCTTCTGATAAAAAAATGAAAAGTATTTGTAGTCATTGAGAGCAGATATCGCTTATTGACAACACGACTGTAAAAACTAAATATGTTGACCAAGGCAGAAATTTATTTTATTATAAAACATAAACTAAACGTAACGTTTCAACCTTCTAGCAAGGTCTTCTTCAGACTCTGTACCAAGTACAAATGTAACCAGGTACACAACAGGACGAAATATATATACACAAAAATACTCCCCTCCAGACTATTACAAAGTAGTTCTGGAACAATCTAGCAGGTGGCTTTCCCTTGTCAACTGTACTTTCACCTGAAAGAGAATGTCACTGGACTCTTTATCTCACACTCTATTTCCTTCATTCTTCCTTCTTCTCCTATGTATTCATCTATTGGAACCTCCAACGTAGAGAGGAAGCAATTAAGTAAAGAAAAAGTGTCAGATCTAACTTATATAACTTAATAACTTAAAATAACTTAAAAACTTAATAAAATAAATTTCTGCCTTGGTCAGCATATTTAGTTTTTATATCATGGAAACAAGGGTTAATGGTGTTATAATAAGACTGTAAAGAAATGAAAAAAGTATCTTATATGTTTCTCTTCAGCACCGTCGCAAAGTAAAGTTGGTCCATAGCCCGGCATCCACTTCATCATATAAGTGAGATCTGACACTTTTTCTTTACTTAATTGCTTCCTCTCTACGTTGGAGGTTCCAATAGATGAATACATAGGAGAAGAACGTTGTGCCATTTGTCTGTTAGTCACAAAGATCGGAAACAAAGCAGATAGAACTTTTTTAACCCATCTTAAAACCTAATTTGCAGACAGTACTATTCTCCCCTGTTGATTTCTTCTAAACTAATATACTTCGAAGCATGATCTTTACGGAGTACAAAAAATGTAAACCAATGGTCTGCGTAAGGTCATAAACTCATTTTCGCACAAAAGTGCAGATAGAAGCTTTTTACTTTAAGGTCGCGATGTTACTTTAATGAGATTTTTCTTCGTTTCCTCATTTCAAAATTTGTAGGATGTAAACATCACAGGTATGGCGAAAATATTGATGGACGAAAATAAAATGTCGGTACTTTGTGGTGCGGGAGCGCCAAACAGAAATCCACCCTAGCGCATCAAAATATCTAGATATGGCCCTGATGTCGTGATGTACTTGGTGTTTTTCATGCATCTTTCTTGAGGATACACTTAAAAATGTGGTCTTAAATAAAGATTTTATGCATTTTATGTTGGAAATGATACGTAGAATGGACATACAAAATTGTACAGTTGAGAAAACGATACTTGAAAACAACCTGACTGAAGATAATTTTGGATAATTATGAACAATAAGAAACGAAGGATAATTATATGAAAAGGAGGAACATTTTCTTCTGCTTTCCCCTGAAAAAGAAGAAATAACTTGAGCTGCTGTGCAATTGATTCTTTGGCAATTTAAGTGTACAAAAATATCATTCATTAGAAAATAACAACTAGCTTTCATAAGCAACGAACGAGCATCGTACATCTCTAACACAAAAACAACATCAATACCATATGTACGCTATAATTATATATATATATATATATATATATATATATATATATATATATATATATCACTAATTAGTTCTTAGATTTTGCAGGTAGGAAATACCATCTTAAGTTCCTGATGTAAATGTAAATAAAAATTAATATCAGAGATCTTCTGTAGCTCCCCGTTTCAAGACAGAACTAATTTACGACGGATAATCTCTTGACAAGAACCACGTGACCTTCATGCAAGTTTGCGCATTATTTCAGGCTTAATGTCGAGAGCAAAAGAAAAATAAGGATCCAGGGAGAGCACTCGTAGAAAAAAGAATGCATATATATCTTTCAGACTCATACAGTTTTATCGTGCTTTGGGTAATGGAAAGATGCCATGTTGTTAGACGAATGAACCTAGTATTGGAGATGTATCAAATATCAGACACATCAATTCAAGCACACTCACATTGGAACCTGATATGATCCATATTTTTATGTGACGTCACCAGTAGAAAATATGTCACTAATATATTTATTTTGTGAAATAAAGCGTAATTTCCTTGTTATTCTATGTAATAATGCACCTTGTTTGTAATGTATATCTTTTGTTTATTGTTTATTGTATTTTATGCTCTATTATGAGTAGTTTAATGTATCTTCATGTTTGCGAGAGTGCACTATACGAATTTGTATTTCCAAACATGCATAGATGTCAGTTTTGTTGGTAGAATCTTTTTGTAAATAGTGAGTGATTCATCTGTACTTGAATCTGTGTTCTCGAAACAGTATAAAAGCGAGGATATCGCGTAAGAAATATCACACTTTCGCCACGGATCGTCGAAGCTTTTAAACTTAAAAGGAACTCCTCGGTGTTGTGCATACATCCTGGTATGGTAGTTCGGGGCGCAAGCTAGGCCTATGTGAACATAGGTACGCCGATAGCCATGCATTGATGATATGCACAATACTGCAACCATTCTACGTTAAATAATAAAGCTAGCCTAAGGATTAATTTGGAAATAAAAGGCTAAAGAGCAAATATTGGCTCAGTTATCATTGCATATCTCTTGGTGTGGTAGTTCGGGGCGCAAGCTAGGTCTATGTGAGCATAGGCTTGCCGATAGCCACGCATTGAGTTTATGCGTTTTAGTTGAGTCAATTCCTCGACAAAGCGAAATCCTCGCCTTCGTCTCAAGTATATTAGCATTATAATTGCAATAAATAAAGAATAAAACCTTTCAGTTTATACATACGGCAGTAATGTGGTTTTATTTATCTGTGCTGTGAATATTGTCTTTGCCTAACACTATCCCTGTACCTGAGAGGAGTCTGTGTACTTCACCGAGTCTCATCGTTCACCGCTGAGTATTATTAAGTTAATATTAATAGTATATTAATACGACGCGTACATAAATAGTAAGAACGTGTCAAACCTACACATTTTTATCAACATAAAACTAGATTCCAATATTAATATTTCTTGTATTCTTAACTTAGACATGGTACATAACTTTTTACAAACTGTTTACTATATTCGATTGTTATTTGTTTCATTTTGAACACGTACATTCATAAATTCACATTACAAACTCATCATAACTCAACATAACACAACATTGTAACTATTGTGCTCATCACAACATGTGTATGTATGTATGCCGATTTTCCATCTCGTCACCGAAGATCCCAGGTTCAATTCCCAGCCTGATTATGGATGTACTTTATGAGTGCCCCTCATTAATTTCATTCTATCATCGCGCAGTCTCATTGACAAGATTAGTCAAATGAGGCAGAAATGCGGCGCTAAATGACAAACATTTCATATGCAAACAACGTATACGTATAGCTATGGCGCATTCCATTGCCACGGGTGGTACGCCCAGATTACATTATTGGCATTAAAGTAGCTATTCTACTGATAATTAAGCAACTTTTTTCTTACAGTTTCTAGCCCGGGTTCGAATTCCGGTATGGGCATGGATGTTTGTGAGTGTCCATTCATCAATTTCATCATATCATCACTCATCCCCATCTTCGCAAATTAGCCAAAAGTGGCACAAACAGCAAAATAAAATAAAGTAAATCAATAAATCAATCTTACAGTTTCTGTGCAATGAATTACGAAAGTAAACAGTGTTGATAAACATAACAACTCTTAAAATACCTTCCCATATTTATAGCTGTAAGAGAACAATTTTGTGTCACGGGTGGGACAGATAAAACACCACCTCTTCACTTAATAAGAAATTTATTTTCATTTCTCTAAATTTTCAAATGATGAAAAATAAATTATTTAAGAGAAAGAGAGAAGGAATTGACCTTGGAATATTGTATTGTAGTTGATGGAGAAATGTAAACAGTTAAAGTAGAAATTAATTGTTTTTTGGTATCATGGGTTAGACGCAATACAAATCAAAAATAAATCAAAAAGTTAAAATAAACGAGCAATATGTAAAATATGTAAAATACCTTCAAACTTAATTTCGTACGTATAATACTTGAATTTTTATCCAATTGACACAACTGTCAACTAGATTGTTGAATCACAAGATAGAATAAAATTACAGCATTTAATTTAATTTCAAATATTAAGATTCAGGGACACTGTGTCATGGACCATATGTAAATATGAGAGTGTTTTAAAATTAAATATGTCGAAAGGAATATACGATATGTGTAGGAACAACAATTTTAAAATATCTGGAAGGCAAGATCTTAAAAACATAGTACCCTCTATTTGGTCTTTACAAAAACTATAAAAGAAACCAGTGCGTAATGTCATACAATTAAGTCTTTGTCCATAAATGGGAAACATATCGAACGCTTCTTAAACAATGATTCTCCCATAACAGTGCAATTCAAATAAAATAAATTTTGAGATTCACAAACTTTTTTTTTTTTTTTTTTTTTTTTGCTTACAACGCAGAAAATCATTCCTGCCATTTGAGATGTAGACGTTGCACTCTTCAAAGGGATTTCTCCAATTTTTCGAGTCCAAATCAGAGGTGAAAGTAAAAAATCAATGATGAAAGTTAGAACAATTCTGCATATAACTTCCGTTTGCGATTTTGCAGATTGTGAGAGACTTTCCTTGAATATAATTTCAGAAAATGATTCAGATGTTAGCATCAGTACCCATTACCTTCACTGGGAATGGTAACTCCATCCGGAAGTTTGCTATTGCAATTTCCTCAATTTGTCTGCTCTACCAATCCTGTTAACTATCCCACTAACTTTATACATGTTTGAATGTAATTGTGACAATCTAACTGCCAGACTTATCCTTGAAATGATGCAAGATAAGATCTAAATCGATCTTACCCTGATCTGAAAGGCACATATAACACTAGAATTTTTCATTCTATTTCACATTTAATTTTACAGGTAGGTGTTCTTCTACAAGTATCTATTCAGAAATTATTGATTTAGTAAATTACATTTTGTTTTTTCTTCGTTTCTTTAGCAGAATAAGTGACTGTTTAAAGTCTAAAATACTGTACGTGCCTATTATTCTTTCACACTGTTTCTTTTTAAAATGCCTCGAATTTACAATAATTAAAATTTGAAAAAGCCTAAGATAGGCCATTATATTTTTAATCAAATCTGTAGAGTATCACCGTACAGCACTGAAAACTTTAATAATATTATATGAATAGAATTCTTCTCTATAAGAATAATAGGAATACAACTAAAACTTCTGCCGGCTCTCGTGCAAAATAAGTGAAAACATATTGGAATTTGCACTGTAAGTGACGTAGAAATGTCATGACACATTACGGATTCCGAAATTTCGGTATTTTGGGAAATCACCGATTTTCGGGTTCCTGGAAGAGTCGGGAAATTTCGAATTGTCGTATATTGAAAGCGATTTATTCTCGAAGTTTTCTGTATCACAAATATGGAAAATTTCTTGGAAGTGTGCAATTTTCAATCATTCCAGAAATTTCAGAACAAATACTTCAGAGAGGAATAGTGTGGTACAATGCGTAATTTTCGTATACATACACGCAAGTGTTAGGAATTGTATGTGTTGAAATTATATACATGCACACACACATACCATTCATGGAAATTGTGACCTCCCAGGAATGTTTTTTGCTTGGCACGCCCCTGAGAGGAAGAAGTATTAGATCGGGGCATCTCTCTTCACTAAACGTCTGATATATAAAATTATGGTAAAATATGGAAGAGACTACTGCAATAAGTCTTCATACCTACCTCGTTTCAAAATTCCCAGTGGCAACATTGTCTGACAAGTATTCTATATAGATTTTTTCCTTAGCAAAACCCTAACGTGGATGAAACAGAGGAACAAAATGGTTTCAGAATATTCTTTCGTTTCAGAGGAGAAAGAACGAGCGATCGATTTACATAGTTGGGAGGACGCAGAAACGAAGATGGATTGCGCCCCGGTTATCTTACAAATTTCCCCGTTATTGGCCCAGGTTGCAGAGCGTGTTTTGTTTCATGAGGTGCGTGGGGCTCATTTGACAAACTTCAGGGCTTTTTTTCAACTCATTTCGGCGTTGTCTGTCATTCTGGCACCACACGCTGCACGTTCTGGTCAGAAATTCCACTTCCACTTTCTGTAGCAGTGTGTGTGATGGTTATTACAGACACAAGAGAAGTAATGTGGCTGCTACTACAACAGGAACGAGAGTCACAAATGTATGTACTCGTGAATATAATAAGTTCTGAGTTTCATAATGAATTATACAGGGTGATTATAAAGTCCGGTTATCTTTCGTGCAGGTAATAGGCCCGTCTAGTTCGCTGCACCTTTTGACTCTCTGCACTCAGCGTCCAGTTGGTTACACGGTGCAACACCGACTCGTCTACTTCATTGATTTGGAGTCAAGTAGTGTATTTGGTGCCTGCAACGTTTGCTCTACGTTCTGGAGCGGTGTAGAGTGTGTTGTATACTTGAGCGTCCCCGATGGCGCAGTGGTAGCGTCGTCACCTTGTAATCAGGGAGTCCAGGTTCCATACCCAGTGGAGGCACATAGTGGTTCGGATCCCACTTTAAATTGTAGGTCCAGTACGGATTAGCCTTAGTGTGCATAAAGTGGACTTAAAACACCAAATCAATCAATCAATCAATGTGTGGTGTATGGTCACGTGGTGCGTGCTAACTAATCAAATGAACATTTAAATCAGCAGACAGGCATTTGTTGAATTTTCTGAACTTGAACACCGCTATTCGTCTGCTTGATTGAACGTCACTTCCGTGCCCCAGCCTGACACAGGGATACACCAGCACTACACCTGGTGCCAAAAAGTGAAACGAACTAAAGGGCTAATGCGAGGATTGGCCCAGGAAGAATTTGCATCTGTATTTCATTGCATAATCGTCAAAGATTTTGTATCACTTTTTTTTGTAAAAATATAGGGTGCCACCATTAAGTGAAGCTTTTTTTTAAAAAAATGTGCCGATATTACCGGCATTTAAAAATCATTTTTTACTAGGTAAACTTTGGTGCAAGATTAGGATGCACTGAATGCATGAATATATAACGGATGGCAAGAATTAAAGTTACCCAACTCAGAGCCCTCTGAAGCCTGTTTGAGGCATCGTAGAATTCTGAAATTTGGTGAATCGACTACGCAGACCATGGGGAAGAGGATGGCGATAAGAAAAAGAAAGTTCAATTTTCCGCCACCAGGTTGAAATGTGGCGCTGTACTTCCATGATGGGTTGTAATAGTGACGTAAACTGCTCCAATTGGTTATGGAGTTTCCTTTACCTTACAATCTTGCAATAAACGAGAGATTATTTTCTCGCAACTTCCAGCCACTAACAAATGTCTTTCTAATTAATAACTCTGCTAAATCACTTAACGTAACATGATGCCTCAAATAGGCTACAGAGGGCTCTGAGTTGGGAAACTTGAATTCTGGCCACCCGGTACGTTAAAATTGAACAGTCCAAATCGACACATATTATTTCTTCGTGGCAGTTAGCGAACAATTTTCCGATCTTAAAAAGAAGTTAACACAGAGTTGTTATTGATTTGTGAATTATGGTCGAAATATTTCACTTGAGAAAATTTACTACAGTGTTTCGTAGTACGGACTTAGAAAATTTAATTTTGTGTGTCCGATGATTCTGCGCCGCTATCATTCGTTTCGTTATCTGACATGCCGATGAGACTATTACGCGATGAAGGGGTATAAACTAATTTTTGGACTGAAAAAACAGGGTGCGACGAATATGCGATGGCAAAGATTATGCGGTATTTAAATGTGTTTTCAGGTGAGAAAATTCTCAGTAATCCATGATTGATTGATTGATTAAATTAATAGTTTTGGGTGCGTCTGCACGGTAGGCCATTTTGCGGAAAAATATTTCCTTACCTAAAATTCTGACTGAAAAATTAAAACAAGGGGTGTAAAACGACCTTCGAAAAATTAAAAGTGCAAGGCTGTACAGAGACCTGCACAAGACAAACACAACACATTAAAAAGTCAGAAAAAAACTAAAAGCTTCCTCACAGACGGTGGAAGAGACCAGCTCTTTGCATAAAGCTAAAAACCTTTGATAAAACACTGTGATCATCGCCAAACAGGAACGACAAACAACCGGAAAGGTTCGGGAGGTAAGCATGATTGGCACATTTTAAAATAATATGCAGAATACTTAAAATTACATTGAAACAAGTGACCATGGGTTAGACGGCTGTGTCCAATACGCATCCGAGTTAGAAGAACTTTCCTTCGACGAGAGAGACGGGACAAGGAATGCCAATCACCCACAGTGGGCTCAGTAATCCATGATTAGCGGTATGTGTTATGAGTTCTTCCTACAACTGTAGGATTGATTGAATGATTTGGTGTTTTAAGTTCACTTTATGCACAGTAAGGCTAATCGGGACTGGCCTACAGTTTAAAGTGGGATCCGAACCAGTATGTGCCTCGACCGGGTATCGAACCCGGGACCCCTTCATTACAAGGCAACGACGCTACCACAGCGTCATCGAGGAGGCTACAACTGTAAGAAAAACGTGATGCGAGTGCCCCTGGTTTCTGAGAGAGAGAGGAAGTTTGGATGAGGGTGCAGAAAAGGATTACTTATAAACGAGGTTGACTCCGTGTACTGCACTTCAGTCTCATAAGTCGAGAGACCTTTTCAGATGTCAGAAATCAAGATTCAGCTAGTCGATGTTCTCATAAATACATTTATACAAACTTTTGTCACGTAAACTGACGGCGGAAATTAACAATAGTGGAGCTACATTTCAATTCTTATAAAAGGAAATAGGTACACAAGAAAATATATTGATTCCATAATGCAACACATAAAGCTAATGTGGAATGAAATCTTATTATTTTAATGCGTTCGTGTCGAGACTGATGCTACACACATAATTATTTGCGGATTAGGCCAACACCTTCATTTCATTACTTTTCGTTACTTATTTAACGCGTCTCAATCATGCTAATCTCGAAACAAGGCACGTCACATGGTTATATTTAGGAAAGCGGCTTTGAATTTTTCATTTCAATTTTTTGCTTTTCAATATCTTTTAAATATGTGCATACACAACGAGTCATTACGCTGTAACATGTATGCTGAAATACTTGATTAGTTAACAGTATGATTTATTTATTATAAAAAGAAGACAATAAAAATAAGTGTAGTTGTGGAAGCAGAATAATATGTTATTTGCGTCAAACATTACTGAAACTGAAGAATCATTTATCATTTTACAAATAAAAATATTACGCAAATATTATGGGAAATAATGTGTTTTTTTGTGTCGAGTTTTTTTTTCAATTTTGATACGTAAGTTCCAACGATCGCGTCTCAATTCTATTATACAATTTCAAATAGTTCATAAACACATTGAAAGAAAAGAGAAGTCATTACGTCTGTTCGTTTATGAACAAAGCGAGATGCAGTTCACTCTTGACTCTATTCGGTTCTGTGACATATACAGCTGTTGATTTTCATCACCATAGCAACGGCAAAATTCCAAATCTTCCATTGTTAACACATCGCTTAGCGAAAACGAACAACCTAGTTAAATGTAATCGACGATGTACAAAAGTAAGTATTATACAAAATTTCAACTTTTAATGACAAGTGATAACTTCATTAGTTCACAGTGGTTGAATGTCCAAAACTAAGAATGAATGAATCACTACTGATCAGCTACAAAGAAGATGTAATGACTTGTCTATCATAAATTAATAATTTAAATAAACATGTAATCACATTGTAAGGATCCACGAGACCGTCACAACGTATGTACAATCAATGGAAATCGATTTGCGGAATTTGCATTTTCATTTCGTCTGGAGAAATGAATTTAGAATCCTTCTGTGTAAATAAGTTTATAAAAAAAATACGTTAGGATTAAGAGATTCTCTCACATTGGTGTGGTAAATTCTGCAATGGTTGCCAACTCTTGCGAGCAGTTGTCACAATTCTCTTCAGAGACTTTAGTTCAGTGGACGGAGACAATCTATTTACCAGAGACGTGACGTTAGCTCTGGAAAGCACAGAATCTTTACCAGAATTCACCATATCGATTTCCCGACATAATGTAGAAATACATGATTGTTCAAAGTAGACAAAACATTACCTGAAATTACCAAGCAAACCTCCAAAAAGAAAAGGCTATGGTCATGCATGCAATTCATCTATGTTACCTTGCTTCTGGCTCGTGGTTGGAAGTCCTCCTTCGAAGTTTTCCTCCTCTTGTCCTTCAAGATCATCCGTGCTGCTGCGAAAGCCATGTTGACGATCTAACCCTTTTCAGACCAGACGAACGAAGATGACTGAGAATATCTTTTCTTCCGCTCGATCACAAAAATATTATTGCTTCGGAAACTTCAACAATGATAAATAACAGTTCCTTGAATCATTTGGACAAACAAAATATCGATAATCACTTAACAATCGAACGCGACAGCGCGCTTTATCACGGAAGGCTCACAGTTGATTATTGCTTTGTTTTCAGTACGGTGACGTCACTGAAGAATGCACCGATTTTGGGTTCAAACTGTTTCTGGGTGTGAATACTTTATGTGGTAATGTATAGGCTCCGTAGAAGTATGTTCATGTTAACATTGCAGGTACATTATTGTTATGTGTCAGGCTCTTGAGGCAACTTTGTTGACTGGTAAGGATGGGGTTACTTGTGAAAGTAACTGACAGACACTTCGGAAGCTGCTGGCGTCGAGACTTTTGGAGGTTCACCAATAACTGGGAATCCAATATCAGGCACAGGTCTTGGAATATGATCTCCAGAGGTCCTCAGCGTCGCTGTTGGTCCGCAGGAAGAAACTCTGCAAATATACAAAGCAACACAACCACCTGTCAGTGAGCCCTTTGGGACAAGAACTGTATCCTACCGCCTCAGTGTTATTGAGGAGGGTTTGCGGGGTAAGGGAAGGAATATCGCATGCTCAATGCATAGCCTATCTTCTCTTTCCATCCTAGTTTTTTACCTTGGCTTCGTGACGTGCTTACCAGATCCATGCTCAAATACCTTCGACCCTCTGGCATTTGCAGTTCAAACATAATTTGCTAACGTAACCTGGGAGATGGGTTATCTAAATCCAAACGCTACATTGCCATAAGGGAACCGGCACGCGAGTTTCTAATGGTAATACTGCTGTATCGACCTTCGCGGAGGGGCCAATAGACGATTGGTCTCTGGCCTCCCACGAAATCCGATTCATATTTTCTGTGTGAAGAACTTATCAGCATACAATGTAGTTTAACGTCTGTAAAACATGAAATTTGATGTAGAATCATTCTGCAAATACAGATGATGCCATCTTTAAATTGGCTGGTTGGTGCAGAAATTATGCTTTTCTTCTGTTTACATACACATACACACACATACGCATGCATGCACACACACACACACACACACACACACACACACACTTTATTGTATTGTACTGTATTTTGGATATTTTATCCCTCCAAGTTAATCGCTACGATGATGATGAAATTATGAAAAACAAACATTCCTTACACGAGTCGAACCTATGATCCCTGGCCAGAGGCCGCTCAAGATAAAATTTTCACCCGGGCGAGGCGGATCCCCTCCCCCCAATTTTCTACCCTACCACTCTTAACTTTCCCCAAATAAAAACCTTGATCATGTTATATTTTTTTAATTACGAAAAATAATAGATTTCTTTTTTTAAAAAAATAGGGAGTTTCTTTGAACCATAAAGGAAGGGTGTATACCAAATTTAATCGAAATCGGAGATGGTGGGTGACAAAATCTTAATTTTTTGCGTTGATTTGATGTGGAACAACCCCATACGCAATCAAATATCCAACTGTCTGCGCCTGTTGGGTGTTTTACTTAACTAATTTCGGATTTCTAATGTTTTTTCGTGTTCTGGAAAATTAAGAGACAGAAATTCTATTGATTGTTTTTTTTCCTGCAGGGAATATTAGTACAAGTGCACAACTACACCTACAGATAATTCACAAATGTCAATATCTTCACTAGCAAAACTGTAGAAGAACAATTCACATTGACTGATTCGTAAAACTGCCCCATCTATGCCCCGCGACAGGTTAACTTTGCAGCAGGTTTTATGTATTAAACCTCGCGAGAACGGCGCTCAGCATCTCCCGTGCGAGTCTTGCCTCGACCGCCGAGCTGTTCATATCACAGACATTGAGAAAATCGGCAGTATTGCAGCGGAACTATATTCTGCGTGCACGTTTGGGTCTACATAGGCGAAAAGTTGCTGCAAACGTAACTTGTCGCGGGGCTTAGTATAATCTTAAACTGAAACTTGCTATACATTTGAGATACACGTTCTAAAACCTCACTCATTGCAGTTTGTTTCCATACAAAGTGTCGAAAATGCGGTGTTGAATTTCACCTGTGGACTTCGCTCGCAGAACTAAGTTAATTAAGACTCTGACTAACTCTTGACGGAAAAGATGGTGTTTACTGCAGAATTCAGCCTTGTTACATATTTCTTAAGACGTTAACAGGCAGACGAACGCCCCACCCTCCGAAAGGAGACGAAAGATGAAATTTTGAGGGCGTCAATGCTTAAGCACGGTTTCCCAGAGGCGTTTCCATCTCACCGGTAGTTACAAAACTTCCTGGAACATCAGACGACCAACACTTCTGCTTCCAGTTTTGCAAGGCCCCCATCACTCACGTTGGGGATGAAGGAGGGTGGGGAAGGAGCGTAAACTGGTTGGAAACTAGTTTCAAGTTGGAACTAGGAAAACACTGGAGAAGAAAGGAGAAAAAAACCTGGGTAATGGGCCCCGTGAAATACGACGCAACATCCCGCGGCAGTTTTTACGGAAAGCAAGGTCTCTGTAAACTGCAGGTGAAGGTGCTTAGAACATGCCGACGTCTCCAAGGTAACTAGTCTAGGTTAACGAGTTGATCCCAGCATTTGCTGGATCTAATTTTCGCGCCTGCCTACCTTTGCCTGTTCAAGTTTGGCGAACGGAATATCGTTTGGGAATAGGCGAGTTTCGCCTGACGTCATAGAAATACATATTATGGGATGTAGTCGCCAGTGACGTCAACCTTTGAAAAGCATTGGGTGGACTAGACTGAGAGATTTGTTGTATAAATTTATAAATCACATAACACGTCATAAGCCCTTGTCCAATTCGATTATCGCAGGTACAATATGAACTTCCGGTTTGACCAAATTCCCAATGTAAACAAGTGTGATACAGATTACCTTCGAGCTTATTTTGTTACAAAAGATCACATACAGACTGGATCGCTCGAAATGTGAAAGTGATAGAGAAAAACAAAAGTATCTGAAAAAAATTGGGAAGTTCCCGGACGCTTTAGATGCAGATATAAGGGACAATACAAATATTTTCCAAGACAATGTTCATTTTCTACCAACAGTTTCGTGTTAAGACTATGCTTGCATAAATTATAAACATTGAAATACTTCAATTTTACAACAGTAAAATGTATAATTTTCGACATTGTGTGCTCAAACACAGACCTTTTATTTGTGTCATATGGCTTAGAGAGAGCGCCGTCAGAATTTTTGTAGGGTGTAAAGAACAGTAATAGAAGTAGAATAGTAGAATTAATAATAATTACAACTGTTGTAATTATACAATAAATAATTACTAAACTAATTAAATTAACAAATTCATTGTTATTATTTATTGATTAATGCTATTCGATCCACAAGCCGAGTGCATACTATCCAGCACAACAGTTACAATACAGAGTTATTGTATTTTATTATTAAATTTTTTTGCAAGTGTCATTCAAGAAAAGACTTTAGAAGTTAGTAAAAATTTTACAAATAAAGTTTACATTGATTACATTAAATTAACTTAATATTATATTTTCTGGAATTCTGAATGATTATAAACAATTCTAATTTTTAAATATAGTCAACACATGTGCGTTAGACAATTATAATTTTCGAAACACGTAAAATATTTTCATTTGAATTACTTCGGTGATGTAGTGTCGACTATAGAGCCTATTCCCTCGTGTTTGTGTCCAGTCTTTTCACTTTACTGCTTGAATCCACTGATTTTTCCGTATCGGATCTCTCTGAAAACTATGCATAGATACCCGAGAAAAAAATATTTGTTCCCAACCTCGTGTTGTTACCAAAAGCCACACAATGATTGTTGTCTTTTCTTAAGACACTGTCTTTACACCTTTGAAATCCCTGATATTCTATTCCAAACCGGAAGTAAAGTTCCCGCCCGCGCCAAGGAAGCACAGGAATGTAAACATACGGTGAATAGCCCCATAGAACACTGACAAGTATAAATTGGAAACCTAACAAAAATATTAGGAACAATAATTTAGTTGTGAGAATTGTAAATAATTCTCATAATGAATAATTATAATTAATGTATTTAGTAATTCATGTTGTATAATGCAATATAATTAATAATTCATAATGTATAATATAATATAATTAATAATGCATACTGTATAATTATGAAACCGTTACTTTCGATAAACGCGGGGAATATATTTGTCAAATATAATAACAATACGAGGCTAATTATTGGGTGGGTTCGAGCCCTACAGGCTCATATTAGTTGGCGCCACATGATTGCGAGACTACTTTAGCTGAAGCGACGAATCCAGCGCAAAAAGAAACGCAGCAGCTTGTAGAACGAGGTGCGCGTAGAACTTCCTCCCGCGACGCCGTAACTCCCGTCGCCACCACTGTTGTCTGATTGGTCTGTGGAGTATTCCCCGCTCCCCACTTTCCATGCCAGCATGTAGGCCGCCCGACGTAAGAACAGTCAAGAGCTATACGGTAGGTAAACATTGGAGCGGGGAAAATTTAAGGACAAGTGTTCAATGAACGGTCGCTCAAATAGAAACACAAGCTCGGTATTTAATTATGTGAAAATGGATATACCCTTTTTATGCATACAAACTATAATAAAAACTGGATCTACGAACACTGAAGAACTGTTGAGAAGACACTCGCCGTGGTTTGTGAGATACACCGTGTTGGCTTTGATGAAACAAACAAGAGTTACTGAATGTGGAGGAACACTTTATCTCAGCTAACTACAATTATCACGAAAAATGTTAACCCTCATTTTATAAGGCAATGAATGTAAATAATATTTTTAAACGATGAACTGTCAACTATGCTTCAAATGTTATAACTGTCACTCGTTGTCATTTGTGTTTAGTATACTGTGACAATTCATCATGGCTAAATACACGCTTCAAGAACGTTTGGTTATTATCAAAAAATATATGAAAATGGACTTTCTATTAAACTTGAACCAGATCATAATTTTGGGCAAATAATGATCTCCTCAGATAAAGCTCATTTCTGGTTAAGTGGATATTTTAACAAACAAAATTGTCGTGTGAAAACAATCCACAAGAAATTCACGAGAAGGCCTTGCATCCGCAAAAGGTCACTGTATGGTGTGGTTTATGGAATGGTAGCATCATCGGACCATTCTTTTTCCAAAACGAGGTGGGAGATGCAGTTACAGTGACTGGTGAGCGGTACCGATTGATGTTAACAGATTTTGTGTGGCCAAATTTAGATGGAATTGATTTGGAGGACATGTGGTTCCAACAAGACAGTGCTAATGCTACTATCGACGTATTGCAAGAAGAGTTTGCTGAAAGGATAATTTCAAGAAATGCAACTGTTAGTTGCCCTCCAAGAAGTTGTGATTGCTTTTTGTGGGGTTATTTGAAATCTATAGTCTATGCAAACAGACCACAAACCCTGGATGCATTAAGATTGAACATCGAACGCTGCATTCGTGACATTAGGTCCGAGTTATTGCACAAAGTCATCGAAAATTTGGTTCATCGAATTCACTCGTGTGCACGAAGTCAAGGTGGACACTTAAATGATGTGCTGTTCAAAACATAATGTATTAAACTATGCTTCAAAATAATATAAAAAGTTTGGTTGTATCTGAAAGACTTTTTATTTTATTTCATTGTAAAATCATATCGTTCTTAATGGAAGGTCCTATATGTCCTTTAAAAAAAGCATATTGTGAATTTGTCCAAAGTCAAGCAAAAGCAGCCAATAAAACATTATTGTGTCCTAACCAAGCTCAGCAAGGGTACTCGAGCTTTCGTGAAAAAGCATTCTGGTTTCCTCTGAAAGTGATCATGTTGTACTAAGAGCCTCAGAGAATACACAGATACAAGCGCGAAGGGTGGGTATATAAAGTACTTTGGCCAGATGGTGTACAGTTAGCGGGGGAAAAGGACGCAATGTCAAGCTCATTATATTGGAAATCGATACAGATTCATCGCAAAGAAAAACATCGTATTAATCCATGAACAAACAACGCATCGCTTTTGAAACCAGTGAATACATTGTCATGCAAATGACAAAACTTAAATTGCATTCTGGAATATTCGGAAATGTAATTTGAGTCAGTATATTACTTTCTTTTCACGTAGCCGTATGTTTTCGGGTTGCAGCACAACAAAGGCACCCAAAAATGCTACAATTTCACTAGGATAAATGAACTATATAAAGAATGTTGATTTTTAGAATCTTAAGCAGGGTGTTCTAATAAATGACCACACAATGCTACGTATCATAAAACTATGGCGAGTGATCAACGAGTCAAGATTCCGAGTTCAAATCCCTGCTGACTGACACCCCTGTACTGTTCTCAACTCTTTTTGGGGTAAGGCAACAGAGTTATGCATGCCTTTTGCTTTGGGGGGAGGAATGCAACTCAGTGGCGTATTTGTGACGTATAAAATTCGTATCTAAATGTTATTACGTACTTTATATACACATGTATACACTTTGCGGTAGCTGATGAAAGGCGATGAGAAAGAAATAACAAATCGGATTTCATATCCGTTTTTTGGGCATTGCTGGGTTAAGTGTCCTTAGAGGTGAGGCTCTTTGTAGTTCGTTCTTTGTGTGTGTTTTCGATATTATTCCAGTAAAATACATTCAACTTCTCAAGACTAATTGTTTATCTTTGTTAGAACAAAATCTCTCCACCTGGAAAAAATTAGGGGGGTTAGGACTAGATCGTTGGTTGGGTGTGGGGGGGAGGGGTATGACACATCTATGCGCCTTAAATAGGAAGTAATTTTCTCAACAGCTGAAGCAAAAATTAAGGCCCGCCTTACATCCGATGACGTAACGGCCTAATATATTAGAAGAACATGACTCATGATAGAAGGATCTCCAAGTTTGCTATGCAAGCTTTGATTGATTGATTGATTTGGTGTTTTGTCCACTCTATGCCCACTAAGGCTAATCGGGACTGGACGTACAGTTTAAAGTGGGATCCGAACCTCTGTGTTCCTCCACCCGGGACTCCTTGCGATGCAAGCTTTAAGAATCGGTTAAACAAGCAGAAGAGCTTACGGTAAGTGATAATTGCTTCCGTTGAATTTCAATTTCACTAATTCCAACAAATCGCATTAAACGTGCAATGGAAATGCCCATGCAGAATATAACTTGCTGTTCGAGTGATGTTGCAAACCACAAAACCAATACATTTAGCAAAGGGAAACCGAATGTTTACGTGGTAGAATTATGTATATACAGTACACAGCATAAAAGCAACAGAGAGATTAAATTCCCATTACGGCATGGAATTTGTCAAACCGACATTTATACTAATTTGATATGCAATTATTAATGAACGAATTGCTTCGCATCCAAAGTTCACATGGCGTTTAGGCGATCCATCCTATTTATAATTCAGCTGCTAAAATTTATGTTACACCAGTGAATAGCATGCTGATGCTTAATATGTCCAACTACTTTGAAACATGTCTAACATTTCGATTTTGTTTTTAACTTGTGATCCCTTTGACACCTTGCGTATATTTGCTGACAGCTTCACCAATAGATTGCGAATGATTGAATGCCGAGAAGATATAGGAATGATTTGGGCCTCCCCGATGGCGTAGTGGTAACGTCGTCGCCTTGTAATCAAGGGATCCCGGATTCGATACCTAGTGGAGGTACGGTTGCCAGATTTCTAAAATAAGAAAACTGGACATACAGATTATATACACATGAATATAGTTAAAGTTATTTTTTATAACATTTTTAAACATTGCCAAATCAATTGCTCTTTAAACCATTGTTATCTATCATTGTTAACTATCGTGTTCCAATATTACAGTGTACCTAGCGCTACGTAAATTTTACGTACATGAAGGAATCTATTTTTAACACAACCTCTACATCATGAAAATAAAATGATTCTTTGTGAACATTATTTTGTTTATTTTCCTTATATTGGAGATTTATTCTTCATATTAAAAGGTATAAACATGGTTTTATTTAACATATAATAAAATTTGAATTCGTTATTTCTTTAGCTAAATACGGGACAATGTCCCGAGAACATTACCCGGGATACCTGAACATTTCTTTAAAAAAGGGGACAATCCCGTATATACGGGACGTGTGGCAACCCTACGTAGAGGATCATTTCACAGTGGTTCGGATCCCACTATAAAGTGTAGGTCCAGTCCCGATTAGCCTATCTGTGGATAAAGTGGACTTAAAACATCAATGCAGATATGGGATTGAAGTACTCGTGAAAAATCAGTAATATACTTGGTGTACTGAAACTTCACATGCTTACACCTTGAAGCCATTTTATTCAGAAACATGGACTTGGAAATCGTGACGAAACCCTTTCAATTCTTCAGCCGCCAAGCTAACCTTCTGTATTCTACCCCGGGAATATCTGGAGCAAGGGTGCGCATAACGGTTGAGAAGGAGAGAAAGCGAGTGAGGGGAAAGGAGAATGCTACTGCAAAAAGCTGTTATATGCAGTCGCCCCCACCCCCTTTACACAATCTCGTCCCCTCGCACGTTTTCATTGGTCGAGCCCTATCGCGCCACTTTGTGCAGCGACTTGCTATCGTCCGCTCAGACGCAAGCAAGCATCCCAAATTGGTATTTACATCAACCAAGGTCGTGGTTATGTTTTCAAGGTTGCTAAAACGGTTTTGAAGTCTAATGTTACAAAAAATATGAAAGGTAGTTAGCCGTGGCTGTATACTCCGTCCCAGCTAACTGTGGAGCAGGCGAACGAAATCAAGTCTCTGCGCAAGTAGTGACGCGAGACGGCTCCACCAATGAACACGTGAGGAACGGAATTGCGTGGAGTGGGGGAAAGCGACTGAAGTTAACAGCCTTCACATCAGCGTCTACTGCTTTGCTCTGTCCAATAGATTTCCCTCGCTTCTCTGACGTTATGAGCGGCCTTGCTCCACAGTTAGCTGGGACAGGGTATCTTTCTTTTAAGATGTGTGTACTATGGGCATACGTATAAGCGCATACATTCATAGAGTGAGTCAAGAGACATACTACGATACTAGGCCTGTGCATGGTCGTTCTTTTTAAGAGTTTCTTCATCAATTTCATTATATCATCACACGAAAAACGCACATGTCCAGCTCAGGATTCGTACCTTAGAGGCGAGGTCGTGAGTCCAGAGTTCAATCCTCTGAGTTACAGTAGCGGTTAAGCTAGCCTAATGATGTGGTAGAGGTGAGGTAAAGTTGTTACGTTCCCCGGTTTATTCTCAATGGATCTACTTACTTTTTTATTCCTCTACGGCGAGCATGAGACTTATCAGCCTACTATGAAGCCCTCAGGTAGTGGGAAATCAGATTGATTGATTGATTGATTTAATTTATTTTACTTCGCGTTTTGTGCCTCTTGGCTAATTTGCGAAGATGGGGATGAGTGATGAAATAGATGAATGGACATTCACAAACAACCAAGCCCGACCGGGATTCGAACCCGGGACCCTTGGCGTCGCAGCGCGATGTGCTAACCACTCGGCCACAGGGTCGGGCTAGTGGGAAATCAGATAAATATATGTTTACGTAAACCTTACTAGCTCTCGCACACCAAAAATATATTTAGATGTCAGTTAATGTTAATATATTACACTTGTATTCGCAATTAAACTATTTATTACAAACAAAATTGTATTAAGATCATAATTGTTCTTGACTACACAAATTAACACATTCACATTTCCAAAATCACTTCCATTATCCAGCAACATTCATAATATCTCTCTCCTAACAACCCACAATCAAATGTCTTAAGGTTAGTCCATAACCATAACAGACTACCCAATTAAACAAAACAAATTACGTCATCATAGACATTAACATATTAAACACTTAAAATGATAAAATAAGTGGGAGCGTATGAAAGTTCCCCGTGGATATAGGACCGTGCCATGAAGGCATATTCCCGTAATGTGGGAGTAGGGCCCACACATTCTCGGTATCGGCCATTTTGGAGGTGATGTAACAAGCGCTACGCTCAGGCTGCCCTTAGCCTCCAGGATTGCCGCAACGGGGATAGAACCAGCGATCCCCAAAAGGACCGGCCAGTAATCTCTATCGATTTACGCAGCCCAGCCCCCTCCCCCTCTCGATGCACGCAGCAGGAACGCGGCAAAACCCGGAATTTCATAACGCGCGCTGACTACAGCGTCCTCTTCCCGCAGACCTCTTGTCCTGCGGTGAATCACAGCAATAACAACCCCGGCACACGACGGTAACAATCGGATGGGGAAAGGGGGTGAGGGGGTGGGGAGAGGAGACAGCCAAAATGTCGACCATGCTCCCGGCACTTTAAGCACCATCGTGAAATGGGTCGGAACTGTTCCGCTTGCCTTGTGAAAATGAACTCCATGTGGGTTTTGTGCTGGAGAAATTCCACAGGACGTCGCTGAATGAAGAATTCGAGGGTAGCGTTCTTTACTGTTTTTTTAGGGGTTGACGTACCCCCCCCCCAGTCCCCCGTTCCTTTCGAGCCAGTGCTTTGTATACCACAGTGGCGACGGTAGTCAATGCGAAGGACGAAGGAGAGTGAACGCCCATAATACACCAAGCCAGAACTCTCAGGTATTGATAAGATGCCATTGTCTGAAGTTAACTCCAGAGGAACACCTAAAATGGCTGGACTATCGTAAACAAAAATGTTGGATCCTGATTTCACAATAGTTTATGTACCGTCACCGGCAATATAAATGGCACATAGATCCTGAAATACCTACCTATACGCTGTCCCAGCTAACTGTGGAGAAAGCAGCGCATAGCGTCAGAGAAGCGAGGCAAATCTATTGGCCAAAGCATAGCAGCAGACGCTGCTGGGAAGGCTGGTAACTTCAGTCGCTTTCCCCCCACTCCACGCAATTCCGTTCCTCTCACGTGTTCATTGGTGCATCCGTCTCGCGTCACTACTTGCGCAGATACTTGTTTTCGTTCGTCTGCTCCACAGTTAGTTGGAACAGAGTATACTTCCCGGTAATGTGTTATGTGTGTTGCCTAACTCAATGGCGACAGCAGAATATATTATTCAGTTACTTTTGAAGTTTCCTTATGACCTCATTTATTTTTTGGAGACGTACGAGACTCTGGCGTTACGATTCACAAGTGTAATCCCTATAGCGCTTGTGTTGTATCCTGGAAATGTAACTGCCAGGCCGAATTTTAAATTTTATCCGGAGCTATTTCCGTGGCGTATGCATACGGAGTATATGATACACGTTTAGTTGTTTCAAAACTTCACTCTCGCACCATCTGTGAGAAAATTTAGGAACCAAGACTGCACTGCCTTTCCAGGAGGGTAGGGAAACTCATGTTTTCAAAGGAGTTGTGTATATGAACTATACACTCTGCCTCCAGTTGCGTATCAATCTCATAGACATGGCCTGTGACAGGAGACAACCTGTGTATCAATTTAATACAAATGGCAACTAAACCGTTATGCAATTAACCAAACACGGCAGAAAACCGACCGAAAATAACAAAATCAATATTAAAACATGAAAACAATGAGGAAAATGTATGTGAACTAAAGACATGGTACGCATGGTGCGCATGGTGCGCATGTGTCCGCAGTCATCAATAGAGACCGGATTTTAAAGGGAACTGCTTCTTATTTTTCAACACGGATCATGAAATAAATAACAACAGTGTTGATAATTATCTTCCATCAACATATTACATGGTTTTGACTTTCCTTTTTGTCTTTTTAAGCCCACATTCCTTTTTTCCAACCTTCTTGAAAACATTTTCATTTCTTGTTCCTTTATTTACTATTTTTTCAGCCTACATTCCTTTTTTTCCATCTTTAAAAAAACAAAACATCTTGCTTGGTCCCTTTATTGACAAGATATCAAATATTTTGTACGACTGCTTTTTCCCTGAACAAAACATTCAACAATTGTCTATTTTGTGGAGTTTAGAAGAAAGAAAGGATAAGCGCCTTGTAACGGACCTTTCTTGAATGAGTGTTGGGAATATGTTACAACTATTGTTGCAACAAAGCAATTTTCATTTTTTTTACTTTTTAGAGAAAAAAAATCCCTTTAAAGTCCGGTCTCTAGTCATCAAATTATAGAAAATAATACTTAAAAATGGCAAGTAATAACTGAAGAAGCACTACCTAGTATTGACAATTCACACACATATCGATATCTAACTATTCTCACCACGGCTATGCGAAACAACCCTTGCAAAATGGACGATTCAATCCAGATGTGTTGCCGAAGAAATTCGGCCATAACAGCCATGCTGGAAATTGGTTTACACGAGGCGAATCTAAAACAAAAACCAGCAAGACAAAATTGAGAACGGGACAACGATGATTTCCACCCGTCTTTGATGGCTTGCAAAACCGCTCTCCAAACCATTCACAACAGCCGCTGTTCTTGTATTTCGGCAATGGCTGTTGGTGGAAAAAAAAATGATCGTTGAAAAGAAAGTGGTAGAACGTGGCGCCAGATTTTCTTTTTACCATGTTGAGAAGCTTCGAAGAGAAATCCTTGAAAACACTCGAGAAGAAGTGCACCTCCTTTCTGGAGCTCAAGTGTCAAAGTGATTGAAGTTTTCGTGTCACTTCCGATAATGAGAGAACTTCTAAAGAGATGCGAGTCTTAAGTCTACGACGACACTGGAGGTGTAGATAATTATTATTTATATTATTTTCTTCTGAATTTTTAAATGCCGGGTCCTCACTCTCGATTGTCGATTTACAGCACAGGTGTAGACATTGAAGAGGTAAATAAGTTTAACAAAATATAGCTTTGCAAGCTATTTTATCATTTATGCTATTATTTTACAATCTATATTACTCTCGTTTTCTCTTTCTGAGTGTGTGAATAGATGTTTGTGTGTGTATGTGACTTCTCAAATTTACATTATTTTTATATATTTCTACCTCTTATGAATCTCCAGCTCTTCTCTCTCTCTCTCTCTCTCTCTCTCTCTTCTTCTCAATCTGTCTCTTCTCTCTCACTCTCTCGTTTCTATCCACATCTCTTAGCTCTCCTTTCTCTCTTCTATCCCCATATCTTCTCCCTCCTTTTTCTTTTCCATCTCCATATCTTCTCTCACCTTTCTCCTTTCTATCCCCATCTCTTCTCTACCCTTTCTCTTTCTATACCAATCTCTTCTCTACCATTTGTCTTTTCTATCCCCATCTCTTCTTTCCCCCTTTCTCTTTTCTATCCCTATCTCTTATTTCCCCCTTTCTCTTTTATATCCCCATCTCTTCTCTTCCCTTTCTCTTTCCTATCCACATCTCTTCTCTATCTCCATCTCATCTCTTCCCTTTCTCTTTTCTATCCCCATCTATTCTCTCCTATTCTTTCTTTACTGAGCGTTAACTTTGGTATATTATTTGTTCTAATACTGTACATACAAGATAGATATAATGAACAAGACAGTAGTAAAGAAAATAAAAAAGACGATATTATAAGTAACTATTTGACTAAAGGAAGAATATTTCTGCTTAATCGTTTTTTAATGATAACTAGAAACAACAACACTAATATTTCACATTTATCAATCGGGGCTGGATTGTACAGTCGCGGACACTTCTGGGTTATAACAATTCCATTAACTTTCAATGGAATCGTTACAACCCGGAAGTATCCATGACTGTACTTTGAACATCAACACCAAAGCACTACAGGAAACTTCTTTTAATGTCTGTACAGACTTCCCTGGCTGAGTGGTTAGCACAGTGGTTTGGGGTACCGGGTTAGAATCCCGACCTGGACATGGGTGCTCTATGCGACTATCCCCTCACCAGTTCCATTATATCATCACTCATCCTTGTCTTCGCGATTAGCCAAGAGTAGCAGAAAATCGAAGTAAAAATAAACCGAATCAAATGAAATTTAATATATATGTTACGTAATCCTCTGCATCCTCTCCCCCTTTCCAGGCGCGGCCAGTGGATTAAACCTATAATCTGTCCCGGGAATCTCTGGAGCGAGAGAACGAAAACAAGTTTCTGGGCAGGTAGTGACTCGAGAGAACTGGACCAACGAACGAGCGAGAGGGAACGGAAATGCATGGGGTTGGGTGGAGTGGGGTCGGGGGGTAAAAAGCCACTACAGCTACCAGCCATTTGCAGATGCGGGTACTGTTTCTCTCCGCACGCATGCCTTCCCTCTTTCTGTACCGTTATACGGCCTTGCTACACACATTCCCGGGATAGAGTGTAGAGTGGTTCTTCCTTTAAGGAATAGGAAATAAAGAAATCTCCTCCAGTTCCAAATCAATTGTTATTTTCTTCAGCATATGTTTTCTTTATTCAATTCTTTTGCCTTTCCTTCAGAAGAATTGATCGGAATTTTGATGGAAGAAAGGAGAGGGAATTACTCGAGCACGGACGCACCGTGCACTCTTACAAACTACTCCACTCTGGCAGATATGGGCTCGGACTCAACCATGCGTTGAACATGATAACCTCTTCCGTTTTAACATGGGACGCCGTAGCTGCGAGGTAACGGAAATATTGCAGCAGTAATTCCTGGCAGAAAGAGCTGAGCGCGGAGATCTTTATTGTCCGTCCCATTCCATTTCGCCACCCCCTCCCCCTTCTCCCGCCTCGGTCTCCTTTAAATCATGCACGATTTACGACGAGGAAAGATTACAAAAGGCTGGAATTCTTCTTACAAAGTTCTCTCGCGAATGACTTTTTAGGAGAGAATGGGATCTCGGACGAGAGGACAAAGATGGCTTCCGTGAAGTGACGATGTTCCAGAGGTTCCATTCAAACTTAACGTAGATGAATTTTTGCAACGTGCAGTCGTCTTACTGGACTCAAAATTAAACGTTGGCATCCTTGTAAACTGGTGGGGAGATCAGCGGTGGACTCCCATTCACTATTATATGTATAGTAAAATAGTATTCTATTGCCTGACATTTTCGTGTGTCATATCCTGGAAGTTATGCTTCCCGCTGAACAGCACGATGAATTTGGTTGCCTACATCGAAAGTGATAAATTGCCATAGTTTTCGGGGTCGATAAGATATTTGTAGAGGCGTTAATTTGTGGAACTATTTTTGTCACTTGCGGATGAATATTGTGAAACATTACCGAAGGAATGGCAAAGCATACTTTACATAAATGATTACAACGTCCAAAATACTGTTACTGAATATGATATGTTACGTGCGCACAGAGCGACAACGAAAGAAGATTTATTTGTTATTTTGCTTTATTTTACTTCGATTTCCTGCCATTTTGGCTAATCGAAAACATGAGGATGAATGATGAAATTGATGAAAAGACGCAAAGAACACCCACGCCTGTGCCGGAGTTTGAGCTCGGGAGACAAAAAGAAAATATTCTCCTTGCATCACTTAGTTTCTCTCTCTGGATAATTTCAAGCGTGTGTCAGAACTAGTGTTGGGAAAAAAATCGTCAATACGATATATCGCGAAATTGAAAAAAAATCGTCCAGGAGATATCAACTAGACGATATATCGTCACGATATTTTTACTATATATATCGTGTCGGCAATATATCGTCACGATATTTGGCGATATATATCGTGTCGGCGATATATCGTCACGATATTTGCCGATATATATCGTGTGAGCGATATATTGTCAAGATATTTGGCGATATATATCGTGTGGACGATATATCGTCACGATATTTGGCGATATATATCGTGTGAGCGATATATTGTCACGATATTTATTGTGTGGGCGATATATCGTCACTATATTTGGCGATATATATCGTGTGGACGATATATCGTCACGATATTTGGCGATATATATCGTGTGGACGATATATCGTCACGATATTTGGCGATATATATCGTGTGAGCGATATATTGTCAAGATATTTGGCGATATATATCGTGTGAGCGATATATTGTCAAGATATTTGGCGATATATATCGTGTGGACGATATATCGTCACGATATTTGGCGATATATATCGTGTGAGCGATATATTGTCACGATATTTATTGTGTGGGCGATATATCGTCACTATATTTGCCGATATATATCGTGTGGACGATATATCGTCACGATATTTGGCGATATATATCGTGTGAGCGATATATTGTCAAGATATTTGGCGATATATATCGTGTAAGCGATATATTGTCAAGATATTTGGCGATATATATCGTGTGGACGATATATCGTCACGATATTTGGCGATACATATCGTGTCGGCGATATATCGTCACGATATTTGCCGATATATATCGTGTGGACGATATATCGTCACGATATTTGGCGATATATATCGTGTGAGCGATATATTGTCACGATATTTATCGTGTGGGCGATATATCGTCACTATATTTGCCGATATATATCGTGTGGACGATATATCGTCACGATATTTGGCGATATATATCGTGTGAGCGATATATTGTCAAGATATTTGGCGATATATATCGTGTGAGCGATATATTGTCAAGATATTTGGCGATATATATCGTGTGGACGATATATCGTCACGATATTTAGCGATATATATTTTGTGAGCGATATATTGTCAAGATATTTGGCGATATATATCGTGTGGACGATATATCGTCACGATATTTGGCGATATATATCGTGTGAGCGATATATTGTCACGATATTTATTGTGTGGGCGATATATCGTCACTATATTTGGCGATATATATCGTGTGGACGATATATCGTCACGATATTTGGCGATATATATCGTGTGGACGATATATCGTCACGATATTTGGCGATATATATCGTGTGAGCGATATATTGTCAAGATATTTGCCGATATATATCGTGTGAGCGATATATTGTCAAGATATTTGGCGATATATATCGTGTGGACGATATATCGTCACGATATTTGGCGATATATATCGTGTGAGCGATATATTGTCACGATATTTATTGTGTGGGCGATATATCGTCACTATATTTGGCGATATATATCGTGTGGACGATATATCGTCACGATATTTGGCGATATATATCGTGTGAGCGATATATTGTCAAGATATTTGGCGATATATATCGTGTGGACGATATATCGTCACGATATTTGGCGATATATATCGTGTGAGCGATATATTGTCACGATATTTGGCGATATATATTTTGTGAGCGATATATTGTCAAGATATTTGGCGATATATATCGTGTGGATGATATATCGTCACGATATTTGGCGATATATATCGTGTGAGCGATATATTGTCACGATATTTATTGTGTGGGCGATATATCGTCACTATATTTGGCGATATATATCGTGTGGACGATATATCGTCACGATATTTGGCGATATATATCGTGTGGACGATATATCGTCACGATATTTGGCGATATATATCGTGTGAGCGATATATTGTCAAGATATTTGGCGATATATATCGTGTGAGCGATATATTGTCAAGATATTTGGCGATATATATCGTGTGGACGATATATCGTCACGATATTTGGCGATATATATCGTGTGAGCGATATATTGTCACGATATTTATTGTGTGGGCGATATATCGTCACTATATTTGGCGATATATATCGTGTGGACGATATATCGTCACGATATTTGGCGATATATATCGTGTGAGCGATATATTGTCAAGATATTTGGCGATATATATCGTGTAAGCGATATATTGTCAAGATATTTGGCGATATATATCGTGTGGACGATATATCGTCACGATATTTGGCGATATATATCGTGTCGGCGATATATCGTCACGATATTTGCCGATATATATCGTGTGGACGATATATCGTCACGATATTTGGCGATATATATCGTGTGAACGATATATTGTCACGATATTTATCGTGTGGGCGATATATCGTCACTATATTTGCCGATATATATCGTGTGGACGATATATCGTCACGATATTTGGCGATATATATCGTGTGAGCGATATATTGTCAAGATATTTGGCGATATATATCGTGTGAGCGATATATTGTCAAGATATTTGGCGATATATATCGTGTGGACGATATATCGTCACGATATTTGGCGATATATATCGTGTGAGCGATATATTGTCACAATATTTATCGTGTGGGCGATATATCGTCACTATATTTGCCGATATATATCGTGTGGACGATATATCGTCACGATATTTGGCGATATATATATCGTGTGAGCGATATATTGTCAAGATATTTGGCGATATATATCGTGTAAGCGATATATTGTCAAGATATTTGGTGATATATATCGTGTGGACGATATATCGTCACGATATTTGGCGATATATATCGTGTCGGCGATATATCGTCACGATATTTGCCGATATATATCGTGTGGACGATATATCGTCACGATATTTGGCGATATATATCGTGTGAGCGATATATTGTCACGATATTTATCGTGTGGGCGATATATCGTCACTATATTTGCCGATATATATCGTGTGGACGATATATCGTCACGATATTTGGCGATATATATCGTGTGGACGATATATCGTCACGATATTTGGCGATATATATCGTGTGAGCGATATATTGTCACGATATTTATCGTGTGGGCGATATATCGTCACTATATTTGCCGATATATATCGTGTGGACGATATATCGTCACGATATTTGGCGATATATATGGTGTGGAAGTACAGGGCCACATTTCAACCTTGTGTCGCAAAATTGAACTATTTTTATCGCCATCCTCTTCCTCACGGTCTGCATAGTGGATTCACCAAATTTCAGAGTTCTACGATGCCTCAAACAGGCTACAGAGGGCTCTGAGTTGGGTAACTTTAATTCTGGCCACCACGTAATTTCGTTTTCAACATCTTTTGTTGTTAGTCCATATTTAGGCACATTTTTCTATTAAAATCGATAATTGTGTATATTTCAATAAAATGTAATTTTGTTCAGAACTGATATGTAAGGACTACGTAAAATTTATTTAGGTTAGAGAGCCACAGATATTTTGCACCATATTGAAGGTTTTATAAAGAAAAGGGCAGCTATTGGTAGGCAATACTTGACTGATTGATTGATTTGGTTTATTTTACTTCTTTTTTCTGCCACCTTTTTCTAATCGCGGAAATAAGGATGAGTGATGATGTTATGAAATGGAGGAAGGGACCCAAGCCGGGATTCGAACCCAGGACCCCTGGCGACGTAGCACGCTAGCAACGGAGGTCAACTAAATTGCTAATATTGCTGTTTCGTAAAGGAAGTCTTGCCAGTCGCATCTTAGTTCTAAATACAGACGTTGAGAATAACCTCTCCAAACGTCCAACTTCTTCAACATGCAATATACAAATTCGAGGTCAGGCGTCGCTGAATATCAGCGAAGCTGTGAATTCCCACCTCTGCGTCTTCAGTACGTGTGAGTGGACGGCCGCATTGGGAGTGAGCGAACAAGAGCCTTCTATTCTCCAGAGTGATGAACAATTCACGAGAAGACTTTTCCCTTTCATGAATATATCGCACGATTGGCACGAACTCTGCTCCGTTCTCTCCACGCCCCGTTTGCCCTGCTTTTCTCTGGCCCCCGTCTACCTTAGGAAATGGTTCGGAACGGGAAAAGGTTAGACGGAGTCCCGAAGCTGAATGTTGAATATACTTCTTCTTGGAGTGGGGCAACGTTGACTATGGAAATAGGTCGGGATCTGATGCTTTACGTGGCTCGATGTTCTTTGAACTGTGGGAAGAGAAATCTTGAAAAAAAGTGTGATACTTTACAAGTTTGCAACACTGCCTGAATTGAAAGACTAATTCCGCAATGACGATACTCTGTCACGAGAATATATTGAGCAAGCGAACGAAAACAAGTCTTTTCAGGGCAAGTAGTAACTGGAGAGGGAGCTCCACCAATGAACGCGGAGATGGAAAGTGAGTTCATGGAGGGGGAAATGCGTCTGCAGTTACACTCTGTCAAGCAAATCTCTGGAGAAAGGATCGAAAACCAGTCATCTGCGCACGTAGTGACTCGAGAGAGCTCGAGGAATGGACGCGTGAAAGGGGAAGTGAATACATGGAGGGGAAAACGCGACTGCAGCTACCCTGCCCGGGAAACTATGGAGCAAGCCTAAGAAAGCCAGTCATTTCGGCAAGTAGTGACTCGCGAGGGATAGAACAATAAACACCTGAAATGGAAAACGAGTGCATGGAGGGGAAAACGAGCTTCCAGCTACACTCTGTTCCGGTCTCTGGAGCAAGCGATCGAAAACGAATCATCTGTGCATGTACTGACTTGAAAGAACTAGAGCATTAAACGAGTAAGAGAGGAAGTGGATGCATGGAGGAGAAATGCGGCTGCAGCTACCAAAAGTTTATAGCAACACGCACTGCCTTACTCCGCCCACTCCCTTTCTCCCCTTCTTTGCGTTATGCTCGGCCTTGCTCCCCATATTCCTGAGACAGAGTATACCTAAAGTGAAAGACTAATTCCGCATAGACTTGTGAGAAGCGGTCGTGTTCCCACTCCGCTTAAACTGTGCTGTTGAGTCTAGAATCGTCAGAGAGTGTGTTCCAATAATTTACGCGCAGGCCATATTCCCGTCGTGTTACTATCAGGCTGTTTCCTGTCGGTTGATTTGATTTTATTTATTTATTTATTTGCTTTATTTTACTTCGCTTTTTGCGAGACTTTTGTCTAATTTGTGAAGATGGGGATGAGTGATGATATGATGAAATTGATGAATGGACACTCACAAACATTCATGCTCAGGCCGGGATTCGAACACGGGACCCCTGGCGTCATAGCGCGATGTGCTAATCACTCTGCCACTGGGGCCGGCTTGTTTTCGGTAGGTTATGAGAGAGAAATTCGATACTGGATACGACATGTAAGGCGCCGTATGGGTGTTCACATGACGTTTTTCACTGTTCGGTTTCATCCGAAAGTGACCGAAGACAGACGAACAAGAAATGTAGTCGTTTTCTTACGGGAAGAGACAAATAAGTCACACATTACCACGACATAGTCGCAAGTCGAACTTAGTGTAATCGTTACATAATTCTAGCGCAGCGGCCTATACAAAAATTGTTGATTTGGTGTATTACAAAGCGCGACGACGAGGATGAAGAGACGCTCATAAGGAACATCAATGTCCAGTCCGGTATTCGAACCTGGAACCACGGCCGTCGCAGCACGGTGTGACGATAAATAACTCGGCGACTGAGTTACCTCTAATCTTGGATTCTGAACGTGTCTTCCAAAAAATAAATAGATATTCTCTTACAATACTTTCGTTAGGTTAGATAACGTGCGTTATCGAGTCACAAGACAAAGTTCGTTGGAATTAGCAGCAGGAAAGGTTTCTATCATTTTATAAGCAATAATCCACGCTAACGCACAGTTTGTAAGAACTTGGGAATTTCTGGGATGCACTATTTTTATTTTTGTGTGCATAACCTACTTTATTCTCACTATACGTACAAAAATGAAATTAGTTACTCCAGTTCTATTGTTACCGTTACCAAATAATTTTTAAGTTGAGGACCGAAAAAGCCATAAGTACATATTGGGCGATAAGAGGTATAACAATAAGAAAAATAGAATAGAAGGAACTAAACTTGGTCATTGTTCATGCTCTATCTTCCACTTATCCCTGGATTCCATTTCGCGGACTAACGAGGACATAGCGTCTGGACTCATAGCCAGTGTAATCCTCTGTGCAGCTTATGTTATGTTCTGCCCATGTGTGTTTTTGTGATTGCCCCTTCATCCATTTTATCTTATCAGCATTCATCTTCATTTTCGCGATTAGACAAAAGTCGCAGGAAAGGGACAAATCAATCAAGTTAAGGTTCTTGTAAATCAGCGATATACATATATTAACAGTCCTGAAAGCAGATGTTTTCACATGCAATGCATTCTGAGCAAACATGAATAAGTGTACTCTATGACTATGTTGCCGATTCAAGTTTAAAAAATGATGAGAATGGATACTCTAATCTGGTCTAAACACTGAATATTGCGATTTCTGTATTGATTATTACGTTTCCATGGTTGAGTTCGTCACTATATATACCTACCTATGAGAGGTGCTTCATTAGTAATTTTAATTGATACTAAGTTTTCTGAGAAAATAAAACCACAAAAATGGAGGCCGTTGGATGATAACAAAAATTGGCAGAGTGGCACAAGACATACCTGAACCATACACATGTTCGATGAACAAAGGAAACGGTATTCAGAAAAGTCATGTAATTGAATGCAATGTACTTTCTACAATTATCCTTAAAGAGCTCCTTTAATTGTTGTTTTCTATTCCTTGTAGTAAATTGTAAATTTCTGTACATTTTTGGTAGTTATTAATATATTATAGGCTATGCTATGATTGTTACTATTCTATAAACAAGTAGACATGCACGCAGGAAATTAAATGGATCTTGAGTTAGTTCTATTACAGATATCTATCCACTATGCGGCTAGTTTTACTAATTATAACACCTACATATTCTTTAGAGTTCATTTCTAATTTTCTAACTACAAATTTCTACATCCGGACACACTGGGAACTACATGTCACTTAAGGAAGGTATCGATTCTGCCCCAACCGATGTGTCACCTGAAGCCTCAGATGGAAGGCGAAGTTAAACTTTTAACTTTAAAGGTTGGGCATTACTTTTGTTGTTAAAATACTGAACATATAGTAGAAATGAGCCATTTGCTCTCTTAAGAATTCTGAATGTGAACCAGAAATTCTATCTCTGTTAATAATAATGAACCTAAACTTGAAACCAGCAATTCTATTTCTCTCTTAAGAATTCTGAACTCAAATTAGAAACCAGCATTTGTTTCTGTTAAGAATTTTGAACTGAAATTACAAACAAGCATTTGTCTCTGTTAAAAATTTTGAATTCAAATTAGAAACCAGCATTTGTCTTCTATTAAGAATTCTGAACTGAAATTATAAACAAGCATTTGTCTCTGTTAAGGATTCTAAATCTAAATTAAAATCAGTATATATCTGTTAGGAATTCTAAACCTAAATTAAAAACCAGCATTTATCTGTTAGGAAGTCTAAACCTAAATTAGAAACCAGCATTTGTCTCTGTTAAGAATTCTGAACTCAAATTAGAAACCAGCATTTATCTCTCTTAAGAATTCTGAACTCAAATTAGAAAAACAAATATTTGCTTTTGTTAAGAATTCTGAACTCAAATTAGAAAACAGCATTTGTCTCTCTTAAGAATTCTGAACCTGAATGAAAAACCAGCATTTGTCTCTGTCAAGAATTGTGAACTTAAGGTGAACCAGTAATTCTATTTTTGTTTATAATTTTGAACATAAAGTTGCAACCAGTAATTCCATATCTCTGTTAAGAATTGTGAACCCACATTAGAGACCACAATTGTCTCTGTAAGTAATTCTGAACTTAAAGGTGAAACCAGACATTCTGTCTCTCCGTTAAGAATTCAGAACATAAATAGAAACCAACAATGGTATCGCCAACGTGAAAAGCAACATTACGGTTTAATTTCTTCCCTTCGCTACCCAGACTGGCACACGTATAAACTATTCACATAAACCTTTCACAGGATCAGATATCGAGTCCGACTGCCAAAGATGCCAGTGGCGCTTACATGTCACGTAGCTTGATCTCGGACCCTGCAACGAACAGTCGTTAAGTTGGCTGCAAATGCTGGTAGCTCCCCTTAGTATCTGGAATTGCTTTTCGTGGACATCTAGAAGAGGAGTAATTTCTAAAGTAGCCGACGCCTGCCTCCCCCATTGTTGGTTTTAAGTGTCCATCTATATTAACGAGCAGCAGGCTATAAACTATAATCGCACTCACCAAACAACTTCTCTCATGTTTATGTCTTAAATTTTCAGTGACAATTTTATTTTATTTTTCTTATTCGCTTTTCTGCCACTTTTGGCTAATCTCGACGACGAGGATGAGTGATGATATGATGAAGGGATTCTCACAAAGAACACCCAGTTTGGGATTCGAACTCGGGACCCCTAGTGTTAGAGCACACTGTGCTAACCACTCCTCCAAGGAGGTCGACTTAAGTGACTATTTTAAAAATGGGTTTTCCTCATCTAGTTGACTTCTTTGTGAAACAATGCGAATTTTATGTCTAAGGGCGTGAAGTTGGGTCTGTATGGCGAAGATTAACGTTACGGGACCAAAATCAATCTTTATACTATTCGAATACATTGAATCATTTGCTCTAGAAGAAGAGAGGAAAGATTTTTATTTCATGTTACTAGATGGCTTTCATTTTTCATATCCATATTCCTTTACGTTAAATGAAAGAAAATGTGTGTGCTTGTAAAAGTTTTCTTTTAAAGACCATGTTATGCTCCAATACTATTTCAGACAGATTGTCAAAGCCGTTGTAATATAAAATCAGGGTGATTCACATATTTTTTAAGCTAATACAACAGGAATATACAGGGTGAGTCAAAAGCCCCTGAACACCCCTTATAAAATGAATGGGAGTTTAGATTGCAGCAATTGGTCATGTAGTAATATGTTAGGCCTAGGCGAAAATTTCTTGGCGGATGTCATGACAACGTCCGCCATCTTGGATCAAACTTCATTTCTTTAAATGGGAAGGGGGCATGTAGGGTATGGTTTTGTGCTAGAACTTCACAAGGAATTCAGTGGTGAAGTCAGATTTATGAAAACTTTATTGATAAGGAAGTTATTGGCCATATAAAAGTTACACAATGTGTTCAATGTGCTGTCCTTCTTGTGTTATGCACATGTTGAGACGGTTCTCCCATGTTCCGTGGACAGGTGTGATTTTAAAACCCGCCAAGAATAAGAAGAATTAAACAGTTCTTAAGAAACAATCAATCTACACCTTAAACTTACTGTTATGTAATTAGTCTTTGTCGTAGTTTTGCAGAGCGCGCTCGAACATACGTATAAAGTAAAATATCATTAGAAACTCATATACATACTTCACATATTTTGCAATAGTTTTAATAAAAACACATTTTGTATTTCAGTTCTAATGATTAACTACGATATAATCAGTCTCAAAACTGTATGAAAAAACTAAATATGCTGACCAAGGCAGTAATTTATTTTTATAAAAACATAAACTAAACGTAACGTTTCAACCTTCTAGCAAGGTCTTCTTCAGACTCTGTATCAAGTACAAATGTAACAAAATACAAAAACAGGGCATTATATATACACAAACATTACTCTCTCTCGCATTTCTCTCTCTCTTAAGTCGTACATCATCCCTATGTTCTTTAAACCTGTCTTTCAGCCTCTTTTTCGTTTCTCCTATGTACACACTTTAACATTCTTTACATTTCACTTCGTAGATAATCCCTTCCTCTTCTTCTTCTATGTTTTCCTTTTTCTTGTTTGCATTCTTTGCTATTCCTAAGATGCTTCTCCCTCCCTTCCTGTAAGTTTTAATGCCCGCTTTCCTAAGCACTTTGCATAACTTTTCTGTGGTCTTCCCCATACATAAGGAACACAGAGAAGAAGAAAAGGAAGGGATTATCTACGAAGTGCAATGTAAGGAATGTCAGAGTGTGTACATAGGAGAAACGAAAAAGAGACTGAAAGACAAGTTGAAACAACATAGGGATGATGTACGACTTAAGAGAGAGAGAAGTGCGATATTTAAACACACGAGAGAAACAGAACATGACATAGAATGGGATGAGGCTAAGCAGATAGGAAGGGAGAAGGGAATGCTAGTGAGAAAATGGAAGGAGGCCAAGGAAATATAGAAGAAAGGTGAAGAAGACACAATAAAGTGGAATGGGGGACTGAAGTTAAACAAAGCATGCAAGAAGGTGTTAGAAAGAGTGGAAAGGACAAGAGAGAAAGAAGAGAGGAGAAGGAAGAAGAATGAAGGAAAAAGAGCGTGAGACAAAAAGTTCAACCACATTCTAGATGGAAGTAAATATGTTTATCCTTTTAGGTGAAAGTACAGTTGACAAGGGAAAGCCACCTGCTAGAATGTTCCAGAACAACTTTCTAATAGTCTGGAGGGAGTAATGTTTGTGTATATATAATGCCCTGTTTTTGTATCTTGTTACATGTGTACTTGATACAGAGTCTGAAGAAGACCTTGCTAGAAGGTTGAAACGTTACGTTTAGTTTATGTTTTTAATAAAATAAATTACTGCCTTGGTCAGCATATTTAGTTTTTTCATATCATGGAAACAAGGCTTAATGGTGTTATAATCTCAAAAATGTATTCTGTGAACGTAATAATTTGTAAAACTTTTTTCTATAAAGTTCTTAAATTAAAATGGGCATCACAACCCTATCACGAATCCAGTCAACAAGCCACAATGAACCATATTAGTGTGACGTCACTCAGCAACATCGGGTCCAAACAAATCCGTTAGGTGGTGTTTCCCAATGCAATATCATTGAAGTTTCGAACGCAAGGTGCAACTTTTAAAAGTATGACACCAGTTACGAAACAAACGTACATAAACGTAAATATTATACTTCATAGAATACGTTGATATATTACACATGTCTTACAGAGAATAAGGTAAAGAATGATTGAAGTAAAATATCAAAGAAAGGAAATACTTCTAGTCGGCGTGCGTTCCGGAATCGCAGGTAGTAGGCAATGCCGCTGCATTCACTCAAAATTTCTGGGCTGAGTCGCGGCAGTTGTACTAAGAAACCAGGATGGTTCGATTTTCTTTAAAAATACATGGCTTCCTTACTCCAATTATTCTTTACCTCCTTATGAACGACGTATTCTGCGAATCTCATTATTACAGTGATGTACGATACACATGACAACACTGCTGTCACAATTTTAAAAGTTATCTCTTGCGATGGAAACTCCAGTGGGATAGCATGGGAAAAAGATGACTGGTTTGTTTTGACTCAATCTTGCTCAGTTGTCTGCTGGTGACGTCACGACTAACATGGTGCAATTAACATGCGCTGTGGCACTTTTGCGTCTGCGCGTGAAGGAAAAACGGTACGTGGGAAGAAAAACTGGCTTAGACCATCAAAGACGTGCTCGGAACGTCCTCATAAGAAAATATCGGTGAAGTTGTGGGAATACACTAGCTGCATTTGCACTCTGACTGATAAGAAGCTAATCTGAACGTCAAGATGTTTTTACCTCTTTAATATATCACGCTATGGCAATTCTCATGGTAGAAGATCTCAACGGTTTCCTTATAGAGGGCCAAATACATGACCGGCTGCTCTCTAAGACTGGTGAACATACCCCTGTTTTAACAGTCAACCTCACTAACGTTTTATTTGCAAATAGATAAGGCATAATTCACTGAATGTTAGAGAGAGAATAGTTCTAAGTTAGTAGGCAATATTAATGGGACATTATTCATTGTTTAGTGCTATTAACAACACTTATTCTAACACTATTTCGAGAGAGAATCTCTTCTCTCGTCTTCAGGTAAAGAAATTTGTTTCTGTCTCCATGGAGACCCCTCATAATATCTGAAATCTGACTTTACACAGGATCAAACCACGTAGTTGATCAGCACACCGGATTTCTAGTAGAACCACTGACCGGTCGTAAGTTCGATCCTCACCACCGGCTGAAAGGGTCCCGGGTTTGTTACCCAGTGTAGACGCGTAGCACAGTGGTTCAGATCCCACTTTAAACTGTAGGTCCAGTCCACTTTAGCCTTTCTGTGCTTAAAGTGGACTTAAAACAACAAATCAATCAATCAGTCACCTTAAGACGAGAGAAGAGGTACTCTCTCTAAACGTAGTGTTAGACTAAGTCTAGATAAAAGCACTAGATAAAGGATAATGTCCAATAAACATTACATTGTAACAGATCAAGCATATTTGGTTTGTTTTCTTGTGAATCTTGAATTGTTTCTTGTTTTAAGGCTGAGTACTATAAAGCCAATTGTAGAATTGAATATCTGCTTGAGAATCAGAGATTTTTACTCTTGAAACAGCCGTTTGAGATGACGAAAGCCATCTGGTTGAAGACGAAATGAAAAACAGAGAACTCTAAAATTATATAAACTTAACTCTTTTGGAAGCAGGATGAATGATGCAGAGATTCCTCTCGCAATAAGCGAAGCACTTGAGGCGCAAGTACGTTCATATTTCAGAAGCTTTCATCAACTTGAAGACTGCATAAAGTACAGAAAACACACAAATCTACGCATTTTAAACCTCTCGCACCAACATATCTCGTCCAGTTATTGACTTTGGATTAATGAGTTCTCCAAACTAGATTTCTTCGCTTGTGTTACTTTTTTAGACACAAAAGGCTTGAATTCTCTTCAGCAATCAAATAATGCTAGAGAATTGAAATTGAATTTTTATGTTTTAAGTTCACTTTATGCACACTGTGCCTGCACCAGGTATAGAATACGGGACCCATTGATTACAAGGCGACGACGTTATCACTACGTCATCGGGAGGCCCAAATGATGGTAGAGAGTTCGACAAATATTAGCTTCAATTTAAATGAGGTTTATACGTTTTTTAGTTTTAAAAAACCTACACAATATTATCAGATAGAATCTGATAGTGGCTCTTTGTGTATGTAGTCAACAAACACAGACTGCCACTTAAGATTTAAGTAACAAAGACATGGAATTAAACATTTAATCTAATATATAAATGGATGTATGTGTGTGTGTGGGTGTGTGTGTATGTTTGTTCCGGCATAACTCTCGAACGCCTGGATCGATTTCAAACAAACTTGGTACACATATGACGTACAATCTGGAAAGAAATACTTTGGAGGTAAGACACCACTGGCACCCCAAGGAATGAGGGTGGGAAGGGGGTGACATAAAAAAATAACCGAAAACGACCGATATTAGTGTGGAATCCATAGTTTTCGGGGTCGCTAAGATCAATCGTGACACTCCCAATGCCGTTCAACTCACCTATCGGGATGGGGGGTGAAAAATAAAATGTCACAAATTACCTAGATTAGTGTCAAACCCATAGTTTTCGGAGTCTCCAAGCTAATTGGTGACATTCATGATGACCGACCTTGGTACACATATGACTTAGAATCTGGAATGAAATACTGTGGAGGTAAGACACCCCTGGCACCCCTAGGGGTGGGTTTGAAAGGGGTGATATGTAAAAACATCGAAAACGACCGATATTTGTGTGGAATCCATAGGTATCGGGGTCGCTAAGATGAATAGTGAAACTCTCAATGTCGTTCAATTCCAAGACACTCCTGGCATCCCTAGTGGTGGAGGTGGGAAGGGGGTGACATGTAAAACGACCGATATTAGTGTGGAATCTATAGTTTTCGGGGTCGTTAAGATGTATATTGACTCTCCCAATGCCGTTCAACTCCAAGACACCCCTGGCACCCCTGGGGTGGGGGTGGGAAGAGAGTGACAATGTAAAAATAATCGAAAACGACCGATATTAGTGTGGAATCAATAGTTTTCGGAGTGTCTAAGATGAATAGTGACACTCCCAATGCCGTTCAACTCCAAGACACCCCTGGCACCCCTAGGGTGGAGGTGGGAAGGGGGTGACATGTAAAACGACAGATATTAGTGTGGAATCCATAGTTTTTGGCGCCGCTGAGATGAATAGTGACACTTCCAATGCTGTTCAACTACAAGTTCATTTTACACTATAGTTAGAATTCATTATATTCCTGTCTAAATCTGTATTAAATCGGTTTCGCAATGTGAATTAACAAAGGTAATGGGTTTTAAGAACAGATGCAAAGAGCTTCAAAACAAGACCAATATTGTCTTGCCCTAACCCAACTTAACCAAACCTATCTTATGTTTCCTGACAGTTATGCAACCCAAAAGACACGAGTGTCATTTGGGTTGTATATAGACCAGTCACTATATGTAACATTTCACATATTTGTGCTCGGTGCCGGTTTTTCGTTGAACGCACTGTATTTAAAAGCTTTCCATCTGCACTGTATTTAAATTTTACCACGATCGGACCACAGGTTTTTTTTATTTATAGAATTCCAAGGAGAGCGGTCGCTTGGAAAACATAAAAAGCGGCACTTTCTTTGTTCTCACGGGGATACCTGAAAAACGTTTTGGTTAGAACAGATCAACGCAGAATTGAAAACGCTAAATTTTGATGTAACTCGCTTATATGTGGATCTACTGGTTAATTTTTAATTGGAGTCTAAATTCGACTATTCATAATTTTTAATTCGACAATAGTTTATAGTTTAGTGCCCCCCCGATTTCTAGAAATAATTTTCACCGAATATTTCGGCTACAGCCGGATTGGGCACACTTTTCCGGTTTTATCAGTGGTATCTGATAAGCCGTTGACAAGCTGTCACAATGTACAGGATTGCGCACAAAAAATGAGGCGATGTTGTCAGATGTAAAATGTTTTCAAGCTGTTCTCACTTCTGTTGTGTTTGTGTGTGTGTGTGGACGTACACGTGTTTTTGCTGGAAGAGTAGCATTAGATAGGCATAGAGGATGAACCTGATTGGTGGACTAGAATGTAATGGTCGGTGTATCTCCGTATTTATACCGAACGTCACGAGCTTCGATTGACAGAAGTGTTTGTTGTGCAGTTATTACCCTAACCTAACCTAACCTAACGTTTGAGTTTGAGTAAATTGGTATGAAAATTGTATCTTGAAACGTGAATATTGACTTACTGTATTATGTAAATTGGTATGAAAATTGTATCTTGACTTGCTACATTTGCTGGTCAAATTATATGTTTTATTTAATCCTTAAGAGATTTACTATTTTATTTCTAATTTCTCTCTCTCTTCTTGTCTAAAGAAAAAAAGTTTTGCGTACAGACTTTAAAGCTATCAAAGTGGCGACGTTCGATAAAAATCTGTGCGTAAAACAGGTCAGTGAGATTTGTGCGCAATTCTGGATCTAAAGTGTGCGCAATTCGGTTGCGGCGAAAATTTCATTTAGTTAGACTCTCTTTGGCCAACCACGTAGTGGTCTTTAACAACTTGGACCAATCCTTCCGACCTAGCAGAGTGAAACGACCAGGGCACTATTCAGTCCTTCCTCTTTAAGAAAGTGGACGTCGGGATCCTGTGTCAACACTGCCATCGTGTCTCTACTGAGGAAACGTTTCCCGAAGTGCTGATGGTCGCTCGGATTCTTTGATGTCTGTTTCCAGCCGCGCCTAAAACTATCAGAGGAAACCTGAGCTCAAAGGGCAAGGCAGTTAATAATGGAATCTTTCCTGAAATATCTAGGAAGGTTCTCTCGTGTATCACATTGCGTGTTTAACGGATCGGGGGCTGGTCAGACTTACTTACGTGACTCAACTGCTTAACTACTGCTAATCTAACGTCCACTTTTACCCCTGATAAAATAGTCGTCTTGATGACGTAAGGAAGCAGGAAATTTGCGGATAGGTTACTGAAATGATTCGGATACAGTGATGTTAGGCAAATCAGAGAACCGTGAACTTGATCACAATGACAACTTTTATGCAATTGTGCAAATACACTGTGATTAATAAGTTATTTCTATACCTTTTTTTCAGAAATCGAAAATAACAGTCATTCACATAATTCAGAGTGAGCATGGACCAAAGCGCGATTTCTATGTACAGACAAGGACACTTCTGGATTGTAACAATCCCACTAAAAGTCAATGGGATTGTTACAACCCAGATGTGTTAGTGACTGTACAATCTTGTTGGTGTGTTGATATTGTGCCTTACTGCACGCAAATTATTATTGTTATTTGAATTTGAATTAACATTTTTGGGTGCGTCAGAAAGTAAAGGCTATTTTGCACCCTTCACGTTATATGGGATCTTACCATAACTATCTAGCATAACTGCAGTATCGTGTTACTAAAATATTAAAATATTCTGACTCGTTAAAAGCTGAAGCTGTAAAGTGGCATTCAGCACACACAAGGATAAAAAACAGGACAACACACACAAAACTATACTGGCCATAGTGTCAGTCGCCAGAGCCTCGTTCGTCTGCAAAATGCACTCCAGGGTGTACTACGTGGAAGTGAGGTTGACTTTTGGCGCCTGATTTGCTTTTTTTTACTTAACTTTTTGTAGCACTTTTGGCTTATTTTAGTGGTGATATGAAATTGATGAATGAACAATCACAAACATCCATGCCCATGACGGAATTCGAGCCCGGAAACAACGGCGTCGTAGCGCAAATGAGAGCAAATTTCCTTATAGAGAGAGATGGAGTTATTTTACTCCTAATATGAACTCAAATTTTTTGTCGCTTTGTGCACAGGAGGGCTAATCGGTACTGGATTTACAGTTTAGAGTCGAATCCGAACCACTTTAAGCCTCCACCGGATATTGAACCCGTGACCCTTTGATTAAAAGACGGATATGTTACCGTCACAGCATCGGGTAAGCCAAGAAGATGTAATCTATGTATATGAAATGTACCCCCCCTTCCCCTCAGTCCATTATCTCCACTTGTACAGGCACTTTTAACAAGATGTTAAACTTGTTTTCTCTATACAATACTTGGACATGGTTGTTCCTCGCACAAAAACGAGTACTAGGTTACAGATTCTGCCTTGAAATTAGAAATTCCAATTATGATGAGGCTCAATGATTTTTTTCTTTGAAAACTATTGTCCCTTATATGTTTAGTTAGCCTCTCTTTGGCCAACCACGTAGTGGTCTTTAACAACTTGGACCAATCCTTCCGACCTTGATTGATTGATATGGTTTATTTTACGTCGATTTACTTCTACCTATGACTAATCGAGAAGATGATAATGTGCGATGATATGATGATATTGGTGAAGTGATACTCACAAGGAATGCCAATGATCAGGCCAGGTTTCGAACCCTGGATCCTTGGCGTTGTAGCACGCTGTCGTAACCGCGTCTTTGTGTCTTTTTTCATACGCATTTTTCATGAATTATCAGTGCTCAAATTGATGGCGAGAAAAGCAACTATTCTCTAAACAGAAGCACTCACCACACAATGTAACGTCTGGCTATTAGACTAAGCGCCAGCACCTCGTCAGCCTGCACGAAACAAGCACTCTAGGACAAGAATTATGCTGACCGTTTGCTAAGAATGGGTGAATGGGAAGCGAATGTTCATTTGCAACGTAGAAAACAGTACGTGCCTCGCGTTACTGAGATATGGATGGGTTCCAAGAAAACTTCCGAGAGTCGAGAACAATTCTCAAGAGGAGAGAAGGACTGTTTTGGGAGGGGGACTAAAGGGATGAGGAAAACTTTTGATACCAAGGCCACTTCCCGAAAAAAAATAGAGTTGTTTCACCACTAGGGGACGTACGGTGACTTCCCAATGTCCAGAAACATGTACTTTCCATTACGGAGGGTTCTGTATGCTGATTCTGTTTTTTGCTCTCTCCGCCTTTCTGGGAACCAATGTTCCTCGTTAGGCGGTTTTTCGGAGTTGGAGTTTACTCTGTTATGACGTCGAATGCGCACATGGTGTTCCCGCTGTAGCTGCATATCCATTATACAAATATGCAGATGATTTGCCGACGGGCATTGATGCTGTTTTGTTTTTCTTTTTCCCTTAACAGTGTTGTCGTCTTTTGTAGTCTCGGTGTTGAATTTTACACTCTTCCACTGAGGAAGTGAGTTGAATGAAGAAGCTTGTATTAACTACCTGAATGAAAATAATGCACATAGCTGTGTGTTCAGTAATTTCTTACTGTGGTTGACCGAAAGTAGAGGGTGATATGGCTTTTTTTAGTAGCCAGTGCTATACGTTTCCATTTTTTATGTACAGTCGGCCGCAATAAAAATGAGACACCTAGATCCTGAAATATTCGCTTCCCTGTACGTGTGTTGCCTAACTGTACGGCGAAAAGAGGATTTTCATAGCCAATTTTCAATGGCAACTTCTACCACCTTGCAGGGAAACGAGTATGTCAGAATCTAGATGTTGCATTTTTCATGCCGGTCACTGTACATGTGGCTTTTTCAGGAGGTTTCACCATGAAGCGACAAGTGGCTGGAGACATGCAAAGTGGCAAGTGACACCAGACCATCAACTACACACGTCTGATTTCTGGTACGACTTTAGCTGAGGTGGTGTAGTCTGTAGGGTATCTGGCTGCCATGCGAGAGACCCCGGTTCGATTCTTGGAGAGGATGATCTAAGGTTGAGATTTATCAGACTTTGTCTTTGCATAAAAGTGGCTTTGTGGCTCAACCAGCCTCAAAGAAATTGGTACTTGCGGGAAACCTTGAGAATAAAGGCGACTGGAGTGTGGTCCTGATCACATCATGTTCTAAAATGACAATCCACATCTCCCTCGGTCTTCATGGCACGGTGCAATGTGCACGTATAATTTTTAATTTGATGAAATAAACTCTATTTGAAAACAATCCGTCATAAAATTTCATTTACTAACTGATGTAAAATAATTTTTAGAAAATGAAACATTCGATACTAAAATATTTCATCATTTCTTGTTGTTAACTAGAGTTTTGACATATATTTAAAGAACTGCTTATAAAGATGACGCATGTTTTCTTATTGGCTGCAATTATAATTTAGTTGCCATTTTCAAATCGTCCGCCATCTTGGATTTAAATGCAAATTTTACCTGGCTTCGTGGCTGTAAATAGTTTGTTAATATGCTCTTCGAACTATTTTGTTACTTATGTTCGGTGGTATTGGATGGAAGGACCAAAGTACTGAAGAAATGATTTGTGCTACCTGTAATCACGGTATAAAAAACACACACACAAAAGAAACAAATGAAGGCTACGCAGCGCTTTTTTGCTGAATCATAACTACTACTTTGGTGTGCCAGCTCCTTTACTGGAAATGTTTATGTTTACCTGATCTCAAAATGGACCAATACCAAGCGTAGGTGCGACCGAGTAAAAAGCATTCAACGGCCTCGTCATTAAGAAAAGTGACTTCGCTAACGATGATGCCAATAATAGCAAAAGCGAGTACATGGTAAAAATGCAGACTGTGCACCATTCGAAAATTGCACACTAAAAGGGAACCGTAATTCAGCTAAATAAAGAAGGGAACTGCTTCGAAAAAATTATGATCGCAGGAAACCGAAGACGGCTTAAGAACAGAAAGTGCTGCGCTGGTCCACCCTCACGTCTCGATCGATTTTCTCATTATTGAAGACTCGGGGCTAACTGTGCCTTTCTTGAAGCGGGCTCCCGTCTTCCTTCTCCAGTTTTATCTAGGGCAAAAAAAATATGATGTACTGAAAGAGAATCCGCTGAATGAAAAATGGGGAAGAGGTTATAACCCTTACTGATCAGGGCGTGGCAGGATACAGGGACTTGTTTTTTCTTACTTCTACACGCAAGGGCACCAGTAGAAAACTTTCTAAAAGGGGGAGGGTGATAAATTCATAACGTTGTCGTCTGAAGTGGGGCATATATACCTAGGTATACACATTCGCGCGCACATTGTAGATCGTGTGATGTCATTCTTATTGTCATCATAATATAAATGTCTTAAGAGAAGCAGGGAGAGGGGAAAATAATATAGACCAGTGGATGTCAAACTGTGGTGCGCGGATCCACAGGAGTACATGAACTAGTTGAAGGGTGTACCTAAAAAAAACAAGTACCGAAACAAACTAAATTTGGAACCGTATCTCTGCTTGAAAGTTTCAAGTGAACAACCAGACATCAAGAAACTGTGTCAGGCTATGCAGGCACATCCTTCTCACTAGAAACTCTGAGGATTTACATTTAAAAATCCGAAATTGTGTTTGACACTTTGTTTACAAACTTATTTTTGAACTTTACATTTTTTCAATAACCCTGGGAAAAATTTGAAAATTAAAGTTCTTTATATAATTTTTAGCATACATGTGTTTCACATTTTTATTTTTGTAACTAAATAATCATAAAGATTGTAAACGTATGAATACACAATAAAATAATAAACGTAGGATTCTGATGCTATTTTGTTTACCATCTTTCCGCATACAGTCCAAATCCCGTTTTGATCTATTGCAGATATACGCCTAAAACATATCAAAAACCAACCAGGCAGCAAAACAAAAATAAAAAAAACACTATTGGAGAAAAGCTATGGTGGGGGTTGATTATATGTTTTGTTACGGCTAAGGGGTACAATGAGAAAAAGTTATGAGAACCTCTGATATGTACAGAAATGAAAGCTAATGTGAGGGAGAAGAGAAAGAAAGACACTAAACAGTCTCGAGAGAGGTAGAGAAATATCGAATGAAAAGAAGCTAAAGACACAGAGAGAGAGAGAGAGACAGAGAGAGAGAGATAGAGAGAGAGAGGAAGAGAGAGAAAGGAAGAAAAGGAGCTCGTTTGAAAAACAAAGAAGAAAAGTAGTTCAACAGAGAGAGTGAGAGATAGAGTGAGAGAGAGAGAGAGAGTTGTAGAGGGAAAGATAGAGTATGAAATAATTACAGATAAGCAAAACGGGAAGAGAGAGAGAGAGAGAGAGACACAGGAGAGAGAGAAAGGAAGAAAAGGAGCTCGATAGAAAAACAAAGAAGAAAACGAGATCAACAGAGGGAGAGAAAGAGAGAGAGAGAAAGAAATGATTACAGAAAAATGAAAATAGACACTGGAGAAAGAGTGAGAGAGAGAGAGAGAGAGAGAGAGAGAGAGAGAGATGGAGAGAGAGAGAGAGAGAGAGAGAGATGGAATGCGAGAGAAAGAAAAAGAAACAACAGAAGTGGGAAAGTCTGAGTATAGGAACTATTTCTTTGTTACTAAGCCCCGCGACAAGTTAAGTTTGCAGCAACTTTTTCGCCCATGTAGACCCAAACGTTCGAGCAGAATATAGTTCCGCTGCAATACCGCCAATTTTCTCACTGTCTGTGATATGAACAGCTCGGCGGTCGAGGCAAGACTCGCACGGGAGATGCTGAGCGCCGTTTTCACGCGGATTAATACATAAAACCTGCTGCAAACTTAACCTGTCGCGGGGTATACATGTATAATATCCTCGACATGATCAAGATAATACTTAACTGTAAACCAACACTACTTTATTCCAGATTCATTTATACTTTTGCAACTAAAATAACAAAGGATAGACGGGCCTCTATCACAAAAGCACAAGAAGACCGCACATCCGAGCCCACGGGTGATGGAAATGGTGCTACGGAAACAAGTAATTCCAAAATTATACCGAAATCTTAATAAAGGTCTCATATGAATTCAAATAGACGATTTGTGTAGCTGAAATGGATTAAGCTTAACCACACTTCTGATAAAGAATGTATCATCTCACAACGTAATTTGAAAAATTGATATTCGGTTACACCTATTTCTGAAATATAGGGTGCGGCACGAAAAACGAGCCCCGTTCCGATCAGTATACAATATGTACAGTACGTTTGAAATTATAATGAAACATGTACGTACTGTTTACAATAGATGTTTGCGTACGGGATAACATGTTTCGCATGGCAGTTTGCAGTTCCGCATGTACATTTTGTACACCAGTCGGAACGCGGCTAGTTTTTCGTGCCGCACCCTGTAGAAAACCGATCTAAGATCAGGTAGAACTTGTAATTATGTGTTTCGAAATGAAATGCAACGTAACCTGGAACCTAAGAACGTGTTTGAACACATGTAATATCTCAGAACAAGTACGCCCTTGGAATTTAAGCTCTTGATTTCCTCAACGCTCCCCCTCAAATATAGTTATAATTAGGGTTGGGAAGTTTATGAGCAATCATCTTTTTTCTTGGCATTGAAGACAATGCTAAACGTAAAACGTTTTTATTATTTCTCAGTATTTTTTGCATTCATTATTGCATATTTTCCCATTTTTTAAAGTTTCTTCTTTCTCCTTCCCAGTTGGTTCATGAATTTTAAGTTTATTCGCTAGCATAACTTACCTACATATTTAAATTCACTAAAATGGTATTTTCACAAGTACGCCATTAATTGTAAATATTGTCAATGTAAAAGCACAATATTATTTTTACCTCACATCTTTAGCAATGGGTTTTGTGGAATTATTTGTGGTAAATTTATTTTTCCTCCAGCAAACGTAAAATACTTTGGGTAAAGCCTACTTTGAGTTTCCCTTGTTGGCCACTATTCTCGCTTTCATCTGTGATTTTAAAGTAAAATTTGTCACAACATTAAAAAACTAATATAATCTGATGTCTCAAAACACAACTGTATTTTCAAATGCTGACCAGTCTGAAAGAGGTGGATGACTTGCACAGAAAAACCTTGTGGAGTATTTTATGTAACCTTGAAGTAAAAATATAGAAAACTACATTAGCACTTAATTGCCTTTACCCTTTGCGTCCATATTTAAAACCACCAAACAACACATCTTATCAAATTATTCAACTAGTGAATTCATTTTAAGGGTAGAAATTATTTTTAGGTCATCTTTTAAAATTTTTAGGTCTTTTCTTAATAATTTTAAGGTAATTCTGTAGGTCATTTTTTAGATTGTTTAGGTTATCAATTGCCGAGCCCTGATTATTATAATTTGGCAACTATAAAGTTCTTATTTTGGAAATTACTACACCATGGGGAATCTTAATGCCACCCGGAAGACTGCCGGAAGTGGGCAATTTCAAATGGGGATTATTTCGGCAATGCCTCTATTTGGAGTGGCTCTGGAGTTCAAGCAGTTTATTGCTACCTGTGGGAAAGTATGGGTAGTAAAGGCAGCAGGAGCGTGATGCTGTTCACAACACCTTAAATAGCCTAAGTTGTGATCGTATGGTGCCTTACCTACATATCCCTTTCATATGCGTTCACTGCATGTTGCACTGTGCACGAGTGTATCTTCTACCTGACATAAACTTGCAATGAGATTGTGGAGTTGGTTGACTGGACCAGTGAGAGCGCCAGAGGGAGGCAGAAGGAGCGGACGTAATCTCCAGTCGAAGCCCCAGTAAGGAACGGAAATAGATAAGCAAATGATTTTTTAGCTTAAATATGCATTTTTGTATTGTGTTTAGGCGTATTCAACGTGGTGGAGTGGTTAGCACATATCGCTACGACGACAGGGGTCCCGGGTTTGAATCCCTGTTTGAGAATGGATGTTTATGAGTGTCCGTTCATCAATTTCATCATATCATCACTCATTCCCATCTTCGCAAATTAGCCAAAAATGGCACAAAAAGCGAAGTAAAATAAAGCAAATAAATAAACAATAAATAAGTATTCAACGTGGCTGTTACCATTCTACCACCCCACTATTTTTTATGGTTTGAGGGGGTGCCACTTTACTGTGGATGAATGCAAATTTATACTTTAAAAAAAAGCGTCGCAAAATGAAATCATAAACACACACTGTTCAGAACCATAGGCGTAACTTGGCATAGACAAAATTTTCAGGTTTATTAAAATTTAGAAGTTGAATATTTTTTTTAACCTCCTCTGACCTGAGGAACAAAGAATTAAAGAGTAATCTTTATGTTTTCTCAAATGTTACAGCTATTTAGCAAAAAACAGTCTTGGACGTTCCGAAAGTTAAGCCCGAGTTACGCCCACCCTCAGAACCCTAGGAGATAATCCAAAATCCAAAATCCCAGTACGAAAATCCACCAGAGTATCAAATTACAAAACCAAAGACTGGTAACGTTGAGTTTCACAAGATGTATGAACCTCCAGTGTAATTCTTGCGTTAGGAACCCACACTTAACAGCAAACCCCCTAATTCGTCTGCAAAAATTCGTCAGCGGAGAGAGGTAGTATGCACGCCTGGAGCTGACAGCTACAAACTCCCAGAAGCTCCGCCCAGTCCTCTGAACAGATCAATGTGACGTGGTTTAAGCCACGCCCACCCCGACCTTCTGAAATTCTCTTAACACTCCTCCCGTGATGACACTGTTCGTTTGTCTATTACGTTTGAATGATACCCTGTCATCATTCTTCATTAGAGACGTATATTGAAGTTCATGTGATGAGGACGAAGGAAGCGCCTGTTTCTTGAGGCTCCTACGATGATGCTCATCATCAATCTTCATTCATCTTGACGCTGTGAATAATGCAGATATTAATATCTAAGGCGATATAAATATTTTCTCCAATATTGTTGACAAAGCACGTTCCCTGACATGTGTCTACGTAGCATGTCTGACCTCCTATGTGCTATAAATAAGCTGGCTGCTCTGTGGTCCCTAGCTTGAGAGTTACTCACTTCGATATTGGAGGACAATGGTTTGAATCCTTCGTACTTTTCCATATGTGATAATTTAATACTTTTAGAAAGCATTGTGAAAAAAAATTACGATTGCGATTAGTGTAATACATTTACATAAATATAAAAGATTCAGTATATAGAAGTATAATTTTATTCCTCGCTTTGATTCAATACTTTTTCATATTAAAATTGTGTCTATAGGTTACAGAAGAATAAGTGTTAGGACAAAATCTCACTTAATTTTTAATGCAATTAACCAACCACTAATACAGTAATTAAAGGTTGGAGATGAGGACATTCAAGAAGTTAAAAAAATATCAATCTAGGTATGGCAGAATAATGAGAAAAAGAACAGCTTTCTCAATGCTCTCATCGATATGGAGATCCAACCAAATAACCATAAAAACAAAAATCAGATTATTTAATACAAATATAAAATCTGTTTTACTCTATGGATGTGAAACATGGAAACAAACTCAAAGTATAAGAATTAAGCTTCAAGTATACATGAATAGTTGTTTGAGAATTATCCTAGGAATTAGATTGCCAGAAGTAATAACCGACCATGAAAACTTTTCAAATAGAAGTGCAGAAAGAAATCAGATGCGGGAAATTGATAGGGCACATCTTGAGACAAGACAATGAAAACATAGCAAAAAAAACTTATACTGGAACCCACTAGGTGCAATGAGAAGAGGAAGACCCAGAAACACCTGTAGGAGTACAGTACAAAGAGAGGCAGAGAGGCATGAGAGGAACTTAGACTGGAACACAGAAGGTGCAAGGAGAAGAGGAAGATCCAGAAACACTTGGAGAAGTACAGTACAAAGAGAGGCAGAGAGACAAGGGAAGAACTTAGACTGGAACCCACAAGGTGCAAAGAGAAGAGGAAGATCCAGAAACACTTGGAGGAGTATAGTACAAAGAGAGGCAGAGAGAAAAGAGAAGAACTTGGACTGGAACACAGAAGGTGAAAGGAGAAGATGAAGATCCAGAAACACTTGGAGAAGTACAGTACAAAGAGAGGCAGAGAGACAAGGGAAGAACTTAGACTGGAACCCACAAGGTGTAAGGAGAAGAGGAAGACACAGAAACACCTGGAGGAGTCTAGTACAAAGAGAGGCAGAGAGAAAAGGGAAGATCTTAGAATGTAATATAACTGGGAAAGATATTTCAAATTTGCCAATTATAATAATAACAACAAAAAACTTTACTTATAAATTACGTGGTGCAAGAAATGTTATATAGTTTTACTATTGTGTACGAGAAAACCTCATACTATACTTAAATGCACAACATTTACATAAGATAGAAAAAAATGAAAATTTCGCCTGTTTATGCATACAAGCAGAAGAAGAAGATTTGAAACTTTCTTAGTGTTCTAATTTTTTAAAGTCGCATACATCTAGCTTTATGTATGTTACATGTAATATATGAAAGATAACATAAGTATGTTACAGAAGATAATGAAATTTATTTAGTTACTTAATTAACTTTTCTTAACTTTATGTATATGATACATTCAGGGACCCACAATTTAAATGTATTTATGTCGAAATGTCATATGTTATTATTTTTACAGAAACTTTTTTTTAGAAAATAAAATTGACTTGAAAAAGAGGAGCTGCAGTTGAAAATCCAAGAATAATGAATAAATAAATTTCCTTTTTATTGATTGATTGATAGAGTTGGTGTTTTTTAAGTTCAGTTTATGCACAGTAAGGCTAATCGGGAAGACTGGACCTAAAGTTTTAAATGGGATGCGAAGCACTATGTGCCCCCACCGGGTATCGAACCCGGAACCCCTTGATTATAAGGTGACGACGTTACCACTACGCCATCGGGGAGGCCCTTTTCTTCTTGTTGCTCCTTTATGTCAGCGACTGTACATAACCCAGATTTAGAAAAGTACATAGCGATATCCAATTTATTTACAGATTTTCACCTCGTTCTAGAACCTCATGATTTCCCAAGTCATTTTTCGTACACAAATATGTCTTTCGCAAATACCCATTCTTACTTTTCATCCGTGGGAATTAGCCGCGAGCGTATATATGCATCTGGGTACAGGAGACTCTTAATTACCTAGTAAGTTCCAGCAAGGTTTTTACCGCTGGAACGGTGCCATTGCTTTCGCTTCGTGCATCCCTCAGCTCAGACGTAACTTATCGGCTTAGAACTTGGCTGCGGGTAATTCCACGCCGGGCTCAAACATTTCTCGGGGACCGTTCCCCATTCGGTGTCCTCGCCGGGGGAAAGGGGGGCGCATCCGAAGACAGAGAATCTCTCCATTATCGACCTGGTTTTTGGAGTCCGTACGGGAACAGAGGTCCGCAAAAGTCTTCGGGGAGTGTTCTCGCCAGGAGATTTCACACGTAAATTCTGAAACCAGATTCCTCTTCTGAAACCGGAGACGACGAGAGATAGAGATGCTACTTCTCTGACGTTGATGTTGTTGAATTGTTGTTTTAAGTTCACTTTATGCACTGATAGGCTAATCTGGACTTTCTTTTTATTTTCAAGAATTATAAGTTATAGTTTATGTTAACATGGTCATATATAATATGCCTTCTTTTACTCTACAACTTTTAGGAAATTTTCATATGTTTTTTTCCACAAAATAATTCGGCATTAATTTATTATGTAAAAAATCTTTAAAATTACATGCATACTAGTTTAACATATAGTAAATAGAAAAGCCAATAAGCCATCGCACTGCTTTCCACTTCGTATTAGGATAATACTTAAAGTCTGGGCCTCCCCGATGGCGCAGTGGTAGCATCGATGCCTTGTAATCAAGGGTTTCCGGATTCGATACCCGGTGGAGGCACATAATGGTTCGGAGCCCACTTTAAACTGTAGGTCCAGTCCCGATTAGCCTTACTGTGCATAAAGTGACTTAAAACTCCAACTCAATCAATCAATCAATACTTAAAGTCTGGAATTGTTAAAGTTACTAGCTGTTGATGTGCGACATATTCTACTCGTACTTAACATTATTCGTAATTGCTACCATATGATACTCGCATGGTAACATTTAGTTATTCTGTGATCTATTGTACCTTCTTCATTACACATATTACATTGTTACGCCTTGTTTATTTTTAATGTGTATATGCTTCATTTGTTTGTTAATTTCACATTAACCTGTTCCTATTGGTTTGTGTTACCAAATTTATAGTTTTGCATTTATGTGTGATTAAAAGTGATACCGGAAGCAGAAGTCATTTCCGGTTACTGGGCAGTTGTAAAACTATCTAGTCTGGAATATATATATCTGTTTTTGATTGGGTTGCCATGAGAACCATGGACGATGAGAGAAGAAGATTAATTGTGGAAAGCAAAATAGGATTTGTATGTGAGCTACGGAGTAATTATCACAGAAAAGTTCATTGGACTTTGTTGGTGTTAGTGTCTATAGTGGTGTTATAACATTGTGATTGGTCTTAATTAAGACGAATCGACAATAAACATTATAAAGGTAAGAAATTAGGTTGTAATTTCTTCGACATCACGTCCTGAGAGGGGTGTTGCAGGCTTTGTCGAGAACAGCCAGTGCCGCTTAAAAGTTAATAACTTTTGTGTACTTTCTGTTGTTATTGCTTCTTCTTTTGTAAGATGCAATATATCATTGGCTATCATTGGCTGCATTTGTTCGTTTCAAATTACAAAACATGTGGTTGTTGGTGTCAAAGCAAGCAAAAATGAACCAAGTCACAAGCAGTCTTCCGTTTCACTGGATTATTTCTCATAGAAGCCCGCTAAAAGTTGATTGGCATTTTATGTAGTAACTAATGCATGCATGCATGTTTAATGATTTATTTATTTTCAACATCGCACTCGCTAAATTTAATTCCGCACCCCGTAAGCACCCCTAGATGGCACCGCCGCCTTGCGAATCGTCGCAGTAAAGAACCACAGAGCATCTATGAATGATGACAGTTTTGATCCCGTGATCCCCAAATGCTGACACCCAGCGATCGATACGGCCACTCGCGTAACACAATGGGAACCGCCACTCCACAACTCCTTCCGTGATCGGGTGTTGATTTTGGGTGGCAGCGTCCCGTGTACACTCTCTGATTAATTGACATTCGCTTCGCAGCAGACGTAGAATCCGCATTAATTACGGGGTGCCACATGTCACGAATGTGGGGAGTCAATCTGAATTCCTGGGTCCACAGCCCAAATATCGGTTGATGCTTCAGGTGTTTTTTTATGTGATGAAATGTGCTGTGAAAAATCAGTTTTATAATTTATTTTCTCAATGAAGAATAGATGGCGCCACTATTGAATTGTATCCAAAACTTCACTCAAAGACCCGAAATTAAATCAAATTTTGAATATTCTTACCAAGTATTCCTACTTAACATAATCGATGTAGCTAAATAACATGACTCTATCCATTATAGCTTAATGTGATCTATATAGTAAACTACATGTTAATACTTAAATACATTAATCCATAAATATTCTATATTTTGTCCATTCAAACGACAGAGAGATGTGTAGTATACATAAAGGTCGAGCTACTTATGACAAGGTGGCGTATATTCTAATGGAGCAAGTTAGATTCTGTCCGCTTCATGACGTCATAGCGCGCATAGGAACGTCGGGAATGGCCTATGTAATAAAGGTACCTTGGGTCAGCATTACGTAAATTAGGAGTATCAGAGAATCCAAGAAGAAAAATAAAGAGTGTACATAAGACTGCTAAAGGAATTGTGAGAGTAGGTGGGGGGGAGAAATCGAAAGATTCAATATGAATAATGGAGTTAAGAAAGGAGAGAGTCTCAGCCCTTTGTTTTTTATAATACTGATGGATAAAATACATAGACAGTGCAAAAGAAGAACGCAAAAATGTAAACTTTGGAATACGAAAATGAAACAAATGTATGTACAGTGACTCCTCTTTGCAGATGATATAGCGGTGTGTTAACTTATGTGTATAAAGTACTTTGGTTTCTGTGTTCGTCTTTGAGACAGAAAGAGATAGGAACAGGTAGAACATACACACACACACACACTCAAAAGTACTGGGTTACATGGGCGTCCGGAAGGGGAGCAAGGGGCGTCACCCCCCGTGGTATATATTTAGCACAATTTCGTTTCAGTCACAATAACTTATGTCAATTATTTTAAAGGTGTTCAAAGAATATGGCAAATTCAAACTGAAGCAGTGTTTCTTGAGGGGGCATCACTATTTTGGGGGGTAATATACCTCCTTTCCCCTTCTGGAAAAAAATTACCTTGCTTGCCCCTCCCTGGGGAAAAATCCTGCGGTGTGCACTACAAGAAACTACTCTTATTACCAGTGTTTCGTGGTATGTTGAGATACTAAAGAGGTACATTAATGACAATCAGCGTATAACGAGTCCATTCAGATGCACTGTTATATGGTCATTAAATATGCTAAGATTGGAAATTTAAATCTTCATTTTTCAGTGGGGGCTTTTATTTCATTGCATTCCCCATAATAAATTACCACAGATTACGAAATGTCATCATTTTCGGAGATATATTTTAAAAGTTATTCAAAATTAAAATATGGTCACGTATTTTATTTATTTTCATGCTCCATTGTAAGCATGGCAAAGAACGGAAAATTTTGTAGCAGTAATTCTTGTATTTGTTAATATTTCTTTGCTAATTAGTACTCACATTTGTTTCACAAGGTTTTTCCATACATTTGCAATAAAAAAGGGCACAATTTTTAGTTAATTTAACATTTTGATGAAATTTGTCAAAGAAAAATGCTTAATAGTGATTGATCTTAGTTCATGGCTATTTTGCAGTGTTGCTAAATCACTTTGTGGTAAAATCGAAAATATCACAATAATATAAGGACAATAAACATACAAAATATATTCAATTGAGATAGTAAATAATACAAAAATGTCTTAAAATTGTATGAAACATAATTTTATTACATATTTGAACTTGTAAAATAAGTTTACAGCAGTTTCTATCAGAAGGTACATTCGTGATGTACAAAAAGGTAGTGATTCAATAGTCTGTGTGTCCTTATCACAACTTGACAGTGAAGGATACCTGGTTCAAGGCTTCGGAATGAAAAATGGCTTCCAAAAAGACGACAAGTTAAGCGTCGGGGCCAAAAAATGGATATTTGTCTGTAACAAATCCAAATTAAAGTTCATAATGGACAAAAAACGGAATACTAGTTGTTGAAATAACAGTGACATCACTTTATACCGAAGGATCTTCATAGCAGAAGTGGTGAAGTGATCTTTAGACTTAGAAATCTTAGAAACCAGATATATATTTTTAAAAGCCAGCCCCAGGTAAGGGAGGCTGGACTTTTCTGCTAACATACAATATATTTTACAAAGAAAAGAACATATTTGATAAGAAGATAGAACTTTTAAAATATACAAATATGGCCACCTAAGCTTGCCATCAGTATTGTCAACGCTTGGTACATTTGTAACTTACTTGTAAGAGCATTGTATAAAAGAAAAGGCAATGTAAATGTACTCGTAGGCATGGCCATACATTCCAAATATAAGTTCCTTAAATTGTGAAGAATATATAATTGTTCGAAAGTTTGATTTCTGGCTTATTTGTGAAAGCATAATTTTAGAAGTATTGTTAGTTAGTTTATATTGACTGAATATTATTTTTTAAGAAATTGCAAATTGAATAGATTTGTAACATGTTTGAAGATTAAGTTTCTGCTCACAGCACGCCTTGACATTGGGAGTCACAACTCGCTACTTATTGCGCGAAATCTTTATCAATACTGAGGCGAGGAACATTCATTTCGGTGGTTGTAACCTCATACAAGATTTAGGAGACTCATTTTGGGCTCCTGAAGTTTCTTGAATAGTTCATTAAACCTCATAAGCGCATTCAGTGCGGGTAAGTAGTAAAAACGTACTGTGTCGAGGTCAACATATCTTAAAAAGAAACAGAGGCCCAACAGCCCTTTGAAGGGCAGGGTCTTGTAAGCCACTTCTCATTGGGTGGTGCGTGTTCAAAGCATCGAATCACATAGCTACTGTTTTCTGTTTCGAGACCGAATCCACTACTATTCCTTCTATGTGGCTTCCGAGTATAGCATGTTTATGGTCAACCCCTTGTGGACCTAGAGCGTTCAGGCTTGCTATATGGTCAGGTAAGGGTTAATACGTCGTTGCTCCTTGCGTGACCTATGAACATTATTTATATTCTCTTCCTGTGTTTATCCACGGCTGGCAACCATCATGCCGGGCTGTGATATTCAGTGGTTTATAGATGATTTAAACCTACTTTTAGATCTATCAAGAAGCCTAGACATGAAAAGCAGTGGCGGGGATTAAGGGGGCGGCGAGGGGGGCAGTTGCCCCACACCTTATTGCAACTTTTGCCCCCGTGCTATGCTAAACCTTATATAACAGGGTAAAGTAAACTGACGAGGGACAGCATTAGCAACTTGGGAAATACATACTAACAGCACCAAGCCTGGTCTGCCTAACCTGTCCACGTAGGCATGTAATAGCATAAATAAGCATGCAAACAGGTTTAGCAAGTTATTTTTTGTTTATTTAAGCTATTATATGCGTACGTGGATAAGGTAGGCAGACCAAGTTTGGTGCTTTTAGCATGTATTTCCCAAGGTGCTAATGCCGTCCCTAACCGATCGTGTAAACTGTCCTTGCCCCACTAGTTTTGGAACCCAATCGCCGCCACTGAAGATAAGTATTACCCTTTACGAATAAACAGTAACATATTGCTAATATTTAATTTTAAGAGTAATATTATTTAATGTATACCTAGGTAGAGTTGAAAATACCTAGAATGAATTAATTTATTAAACGTTTTGGGTGCATCCTTCTATGTTAACGGGGAAATATCCCCTTATCTAAAATTCTGACTGAAACATTAAAATAATGGGTGTAAAAATCCCCTTGGAAAAAATTAAAAGTGCAAGGTTGTAAACAGACAAAACAATATTTAAGGTTCCAAAGGGTGCTTTCTCCTTAAGCACCATAATGTCCACATCGCTTCTCTGTAGTACATGCTGGATTGAATTTTGCAGACTAGCGAGGCTCTGGCGTCTGGACTTGCAATCAGCATAATCCTCAGTGGGACTTGGTTTGTCCTGACCATATGTGTTTGTGATTGTCCTTTCATCCATTTCATTTTATCACCATCCATCTACTCGACTAGGCAAAAGTGGCCCAGGCAAAATTTTAAAAAAATCAATCGAGAAATCCGGTCCGGTCTCACAAAAGTTGATTTCATTGGTTTATTTTACTTCGCTTTTTCTGCCACTCTTGGTTAATCGCGAAGATTAGAATTAGAAATTCTTTATTCATGGGCAAAGTTCAACCTGTGGCTGCTCTACCACTTAACCCGCAAAATGTAGTACAATAAAACAAACAAAATACAATTACAACTATAACATAAGAATTCCATTACATTTTCACTTCTAAATATTTCAGTAATTAACATTCTAAAAAGATAAAAACAATTTTACTCATTCACACACGTCAAAGTAATTAAGAATTATAATGAATGAATTATATTTATGCATTCAGTAATTAACACTCTAAAAAGATAAAGACAATTCTACTCATTCACACACATCAAAATGAGCGATGAATAGGTGAAATTGATGAAGGGACATTCAAGAAAGAAGACACATTTCCAGGCCTGGATTCGAACCCGGAACCCCTGGCGTAGAAGCGTGCTGTGCTAACCACTCCTCCACGGAGGTCACCTCACAAAAGGTGTATAAGGGGTGTTCCTTCCACGTAGTGCACCCAATAGTAAACCTCACTTCTACGTAGTACACCCTGGACTGCAGACTATAGAGGCTCTGGCGACTGGCCCCATGGCCAGTATAATTTTGTTTGTATTGTCGTGTGTTTTGTCCTTCTTTGTGATGAGCGCTCCTCATCTTTTAACGAAAGTCAGAAGATTTTAATATTTTATGATTTTAGTTATGCAACGTTAGAGTTGTTATGTTTAAAGATAATGGGCTGGACCCCGTATAATGTGACGTGTGCAAAATAGACTTAGTGCTGATGCACCCAAAATTTTAAAATCATAATCATAATCACCTGACAAAGGTTGTAAACTATTTTCCATATCCACCGTCCACACACTTCCTATCTTTATCTAAGACGACAGAAATTTTATCTTTTAACAAGACTTGTTCACCAATAATAATCAAAAGTGATAAAGGAAAACTGTTCATATATCTGTACTGCTTTCACACTCGTAAATATCCTAACATTCTCCGCCCAGTAAACGAATAAAGATCCTGTCAAGGACTTGTCAAGACTTGCTCCTAGAATATTGTAGAATAATGAGTTTTACACAGGAAACGGCGAGGACGCTTATCTTTAGTAAACTAAGCGAAGGTCAAGGAAATGGAACAAAACCAGGCGAGAAGAGTAGCATGGGGTCTTTTATTGGGAATCGTCTGAAGGAGAAACAGCTGGAGCTGTAGATTTATTCGTTTACCGAGCAGGGTAAGTTACGTTCACCCTAACCTGCCATTCTCATTGCTCAGTCAGAAGTGTTTAAATCCAAAACATGAGTTTTACATTAATTACTAAATTATAAGCTAGGTATTCACACCTGGCCTTTTTAGGACCGTCTCTACCATCAAGTGGTACCATTGGTGGGGAGTGAGCAACATCCCTTGGTTCGATTCCCGCGTTCTACAAGGTGGAACGCTACGTGGTGGAGATGCTGGACAACTGGCGACACTATATTTCCCCCTGCTTCCCTGCCTCGGGGAAGAAGAGAAAAAAGAAATGAAAAAATGTTGAAGTGAGTCGTGTGATGACTCATGTCCTGAGTTCGGAAACGAGAAGTAAGACGACGAATACATTCTGCAATTGTGCGGAGATTAAACTTGCACTTTTAAACCTAGAGTATCTGACTGAGTGAAAACCTATTATTTTCTAGAGGGAAGGACTATCAACATTCTACTTGATTGGTTGCAATTATAGGCAATATTTTCAAAACTTCATAGTTATTTCATGAAAAATGACATCCAGTTTTACGTTAATGTAAACAACCTTTAACTTTATTTCTATTTAGTGAGTTAGTGACTATTTAAATACAGCTAAGTGCATCAGAGATAGATCGAGAATGTTTCAGAAGGTAAAAATAATTTACTGAAAACTACATCGACTAGGAATACTTTTTCTGCAAAATCAGAAACACTTATCTTTTCAGCAATACAAGGCAGTGCTACTCGATCGTGAAATACATCTTCAAAAAAGCGCTCATGCATCCATGTAGTGAAGTAAGAACGAAGATAACACTTGACTCTACATCAAAATCCCATGAAACATGATCGCTTTAAAATATATAACGTACATGAAATGTGCTAAAAGGTTTCTTGGCGATTTTGTGCTTGTAATGCGGAATAGAGACGCCTGGACTATAAATTTCGGTAATATATCTTTCAAGTAATAGGGTTTCCAATCTTTAAATGACATATTCGTCTGAAGGGTTCCAACCTTTTCCGCTACTAAGGAGTCAAGACGACTTAATAATGTCCTTGGTGTGGAATTTAAGAGACGTCTCGCTTCTGAGAGTAAGGTGCGAAACGAAATGGAATCTCTTTTCTCCAGCTGGAAGATTAATGGGAACTTAATTTCAGAAAGAGGTCGAGTGGTTCTGGAGAACTTCACAAATCGATGATTTCTCTGGAAACTTTTCTGTTTTGGAGGAGGGATTCCAGATTCCTGGATGTAATATGAGGGAGGTGGAACAGGATCTGGAGCATTACAATAGAGACATGGGCGGCGCCAGGGAGGTGGTATCTTCCCCCCCTCGTTCTTCATCTGATGATAATAAAATATGATGTCAAGTTTTTGTAGTGGAAAGTGTAATAAAGTAACCTGAGTTCGATTTTCAGTGTTATGCCATTGAGATCTAAAAAACTATAGCCCCACTATTTGTTTATTAACTTCTGTGTATAAAGTACTGTGTTCGCTTGTTTGTTTTGTGTATGAGTATGTGTGTGTGTGCATGTGAGAAGGAAAGATAGAGAGGGAAATAGAGAGAGAGGGGGGTAGGGGAAAGGGGGGAAATAGAAAGACAGCAAAGAGGAGAAAAAGTGTACGACACACAAACACACCCACCCTACCACACACACTCACACACAGAGAGACAGAGAGAGAGAGAGAGAGAAAGAAAGAATAGAGAGAGCCAGAGACAAAGAAGGAGAGAGAAAGGGGCAAGGGCGAGAGCGAGAGAGAGAGAGAGAGAGAGAGAGAAAGAAACAATAGAGAGAGCCAGAGAAAAAGAAGGAGAGAGAGAGAGAGGAACAGGGGCGAGAGAGAGAGAGAGAAAGAATAGAGAGAGTCAGAGACAAAGAAGGAGAGAGAGACACACAGGGGCGAGAGAGAAGGAGGGGAGAGAGAGAGAGAGAGAAAGAATAGAGAGAGCCAGAGACAAAGAAAGAGAGAGAGAGAAAGAATAGAGAGAGCCAGAGACAAAGAAGGAGAGAGAGAGAGAGAGAAAGAATAGAGAGAGTCAGAGACAAAGAAGGAGAGAGAGAGAGAAGGTGGATGGAAGCCAGACAGACACACACACTCACACGTACATACACAGAGAAAAAGAGAGAAAAGACAAGGGGAAAAATGAGGTAAAAGACACACACAAAGAGAGATAGAGAAAGAGAGGGTGAATGAAAGAGAAAGAGAGAACAAGGAGAAGAAAAAGAGAGACAAAGAGCAAGATAAATACCTGGTATGCACTACATAGAACTGTAACTAGTGTTCTTGGCATGTTGCAATATTAAAGACGTAGATTAATGACAACCAGAAGTAGCTAAAATTTACTGTAGTACTGAGGTTAACATATCTTTAAAAACTCCGTTACGCAATAGCCCTTTGAGGACCAGAGGCTTCAATTAATTCATTACATTAATTAGGTTAACAATATTGTTAATAGTTTAAAAACGGTCACAGTCATTTTATTAGGGTAGTCGAATGGTAGCTAAAAATATCGGCTTTAGACAGCCATTTCTTCAATACACATTTTAGAATGTCCACAGACTTTGCAGGGATAGGCATAATACAATATACATAATATTTCAAAATATACAACGTGGAAACTGAAAAGGTGATTTTTTTCCTCTCCACAATATTCATATCTCCTCTTTCCACCTCCTTCTAACTTATACTGACCTATAGGTGTCTCCAACACTAGAAAATACATACATACTTTCTAGCTTTCTTAAACCCGAAGGTTTATGGCTGCAGCAACACAAGCCTTCCATCTGTCCCTATCCTGAGCAAGATCAAACCAATCCATCCTTACCGATTTCCTTTAGGTCCATCTCAACTTTATCCCTTCACCTTCGTCTTGGACTATCTATAGGTCTCTTACCATCAGGTTTCCCAACAGGAATCCTGTAAACACTTCTTTCCTCTCCCATTCGTGCAGCATGACCTTCCCGTGTCTTAACACTAGGAAATATTGATTCTCTTATATGCGTAAAGAGGGCAGCACTGTGCGATCAGTCTAATTTGCAGTTTATTCAAATATATTATAGATATACTGTTACACATTCATATGCTTGATGAACGTAGTATTTCTATAACATAACAGGAATAAACATCGCATGAAAACTTAGAAATCTCCAGAAATGCACAGTTAAAGGGCAATAGCTGCCAGTTAAATAGGCGTGCTCCACACTTTTAAGTAAGAATTTTCAGTACATTTCTTTGTGGCTGAGTTTTGGACGTCTTACTTCTTGCAAAACAACGAGAATCCTTATTCAAAACTTCAAATCCGGAATTCGAATTATGTAAACATACGATATTTGAATGAACAAAGTATAACAGGGACTGAAATATCTTATACGAGACTATACAGAAATTAAAGAGAGAATTTTCGATAAATTGACCAGTTTGGCGGTATATTCATATGATTGAAGAAAGACATTTAAGAAAGTGTAAAGCACGATTGTAAATGCGTAGATGCATATTTCGATCTCAATTCTATAATAATTCAGGAAATGAGGAAATGTTATGATACATGTATGTAACATAGTAATGCTAAAAATGTACAGTAAGACATAAAAAAAAAGAAAATGCATTGAGAAAAATACTTAAAATCTGTTAGGTCCAAAATAAAAGAATGAATGACCGAATCTGAGTTCGACAATGGTAATGAGATTAGAGTTTTGTTTGAAGTTCAATTTATGTAAAATAGGTTACAGTTTAAAGTGAGATCTGAATCACAATGAGATTCTAGCAAATTAAAAGGTGACGATGTTACTAGTACGCCATAAGGTGAGCAGACGAATCCAAGACAAAGTAAAGTAGTGACGTAATACTAATGTTGTCATTTTCCTTTGTTAGATTGAGATGGAACAACGGTGCATCCAAACAGGCTACCTTCTTCAGAAGATAAGCGCTACCCCAAGCGAGAAACGACCAAGTCCAGGATTTACACATTTCGACCAACCACAACATCGAGAACTTTTGACTTCGAAGTTATTTTCATCTGAATAGGTTTAATCAAGGGAGAACGTGACATGATAGAGGTGAAAGGTGATTAAATCAGCCTTCATTTCCCGACTCCGAAATCTTCATTAACAGAAACCGCTAGGGGATGAGGTGGTGGTTTCAAAGGCATCCTGAATTCCCTAATGGAGGTCGCAATCCAATCAGAAGTAAATAGGTACATGAAGGAGGTCACCAAGCATACAGAAGCGACTTCCATTCGATGGGGGCGATGCTCAGTCTCCGAATAGCTACATTCAATATTGGTAATGGAAGAACTCGACGGTTGGAACGTTGTCTGAGACTAACTTCGCACCTGGTCCATTGTTTTGATGCTTCCGTTGTGTCTTTAGCAAGAGTGCTTTTGTCAATATGGCGGTAACTTTCAATAACTTGGAAACTTTGTTAGAGAACAAACTGTTTTTATTCTGGTACAGAAGATTTGAGAAACTTGGCAGTGCCACAATTTCCAGTACCTCGTTACTTCGGAGAGAAGTTTTAAATAGAAAGAAACCGTTATTCTCAGCCTTTTTCAACAAATCAGTTACGTGTATATAGACATTATCAAAATCAGTGATGAATTCTTGTAAAATTTGTCGCTTTTCTTCATATAGGTACATCACAGTGAAACATTCACGCCTCACCCAGGATTCAAACCTACGAATCGATAAAAATACGTGTCCCTGGATTTCAATCTCAGGTAAGACGTTACTGCTTTTATTCCCTTAATGAATTTAATAAGTTAAACAGAAGAGCAAGCTCCTGCAAGAAAACTAAATTTAAATTCAAATTTCTTAATTCGTACTATGCATTAAAGTATATGGAAAAGTTAGTTTCAAGTCACCATCATGCGTATAGTTAATCAAGATTTGTACTGTGGTTTAAAGTGGTATTCCTACCACTGAAAAACACATTTATACGGAATCAAAACTATGGCTTTTTTATGACAAGGCTGCAGCGTAATTGCATTTTGAAATAAATCTGGATAGAACAATGTAAGTAATTTTTATCTAATTATGATAAGGTAAGAAATACAAAAATAAAAATCAATATGACATTTACAGATATGTAATTAATTTGCGGAAGTCCGTCTGAGGTATTGTTCAGAAAATGTGATTTCTCAAACACAGGTTAAACTGTGATTGCTAATTTATAATCACAGTTCTTTTAACTACGGTTTTATGTGATTTTTTAAAACAAATGTTCATATATTGTGCAGCAGGAACAACTGCGACTACAATTGGTCAGGTTGTGTGGAGAAAAGGTTAAAAATAGGCTTTGAAGTGGCTGTACACGGGAAGGGTACTATTTAGGTTATATTATTAGGAGAACATGTCTTTTACGGATCTGAGTTCGTACGAAGAGCAAAATGGATCCAGTTCTCTCTTTAAGGTTATTTTCATCAATTTATCTAAAATTTCAGATACAGAAATCAATGACCATTTTAAACAGCAACAGCAAGAAAACAAAAACAACAAAATAAACCAATACAGATGAGATGGCCCGGAAGAAAGTTAAAATTATAAATACATTGTCGGAAACTGTGTTCTTGCAAGAATATGTCAACATTTGGATGCAGGTTATTATATGAGCGAGGAAGCCTGTATAAAAAAGACCGCTATAGAAGGTAGAGCCTTGTAGTGTGAGTGTTGCGGGTTGGCCTATTGGGTACTAGAAATTGTGCTCCGGAGTGCAATCCAGAGAACCGGGAGGGAGTTGCGAATCTCATCTGCGAAATACAACATATGTGCGTTTGACATTGAGAATTAGTGGTCGTTTGTGGTTCGTCAATGAACTTGACGAATGCAATGCGGTGGCTAGATTCTAACTATCGCATAAAGATTTTTTTTCTACTCAACACTTTTCAGTCAGTCCACCTTTGACTCAACAATCGATTTTCTTTCGTTTACAAATATACTGTTGTGTATGAATTACAAAGAAAATACCGCGTCCGCTTTGATGACAACGAGTCGGCGTTTTTGGTGTGGAAAGCACTACTGTACATTCGAGATGGGAGAGAGGAGATAAGGCTAGTGCGGTTGCCAGTTTTATTCTGCTTCTTCTGTAAGATTTATTGATGTGCGGGATCCCGAAAAGTCGAGACCGGGACCTGGAAAAATAAATTCCCATCCCGATCCCGATTTAGGGGAAATGGCTTCCCAACTTTTCGGGATCCAGAGCAGTCGGGAAATACCGAATGATCATTTTAAGAAGTAGTTAATTCTCGACGTTTTATGCATTGTAAATGTCTGGAACGTATCGGAAATCGTTAGTTTTTGTATCAGAAATGCAAAAACAATCACTTAAGGTGAAAGTACGTTTAGAATTCGAGATGTACAGAGCTTCGAGAAATTTCAAACATTTCCCGTCCCGAAAATTTCACGACTTTGTCGGGAAGTGGCGAATTTTTCCCGTCCCGAATGTCGTGATTTAAAACATTTCCCATCCCGATCCCGTCCCGACCCAAACTATTCTTTCCCGCACACCCTTTGTAAGACTGGACAAGTGTGAGCGTTGTTATTTACAGAAGGAATTATAAAGCCAAAAATTATTCGCCACACAAAGTAATGCAGTCCGATGATAAGGAAACAACGGTAGCAGAAAAGTTTTATACTTTTTGGTTTTATCGTACAATTTTGTTAGGGGGGGCAGTAGATTCCCTCCGGGGGTGTTCAGCACCCCCGGAGAGATGCCTGAAAGAAACACTGTTGGGTACTCGTAGATTAAATTGGTTGATTAGAATTTAGGTTTTTATATCGCCACTGATGATTTTATACAAGAATTGCACGTCTCCTGGTCCACGACAAGCGTGTGGTAGTTGGATATTCAAGACAGACATAATATCTGTTTCATGGAGGTGTCTCCGGGAAGGTATTCTGTGGCGAGAAAAATTTGAAGACAGAACAATCTTGGAACGGTTGTGCTTTCAAGATATGGTCCAGGGCCTCCCCCATGGCGCAGTGGTAGCGTCATTGCCTTGTAATCAAGGGGTCCCGGGTTCGATACCCGGTGGAGGCACAAGTGGTTCGGATCCCACTTTAAACTGTAGGTCCAGTCCCGATTAGCCTTACTGTGCATAAAGTGGACTTAAAACACCAACTCAAACCAAACCAAAGATATGGTCCAGATAGAGCAGTATTCAAGAATAGGAGAGATGAGGGATTTGAGAAATATGCTAATGGATTATTGTTTTTGGATTTCAGTGAACCTGTACAGAAGATTGAGACACATGACTCTTTTTGTAATATATTCTATGTGCTCGTTAAAGTTTAGTTTAGAAAAATATGAGAAAAAATCAATCCTGGGAAGATTAGTTTTTGAAGTGATGGTTTTCCGTGCCACAATATCAGCAAATGAACGACATTGCACAATAAAATTTCGGATTGATCTCTGCTAATTGAGTATTCTGTGATTATTTCATCTTCGTAATTTCTGAACTGAGAGTTATCACTTTGTTTTTCGAATGGCGATTGTGAATGTGATTCATAATCCACTGTGATTAAGACACATTATTTGTAGCCTGAAATTATGCAGTGAAAAATAATTTAAAGCTAATAACGAGCATATTTTTCTCAATGAATTCTGCGGATGCGAAAGTACGAAACCAACCAAGAATCGATAGTTGTAGCAAGTGAAAAAATATGTACCAGCCACATTATTGCACACACCTTCAGGCAGTTCTCTAATATTCGCAGCTGTACGAGGGGGAAAAAACTACCACCGGGAACTTGCTAGTGAAAGCAACATTCTTCGAAAGTCATTAAAAGCAAATGCAAAAAAAAGAGAGGAAAAAGAAGAAACGATTTTATTAAATGAAAGGGCCGATCCCATCCACGGAGCTTCGGCACACAAACAAAGTCCCAACAGATCAGTCCGACCGTGGGTGTAGCAGGAAATCGATAGCAGCCAGTTGGAGAAGGAGATGAAAAACGATGTGTGCACAGAGGAAGACAAAGACAGGGAACAAGGGAGAGATGAAGAAGGATGAGTTCCTGGATTGGGGATTAGATGTAGTGTCAAGGAGCCTCGGGATGAACGATGAATTGACTGGAAGCGTTCGTGTGAGTGAGGATGAGAACAACAGAGAAAGAGGATGAGAAAGAGATAGGGAAGGGGGAAAGCGTGTTGAAAGAGAAGATAGAAAGTGCAAAAAATAAATTTGAAAGGAGATATGTGAACGCGTGTGTGTTGAAGATAAGAACACAGGGTGCACCAAAAGTTTGTAACTCATATTGAACACGTATGGCCTCCCTGATGGCGCAGTGATAGCGTCGTCGTCGCATTGTAATCAATGTGTCCCGGGTTCTATACTCGGTGGAGGCACATAGTGGTTCGGATTATACTTTTAACTGTAGGTCCAGTCCGGATTACCCTTTCTGTACATAAAGTGGACTTAAAACACCAATCATATTGAATACGTGTTGCTAATAAAGAAGCATTGTACTACAATCAGCTGAAGCAAAAGATGTACATAAAGCTTGTATCTCAGGATAAATGTTTCAGTGCATAAAGATAGATATAGGAAGGTGAATCAAAACTGCATCAATTGATGCATTAAAGTACAGCTCGAAAAATAAATATATACTCACTTGCATCATATCATGCACTTTGGCGTTACCCTTACAAAGAATATGCAAAACTTCATCAGAGCATAAATCTGATTCTTGGCAAAAAAAACCCAGCAAAGCACTTAAGTGCCTCACTTGATGTATTTCTGGTGCATCAAATGGATTTGATGCATTTACTTTCCTGTGTGTACAGTGGGATCCTTGACTATTATCGTGCAAATTGTCCATCACCATGTTTGTGCACTTTATTTGACCCAATAAGAACTTCAAGAATTAAAAGAGTACTCAAAACAAGCTGTTGACAACTTCTGCACCAGCATACATAAGAAATCCATCGCTTAAAAACACACAGGATGTAAGAGAAAAATTAATGAAAATAGTCATGGACAATTTGCACGGTAATACTCATGGGATCTCACTGTTTAGAACATGTAACAGCATCCCCGATGGTGCAGTGGTAGCGTCGTCGTCGCCTTGTAATCAAGTGGTCCTGGGTTCGATACCCAGCGTAGGCACATAGTGATTCGGATCCCACTTAAAACTTTAGGTCCAGTCCCAATAAGCCTTACTATATATAAAGTAGACTTCAAACACTAAGTCAATCAATCAAACAAAACAATTTGGATGAGGGATTATGATTCTGCATGCACTATGATAATATATAGCAGTGAAAGGTTCTGAGAAAAAGTTGAGTATTATAAGCACTACGTAAAATACGGTGAAGTCAATTTTCGTAAGATAAGTTTAATATCACTACGAACCTTAATTTTTCGCAATAGCACTGAAAAATGTTAATTCTTACAAAAAAAGTGTTCATTATGCATGCACATGTTTCAAACATTTGAAATGGCGACATGAAGCGAATTTTGCACAAAAGGCGAATTGTTGCCATTTTCACGAATTTTATCATATTGGGTACGTAAAAAGCAAAAAGTACCGCGTAAATGTAGCTTTTTTTTAGCAATTTAAGATAAAGTATACCATGTTTATGACTGCATAACGTCTTCCAAAACTGTGGCCCGCCAAAAAAACAACTATAGTGCGTGTTATACATGGATCAATTACTACAGCTACTAGAAACCAAGTAAAACAGACGTCTCCCACGATTTTCACTTTCCATTGGAACGTCATACGGGAGCCGCAACCTTGGTAGCTGTTGCACGAGAAACCTTTTGTGTTACCGAGCGAAGAGGCACAGTTTTGGCGGGGATCGAGTAGGAACCTACAGACACACGGGCGCCGTAACATCGCTATTTGCCCTGTGAGAGGAAATGGAAAATAACCTTCACAGAAATTGCTTACAATGCATGAAAGTATCACGAACAGCCATTGGTAATGTGATCTACAAATTAAAATACGAGTTTAAAGGTATAATTTTAGGTATATTCGGCAGAAAAATATGGTCACATTAAATCGCCAATTTTTCGAAAAATCCAGATGCCCTATTATCACGTAAGCTCATGCCATGCATCTCGGAACAGGCGATAAGCATCCACTGATCACAGAAAAGTAGCATTTTTGCTGGGGGCAGTAAACATTAGTTAACGCTAATGGAAATGCACATATCTAATTAAAACAAACCCGAGGATTGTGTCCTGCCGACACGCATGAAAAACGCAAAGCCAATTAAGAACCTCATATTTTCAATCCGAGAGTATGGGATTAAACGCAGGTGTCATTTAGGGGGAAAAAACACGCTGGATGCCGTGTTTTCATTTGCTGCGTCCCTGCAACCGGGTCATTCCATCCTTGGGAAATGAGTCACATCGCTGAACAATACACAGTTGTTTCCTGAGTGGGGAAGCAAAACGATTCGCGTTTGTTCCAATTATCATAATCCGAACCTCGTTATTTACCCACCAAACATTTGCTCCTAAACAGTCAGATTTCTAAAGGTTTTTAGTACGCTAAATAAATGTTAATTTTACTGAAATTATTTGGTTGAGAATCGAACATTCCTTTCATTGCATACTGATGGAAAATTAATTTATGTACTTGCAGATATCGTACAGGGTGATCCTGAACAATGGAGACAATTGAGAGGTGATTCCTGATAGAACAAAGAACAGAAAATTCCAAGAGGGATGACAGCAACCGTCATCATGCTGGGGGTCCCTTGTAACAGCACAAGTTGCCTAACATGGGGAAAAAGTGCATGCGAAATCGGCAAATGGATCAAAATTCATGTTTTTAGGCGATCATGACGACCATATTTGACGTTCTGAAAAATTTTGTAAAAAGTAAAAGAACATGACGGGTGGTGCCATCTATCTTGGAACACATGCATTTTCGGGAACTTTTTTTGTTCCTTGTTCTGTCAGGAATCGCCTCCTGGAGTTTGTCCCCATTGTTCAGAATCACCCTGCAGAAGGGTCGCCCAAGTGAAAGTGAGACTTTTGTTTAAATACACAGAGCTTTGCGTTTGCGCCGGTAGATGGCTTTGTTTGTCAGGAGTCAAGCTGTAATCATGTAAAGAGTTAGTGTGATGTGTGCACGTGCTGAAGCAAGTTGACTATATACGGTCGTGATATGGATTCGTCCAAATAGGTGCAATGAACAAGTTCTTCAACTTTTGACGGGAAAGGGTGTTAGTGTAGCCGAAATTTATCATTGTATGAAAGATGCGTATGGGAATAAGTGTCTGCCAGGGAGTACAGAGTTTGATAGTGTAATATTAAGAGTGTGCCGAGATTTGCTGCGACACTTCACCTCAGAGACTATCGACCCCCTCCCACGCAGCCCCGACCTTTCATTCTGCGATTACTACGTATATCTTCAGGACACTATTAATAGCTCTAAAGAGTCAAGGACGTTCAGATCCGGACGCGGTTGACATTAACTTTGTATTAAGTGTTATCACCGACAATAAAGTTATTATATTTTATGATACAAAATCTGCAAATACACACAGGCAAAATATTACTATTACACATAATTTTGAATTTTCTTTCATGAGGCATGATGAAGTTATAAAATAGTTGAAGAAGCAAACACAATTAACACTTATACACCGGCGCTGATTGTACCCAAATTAGGCCATAACGACGGGTGTGTTTTCAGCGGGAAGTTTAAAATTACTCAAGATTTTAAATAGGAATGTAAATTTAAATAAAAATGAATACTTATATCTCGGCCGTTAGGGTTACGAGCTAGAGTTCTAGCTACTTTCTCAAAGACGAAAGTAAAAAATCTTATTTTTTTTTTTTTTACAAAATGTGAACTTCGTCGGGCTTCCACGTAGGCAACGCAGGGACGTGACGGTTAAAAACGGTGCCTGTATATTGGCTGATATGTGTTCCATTCTCGTGCAAAGAAATACACGCTTGCGACCGATACTTTCGGAGAGAAAAATATTTTCCAATGTAAAAGCCGTGATTTCTTGGCGGGAAATTGCCCTCATCCCCCTAAATATAGCCAGATTCAAATTAAACTTTAAGAATTACTAATAAGATGCCTCAAGTTCGTGCAGCACTCAAAACATATATCACCGAACATTATCTGAGTCACAGTATGTTCCAAAATTCGAAAAAAACAAATGTGACAAATGTCACAATTTGGGGGGGGGGGTTGTGTTCCATATAATAGTAGGGGTATGTAAGCCTTATTAGGGGAAAATTTTCGTATAACTATTTCAGCGTTAACGACCTCACCTGAATGTAACACATATGTCACATCCCGGCGATTAATGTTGATTTTATGCCTTGATTTTAACCTAGGATATTATAGAGCTTATAAACCATTGACAAGAAACTTGTCAATTACATGCAAGTAAAGTATAACGTCTCATCTCCCTGAAGAGTTTTAAAATCCTAGTGCAACCAATTTTTGCTCGACGTTCTACACACAAGAACATTAACGAACACCGCACCCCAACGACCCGAATTCCCAATGCTTCCTTCCAACGTAGGGACAATGCCAATAAATTTATTGCCGAACAGGAACTCCAAGAAGGAAGAAACCAAGGTTGCATTGCAGATCGCATCGCTCCGACATAGCCAATCGCCTCCGCTTTTGTTAGGGACGAAAGACAGATCGCGCTTTCGTGCTACGGAATCAAAGATTGTGCTTTTATTGGCACGATAGATCCAGAGAAAGGCCGAGGACAACCTACGATGTTTGATGCCGTCCGATAGAGCTGAGTAGAAAAGGCTTATTTCCCAGTTCGTAAATCAGTATGGGAGAACCCCGCCGCTTCAATTTTCCTCTCGATTTTCTCGCAGCATACAACAAAGGCTACAGTGAAGCACTTCAGATAAAACAGACTTACAAATGAAATGAAATTCTTAACGTTATTGCTCAGGGAGTTACAGAATGTTGCGGATAAAGAAGATGGATATACCGGGTGAGGCAAAAGTCAGACACACGTGCATACATGTACATGATTGATATGTAATGGTTACAGTTACAGAACATGTTCAATATTCGCACCATCTGCTTCAATCCCTAGCTCCCAGTTGCGTAAGGCGTCTGCTAGTGTGGTGGGGGTGATTTGGGATCCTTTTGTATGAGATGATCCAGTCTCTTAATGTTGTTAGCGTACACTATAGCCTTTACGTGTCTCCACAATTAAAATTCAAGGGTCGCTAGGTCTGGCGTCTGTGGTAGACATTCGCCCATATAACCTAACTTTTGCCTCACCGTCGTATTTCAGAGGACAAATTCGGATCTTGGAATCTTATACCAAATGGGAGAAGTTTCTATATTCCTCCTTGTAAAACTTTGCCATTTATTTTTCCTTTCGTCTAAATTACTCCAAACTCTTCCTGATCAAAGTAACAAGTTTTCTTTATTTCGAGTCTGAACACTTCAGTCCTCTCTAATGTTCCAACAACGTAGTGACAGACAAGTCAAAAGTGCATAAAGAAGGTGATAAAATCAAAACTGATTTATTGCCCGGAAATTTAGAAATTTACCCAGAGTTGGCTGCCATATTGGAAACTGGTGCCAATTTTAAGTTTTACTTCATATTTTATTAACAGCTGCAGATACAATTCTTTATAAGCTTACAATCCTAATCAAACATTTTCTGTCTAGTCCACTTTATGCGCAGATAGGCTAAATAGGATTGGGCCTACAGCTTAAGGTGGGATCTAATTCTCTACCGGCTATCGAACCTACAACTCCATGATTACAAGGAAGCGACTTTACCACGACGCCAACGGGAAGGCCCAATACTTGTTAGACTGTTAATTGGACTTTATCCATTGTCTAGTGCTTTAAACCATATTTACTCTAACACTACAACTCTTCTCTCGTCTTCAGGTGAACATTTATTTGCCGTTGGTGGGGATCGGATCTACAACAGACCTGAGATTTCACTACAAATCCGCTGCTCTAGACAATGATATTGTCCATTAACATTACATGCTAATGTAGAACCATTGTCAGTATCGCTCAGAGGATGATTTTCCATTAACTATTCTAACACTGCATCTCGATTGTTAAAGATGGTTGGAATCTAATATTATTTGGACCTGTGATTTGTTACTGATTCAGTGCATTAAGCAGGAGCCTTGTTAAAATAGTTCCTAGTTCATTAATAATTTACAAGTCGAATTGGTTGGAATCCAAGCCATCGCAAATGTAAGAAAATACCAAATAAAATTGTTTTACATGAGAGAAGTTAGTAATCTTCATGAACATATAGCTCGAAGAAAAATAGAAAATGAAGAATTTCAAAGCAAGATTTATTTTCTTATTAATTTTCACAAATGAACCAACTCGAAGTGTTTATATTGCAGGAAGGATACATCAAAAATTCAGAAACTATCCGATTATATGCGAGACATAATGTAAAAATGTTGACATTGTCGTTACGTGTTTGGTGAATAAGTGCACCTGTCAAGTATATTACCATTCTCCCGCATTTAAAAGCATTTGGAGCATTTGCTGCATGTTTAATGATAGTGAAAATAATTCCAGTATAATTTAATAGGAAAATAACTCATATTTGGAAACGTATACACAGTCTCGTGCAATTTGAATATGTTAATTGTGTATGCGAGTTGAGAGTGGCAGGTAAATAAAATGCATTCGGTATTTCAATTATATTGCGCTACTGGTCTATTTTAGCATGGATATTAATTTGACATTATCCAAAAAAGAACGATTGTCATTAACATTATATTCGTCATATTCCGAAGTGCCTAGAACGTAGCGTTAATTTAGAAGAGCTGTTTTTTTAAACAAAATATCATGGATCAAAATTCTGTCGATGGTTGTGGGTAAACAAATAAACAAAAGAATCTTGGTGAACAACAAGACAATTGTTCCAAAATGAATTACCGAATATTCTGTTGTTAAAATTTATTGAGCTTGAAAACTGCAAATACTTTCAATAATTGTGTGAACAAAGGATTACGTTTAGAGATTGGTGATTGACGATGAAAGAAAGAAAGAAACATTTATAGTTTTCTTAGAATTGAGTCCGTCTTCCGTTTCTTTCAATTACCAAACAATTTTCTTTACTTGGAACTTTATGGCTTTCGAGACGGTTACTTCTTCTATCCTTGAGTTTCTTTAAATAGCCCTCTTTTTGCACAGATATATGTAGCGAGCCACTATGTGCCTCCACTGGGTAGAACCCGGGACCAATTGATTACAAGGCGACTTCTTCTTTTCACCTAACTCCCAATTGTCCTCACCATACTATGTCAACCTACACACAAAATATCAAAATATTAAATACATCAAATCCATTTGATGCACTAAAGTGTTTTTTTTTTTTTTTTTTTTTTTTTTTTGCCAAGAATAAGGTTTACAGTTCGACGCATTTTTGAATATCGTTCGTAAAGGTACCGTCAAATGGGGTAACTTCCGTCTTTGAAGGTAACTTCGTCATGAGACTGATAGATGTCGGTAGAAGTCACATGCTGGTGGAACAAAAGGTGTGTGAAGCCACACACGTGCAGTTGTGGAGCGGGCATCAAGGGAGGAAGTGTGTTGTGTTCAAGTGCATTGTTTTAGCGCTGTTTGCAGCATTTTCTCGTGCACGATGCCAAGGACATATAAGAAGGTAGTTGGTGGTAGGAAATATCAGCACTATACCTCCGATCAGGCGCAGGAGGGTTTACGACTGATCGGCAAGGGAAAAACGTTCGCGGAAGCGTGACGATCTTACCTCTCCATGGGGGGTAATTTTGACTTGCTAGGAACGTAAGCAGAGATGACGAAGTTACTCCATTTTCTGGGGTAACTTCGTCACGAAAATGATGACGTATTTGCCCCCCCCTAATATTTTGGATTTTCTTTGGTATTACTTCAGTACATTTATAAAGGACAAAGTGTTCCTCGCGTATAATTTTTTAGTTGTCACTTGCCATGGATTTTGCAGGGCACATTAGAATATGCCAAATTCTGTACGAAGTTACCCCTTTTGACGATAATTCCTAAGTGCGTCATATGATTCAAGTGAATATTTCTTTCTATGTCGAGCTGTACTCTAATGCATGAATTGAGGTGTTTTGTGATGTATTCTCCTGCATTTTCTCAATTATGTACTTAAAAAATTGGCCACAGGTACAATACTGTAATAACATATGTATAAGAAATGCAAATTTAAATGTAATCGATGACATGGGTTAGGTGGCAGAACAGGCTCAGGCTGAACCTCGCCCACGCAAATGAAGAATTCAAATTTGAATTTGAATTTTAAACTGTATGCATTTCTTTATTTCAACTGATGCATTTACTTTTCTGTGTGCGAGAATCGAACCCGGTATTGCTTGCATCAAAGGGAGAGGGATAATAATTTGGCTACACTGGTGTCCTCTTTATCTCAAAACCGTTTCAAATTCTGCCTTGATTTTATCTTCAGCCAGTGCCAGTGAATAGAATACGGAAGTTCTGCTCAATTTAGCAGTTCTCTATGGTTCAGTAGCTTTAGCAATATTTTCCGAACCAGCAAAGAAAACTCTCTCTCTCAGATTCAACCATATTAAATTACTTACATTGCAAATCATACACTGGGCTTAAGAGGAAGTAATACGTAGCCAGCTTTGTCTAACAGGAAATAATTTCCAATCGTGCACTTTGCAAGAAAAAAATATCGAACGCATTTTGAAGTAAAATTTACTAGGTATAATAACCGAGAATTCGTCCTCATCTTGATAATATACAACTGAGGACAAAGAGGCGCTGAGTACCATTGTGATTATCAACCGACAGCAAAGAGAGGAAGTGAATTTTTTGGGGAAAAAGAGGATGAATATATGAGATGAATTATTTTCAGAAGCAAAAAAACCCGCTTGAATAGCACAAAAGGCTCCTTTGTGTGATGTTCGGAGTCGATATTTATATAGGATGCTCCATGACTCGTTCCTCTCTCTTTGTATCTTTATATAAGGAACGGTGGGCGGGAATGATGACGTATTGTGGTCTCTGGACGAGTGATGCACAATGCAGGGAAATGCAAAAAGGTGCTTGTGTTTTCAGAATGTTTCAGCCAAAAAAATCAAAGAGAAGTAGGCAGAAGCGAATTTCTTTCGTTCAGCATCACAATAATATTTGCTTTGTACTGGGCCCACAGAAGTGCAGCTGTGCATATCTGGGATACAATATTAATGTAAATGGATCCAATGTACTCATACACCGTACATAGAGCACCAAGCATGTTTTTAAATTCGGCATCAAAAGAGAGAGTCCCAGAGACAGAAACTAAAATACACAGTCTATTCCTTACATTTTAATTAATATATTTTTATAGATTCCTTGAGATCTGCCGACCTTCGGGGTGGAGTGAATAGCACATCGCGCTACGACGCAAGGGGTCCCGGGTTCGAATCCCCGCCGTTTATTGTGAGTGTCCTTCCATCAATTTTGAAAGTATTTTCATGTTTATTCTACGCTTTCAAAATGTGTATTTTTTTGTCTATATCTTTCCTGTTTTATTTTATATATATATATTTCTCTATATTTTCCATAAATGCCTTTACTTTATTCAATAAATTGCTATTCTTTCCGTCATAGCGCTCTGTTCCTATCACAAACTCATTTCATGATTCCGCATTTCTTTGTTTTACTAAAGCATTAAAATACTTACCAAGGCAAACTTTTATTGTATAAAGAATTTACATAAAAACGTAACGTTTCTACCCTTTAACAGGGTCTTCTTCAGACGAACATTCACTCCTGAATTTATTGTGAATATTCGTCTGAAGAAGACCTTGTTAGAGGGTGAAAACGTTACGTTTTTATGTACATTTTTTATACTGTAAATGTTGCCTCGGTCAGCATTTTAATGTTTTATTAACATGGAAACAAAGCTTAACAGTGTTACAATTTGTCTTACTGTTTCCTTTGATTCGTTCCTCTTCTTAATATTCTTTCCACCTATCCTCTGCTTTATTGTGCATGTATTTTCGTCCATGCACGTTTATATCTAACTGAAGTATAATCCCGTCTCGTCCTTTTCTTTTGTACGCCACATAACCCTTCCTTATGTGTTTCAATTGGTGTCAATTTTATAAATTTCAATTATCTTCTAATTCGCCTGTATTCCGCTTCTGAATTTTGTTTTAGCATCTGTCTCTCTTTTATTCAAATCTAAAGTTTTTTAATTCCAGTTGTTTACATTCCTCTTTACCCTTCCAATTCAATTTTTGTGTATTTCATTTTCTGTTCACCTCTCGGTTCTCTAAATCTTGTTTCCGTAATTAATGATCGATGCTACGTGTTCAAATCTGCACTTCTCTATATTGCGACTCAAGGATTGCGTATCTAATGTTTCTTGTCTAAGTAAACTAGAGTCTTATACATTTTATCACTCTTTTCTCCGTTTCAAATCTTATGATATATGTGATTGATTGATTGATTTGGTGTTTTAAGTCCACTTTATGCACAGTAAGGCTAATTGGGACTGGACCTACAGTTTAAAGTGGGATCCGAACCACTATGTGCCTCCACCGGGTATCGAACCCGGGCGATTACAAGGCGACGACGCTACCACTGCGCCATCGGGGAGGCCCTTATGATATATGTGGTAAGGAGGTATTTACTATTAGTGTCTCATTATAAACACAATATATAATCATTCTTCCTCCTTCTCCTTTTACTTTGTACTACGTTCTCCTACAGCAGAGAGAGAAATTAAAAGACTCAAACGCGAAAAAGCAGCAGGAGTAGATGAAGTATATTCAGAACTAATAAACCTATGAAGGAATATAGTAGCATAGTAAAAGTGATGGAAATGTAACGAATCTTGGAATAAAACTAAGCTATCCTAAGATTAGGAAAGAAGTATAATCATACCTATACGCAAGAGGGAAATACAGTAAGATATGAAAACTAATACAGAAATCAATCTATTGAAAAGTAGCTTTAAAGGTACACGCAAGAATACTTGAGAAAAAGTGGAGGCCGTATTGGCAGAAGAGCAAGTAGTTTCAGAAATGGGAGATAGACACATCATATATTGACATTACAAGAAATAATATATAAATTTTTGAGTCTAGGAAAGGAATTATACATTGCTTTCTGGATCTAAAGGTAGCATTTGACACTGCACCACTTCAGGAGCTCTGATCAGCACTTAAGTAAACATGAGCAATGTGTGCGAGATTCTGGCGCACCCTTTAAAATATTCCTATCCTGTTAGGAATCACATCACAAGCTGCGAAAATGTAAGGTAACCACTAAGACGTCTAAGCTGCATTTATTACTAATATGTTTTCTGAATTGTGTGTGGAGCGAGGTTATTTTTAGCATTACGTTGACCCATGCTAGAAAGCATACGTTTCTGGTCTGGTAACTTGAGGCTTAAGGCTACGAGGAACAGTTTGTGTCCAGCCAGACGCAAGGACCCTCCCACACCGACCTGGATGGTTGTAGGAGGAGGAGAAAACTTAGAATTACGCTTATAGAAGTATTGTTTCACTGTTCTGTTCAGACTATCAACCTTCGGTTGGTACAGAAAAACACATGAACGTAAAGAGGAGAGGTTAAAGATTTGATTGCAGGAAAAAATAGTCGACATTTCCATTTCATTTGCCGTTACTTGAAGTTGCGTTTCTTCCTCCATAAGATACAAGGGATTCTGAAAATTCTAATTTATCACTTTTTCAAACATCGTACGTATCTAGCTTAATAATCGAGGAGTAAAAGTGGTAAACATTGTAAGTGCCAAAAGCCAAAGTGTTGGGAAATCGCATCGTTCAGCACATCAGCCCGTAAGAACGTTCACACAAGTGACCTCGTTACACGCCCTTTGAACTACTTAGAGGGCAACCAGCCACATTTCACGTTTGCCACATTATAAAGCATGGCACATTCCACAGTGTAACGTGGGAAACGGTGTTTGAATTCTTGTGGCACTTACAACGTTTACCAATTTTAGTATTCAATCAACTTTAAAAACTCTTTCATTTGCAAGATTGAAAGAAATTCATACTCTCTCTTTTTAGTAGCAGCGCTCATTTTGACGATATTGAAACAAATGCACACCTGGTGGAAACTGTCACAATGAAACATCGAGCCTGATACCTAGGCAACCCATTAAACCACGCTGTTCATTCGTTGCATAGAGTTCAGGATAACTTGCAAATACTAGGAGAGGATCTGAATTGATTTTGACAAGTCTCTCTGCATTTCTGGATTTTGAAACACCAACATTCATATCTTGTAACCGCATCGCAAACATACAAATACATTTTTTGTTTACTTTATTCCTGATTCCAAGTAACCGGCGTGATTGTAATAATCAAATATCAACAATGGTCGGCGTAAGGAGTGTTATTTTCTGAAGGCACTCAAATATCACTTTTGCCTCCACATAGTACGTGCTGGGAACTTCATTCTTGCAGACTACCACGGTCCTACCGGTTGGATCCACAGGCAGCATAATCATTCTGCATCCTGCCTATGTCTGTTTTTGATTATCTCTTCATCAATTTATTTCAAAGAAATTAATTTTCATAAGTGACAAAGAAGAGGAGCAAAATAATTCAAATACAATCAAATAACGTGGTAAGTGTGTCTGGAAAACCATTCGTTCAAATTAGTCGGAAAGAAAACATAAGTACAACAATACAAAAATAAAGTTAAGGACGGGTTAGTTGAAGATAAAACTTGACTTCTTGTGAGAAGAGCTGTGTGCACATGTTCTGGGTATTTTTCTCCAAAGAAATAATATATTTGCAAAATATAGAATTTGCACTAATTCACGGAGTGAAAATATAAAGCAAGCCCGTCAGGTTTGTTCCAAAACAGCATTATATAAACAAACATAATTTGGACCAAATATTACTCCATGTCGAGAACGCGAGATATTATGTCCGACAATGTTCATATAGTATTTCTCTTTAGCATCAGTCGGACCCTGTGGCCGAGTGATTAGCACATCGCGCTGCGACGTCAAGTGTCCCGGGTTTCAATCCCGCTCGGGCTTGGTTGTTTGTGAATGTTCATTCATCAATTTCATCATTTCATCACTCATCCCCATCTTCGCAAATTAGCCAAGAGGCACAAAACGCGAAGTAAAATAAAAGAAATCAATCAATCTTTAGCATCATTACTCAATCTACTGAGATGTACCGTGAATGGTATGCAACCCGCATAATTGCATTGTTGGTTGAGTTGTCTATACGCAAGGCGCTTTGTTGTCAGACATCGAGACCTTGCTTCAGTGCTCTTTCAATACGGTCGTTACAACCCATAAGTGTCCGTGACTGTACATACCCGCCTCACTTAGTACTCCGGTAGTTTGTTCTTCTATACATCGTATTTGAAAAGGATACAATTAAACCTACTTGAATGGATTTGGATAATTCCAAACATTTTATACTTTTATGCATTTTATTTTTCATTTTCATTAATGAAGACGAAAAGTTTCTAACAGTGAGTACAAATTGTAAATAATGAGTGTATCAATATACACTGAATAAAATACATCGTATTACTAAATTCGCTCATCCAGTACATTAAGCGCAATCTCTGAACTAAAATTAGTGAAAATTATCTTTCAGTCTCATATATCACATTCACATGTTATGCAATAAAACGAGGAAAGTTGAAATAAATACGCTGCATTGGTGTTCCCAGAACAAGGTCCAAAAATACTTTTATACACACCAACGCGAACTCTGTCGAAAGTCCTTTAGATATCTAAATTCATTATCTAGGTGTTTTATTTTGCACTTGTAAAGTTGACCATTTGGAAGTTTATTTATGTAAACAAATACTCTCAGTTCGTACCGTTTCTAAGGCGTACGAAAATAAATAAATTATATATTTATGTGGTCTGCGTGCATTTAAGTGTATATACACGCTAACGTTTTGTAAGCTCTCAACATTTTCCTCTGATGTCTGAGCAGAGTGTCCATGTTCTGCCATTCTGGTAACGGGAAAGTTTGTGGCCTCGAACTTTCCATTAAATGTTTTTTTCGTCTACATGACATGCACTCTTCTGTTGCGAGAAAAAACATGGCTGTTACGTTCATCAGCACCTGACACCAGTGCTCAATCAGGCTAATGTCTCTCTATTTATATTGTGAACCGTGCAACAAATAACAGGAGAGAAATATCATCTCCACCCTGAGAAACGGTCTTCTCATACATTTTCCTCATGTATAAAATAACAATGCAAACCGTTCCGTTCTTTGTTTCAGGTAGAATAATGAAATTTTGTGCCTAGGACACATGTAAAAACCTTTGATTATTACCATCGGAGAGAAAATTGCTAAAGTGTAAATCACCAACCCTGAGACCTGTAAACAAACCGTCTCACCGATTCGATGTATCACTGAACACGGATACCTTCCCTCACGCATAGAACTGGCCATGTTGAAATTGGCACTACTTCCTTGCTGTTCACATGATTGTTTTTAGAAAATAACCAATGTTATAAAATTTCATTATGTACACAAATATCTAAGTTCATTGAAAGTTACAATGCATATTCCTACAAACTTTTCACACTTATCTCGCCTTGCCATGTCACCAAGTTATTTTACGAAGTGCACTATATTTGGTGGAACAAAAATCGTTATTAGGATGCTTCTCAGTTTCCGACCGCAATAAACTTACGAACTTGCTTTGTCTTGTTTTGCTCATCATCATCTATACATTTTTATTGGACTTACAGAAATGCATATAGCTGTTTATGCCCATTATATATTTTATTTACATAAGATACAATTTACATAAAATCTACAAACAAATTTCAAATACACTCCTATCTATATCAAACCTTAGAAATATAGTACATTACCATGTTATATCATTTTGTCTAAAAAATGCAAGTAAAATATATTGAATTCGCATTGAAGAAAGAAGCAAAATTTATGGGAAATGATTACTGGTGCAAAGAGTTAACCATTCAAGCAATAAGTACAAAAGAAAGAGCATTGGGTTTAAAGTGAGACGTCATTTGCGGCAGCGTATCCCATACTAGAAATTGGCCGTTGTTTTACCTTACGTAATGAATCCTGTAAAAATGCTGGATTTTCGTGTAGATTATTTTACTTCTATGAGTTTCCAATGCTTTCTGCATGCACGTGGTTTTGTTTACAGAAGGTCTCAGGGTTGGTGATTCGAACTTTAGTCTCCGTGGCACAGTGGGTATAAGAGTGTGCTATGACGCCAGGGGTCCCGTGTTCGAAACCCAGCCGGAGCATGGATATTTTTTGTGAGTGTCCCTTCAACAATTTCATTATAATATCGCTCATCCTAATCTTTGCCATTAAGCAAAAGTGGAAGAAGTGCGAAGTAAAATAAAATCTATTGAATCAACAATGTTTTGACCAATATCAACCTACGTCCAACTTGTTAATAAATGGAAATCTACTCACAAATATTTCGTAAATCACTTTATTATTTTGTAAATTCTCACATTATCTCCACACATTTTTGTTTCTAATTTATTCATGTTATTTCTGTACAGTAAACAAAATAAATAAATATCTGTGGAGTTACATTTTAAGAAAAAACATTTTTTTATGTTTGTTAACACGGAAATCAAAAGATTTAAAACATGTAGCTCAAAAATATACTGATACGTCTTAAAAAAGGCTCCTCTTTACAGAGAGATTAAAGATTTTACTTCCCGTGTAAAATGTAAGTAGCTTCTTATATAAATTGCATGTTATTTAAATTTTACTAGCGTTTATTTATATAAGTTAGATTAAAATAGAAAATATAAGCGTTGTGATTTAGTTTTAAATATGAAGTATAACAAATATATACTGGCTGTCTTGTTTAAATGTGCTTAGAATTTTAGTGACTATTTATTTTTAATTTTCTCATATTGGAAGCTATCATCATTAAAACACCACATAGCTACAAGCTATGTTATCACAAATATACAGTTTGAGATCTAATTAGTGTTCTTAACATTGCTAGAAGTTTTTGAAAGGAAGGATATGATTTCTGGTTTAGTAGCAGGTGCTACGTTTTAGCATTTTTACCTTTCTTAGATACTTGACAATTTTTAAAATGGAAATGCTATTAATTCATAAATTATCAGAAGTAACCAAAAACAAATTTCTAATATTTGAGGATTTGTTGTACACCACATATTATAGAAATATAAATTTTATTTTCATGGAGCTTCCAATTTCATTTATTTTTTAATGGGTATTATATAATATATATATATATGTATATTTAATTTTCTCAGTGTTTCTCTCTCATGACGTGCGCATATTTTTAAACTGAATATGCAAATATTCAAAATTCTATGTCTGTGTTTTCTTTCTCTATTTCCATCGTGGTAGAAACAGCCGTTTATACATGCAACCCCCTTGAATTTTCCGTAGGAAACATGCGGATTCTGCTAGACTGTGTACTTTTCCTCAGATAATCTTCCCAGCGACAGACAAGCCAGCACATGTCTCCGTCTGCTTGGGATCCGTGCGCTCTAACTAAAAGTCAACAACCGCAGAACGACGGAGAGATATTGGAGAGAGCGACTCTATACTTGTTCAGGCAGTTCTGTGAACAAAAGCGCGGGAAGAAGAACAAAGGCTTCGGAGAGAGGCTCTCTGGAAGAAGCCGCTGGGCTGATAGGCTCCTCCGCTGGAGGCGACTGATTGCGAAGTTGCTTGTCTTTCTCACAATGAAGTGAAGGTGGGTGTCTCCCCTTAGGGAAATGGTTCTAATTACTGCTATTGAATGTGAGAGTGGTGGCGGGAAAGATTGGTTTAGCACGGCGAGGATATATTTTTTTTTAAATTGTATTTTTGATTCAAACTTGGACCTCCGTAATTACTGAACTCGTTTTAAGTCAGAGTAAATCATATTTTCTATTTCTTGCCATCCTGGGCAAAGTAAAACCTGGTTTATTTACAGCTAGTCTGTATAATACACGTTTTCTAAATGGCTTGGTATCTTCTATTCGTATTTTCTTATTTTACGTCGCTCGTAAGCCTCTTTTAACTATTAGTGACAATTAGTGTGATTGATGATTTGATGTAATGAACGAGATACCCACACTCAGAAGAGGACTCGAACCCAGAAACTTCCATGATAATCAATACACTAAATACCATGGTTAGGGCTGTGAGGTCAAGGGTTAGATATTTATTTTCATTTAGCTGATCTGTAAGTTTAAAAAAAATACATTGAATGGACCAAACCTTCACCTCTTTGAAGAAGAAACTATTTACATATCAGTGTGTGTGTATTTAAAAGGAGTGTAAGGCTACAAATCAAAATGCTGATTTTTCCGTGAAGAATTCCTAACAAATTAACTATTATATGCTAATCAGAGTAAAACAAATTAGAAAATCCCGTTCTTTGATGCTTCCGTAACGAACATTATTTACAGGTTAAACAGTAAATGATTTTATCCTGAACCCTTTTGCTTTCCAACATGTACTCCGAATCCACATTTTATAATGTAAATACTATTAAATGCAATTTTTAAAATGAACTGACACTTATTGCTTTGTACTGTATTGTATTTGTGATGATATTTTAAGGAGCTTTTTTTACTAATCGCAGCGATGAGGACGGTGATGATGATGATGATTATATGAAATCGATGAGAGGACACCCATTCCAAGGCCGAGATTCGAAAGCGGCGATATCAAAAGACAACCACTTAACGTGTTCGGGCACAGAGCTGGTTTATAATGTTGAACAATACTGAAATGGGAAAATAAACACACTATTATGTAAAGAAGAGACATTTGGATTATTAGAGAAGAGGCAAGATAGCAAATCAAAAAGAGTAAATGAACCGAATAGAACGTCATTTTATTGTAAACGAAAATATGAAAATGTTTAATTCTTGAATGATTGTTGCTAAATGGCTTGTGAATTTAATTATTTCGTTTTATAGCGCATATACATTGTAATGCCTAACTCTAATTTCGAAAAAAGTATCAAATAAATACAAAGTTGCGTTTTTATACATGAATTGCATTTCATAGTACTGTGAAATATTTTCAAAGTACATCATATGGTTCACATATATAAAAAATATTTTTAATTTGTATATTGTTTCTAGTAAATAACTGAGCATCAATAACGAAGCGTGCAATATTCAGACGATCCTCCTAAAATCTAGAATTCCGAGGACGTCGTTTGTACTTGAATTTGCATTGGAAGAGAAGTGAATCATTTCTTGATTGTTCATTAATTCGCAAAGAGAGAAAAGTGGAAAATACTTGAAAGATAATCAGAAGATACTATTACTGTACTGCATGAGAATGTAATGCTGTTTAGCATATTCTAAAATAAAAAAAATATTAATTTGGAAAACCAGAGACTGAAATTGATTCCAATGATGGGAACATCGTTACATGCAACTTCACTTTCTGAAATAATTTCCAGTGTAGCTAGAACCATATTATTTATATTAAATTTGAAAACCATTTCATATTAGGACATGCTGATAGCCGACTAACGTTACATGTAGGCATTTGCTTAATTTAAACTGAACTAGGATATCTGATATTGAGAAAATACGAGTTTGCTTGAGTGCTTGTTAAAAGTTAGATAATTGAGAAGGTCTCGGGTTTAAAACATGGTAACTGACATTTTGGTCATTTTTGAGTTACAAAGTAAAATGCGCCATCCTTCAATTTTCGAGTGAAATTGCCATGCCATACAATTTGCATTGGACTCGGTGAAGCAGTCTGAAATTGGTAAACACAACACCGAAATAATATATCTACAGTATAGCTTCTAATAACCTTTTTTCTTAATGGACTCAGAAATAACAAAAATGTCACTTACCATGTTTTACACCCCAGCCCATAAATTGTGGGTTTTCCATGCTTTATTGTTCAGTATAAAATGTGGTATACATGTCTGGAATACTTGTGGAAGGCACTGAATTTTAGAAGAAAACCAGTAGCTTGCTACAGCTAGAAAATACACGTGAAATCCATATTAGAATATGCAAGATCTGTAAAGATCTCCTAGATTTTTCAATCAATTTTTGGATCTTTGGATTCATTTGGAAAACAAGATACATGCAATGTTACTTTCTAAAACCATATTATTTATATTAAATCTGAAAAATGAGTTCATATCAGTGTATGATGGTAGCCGATTAACTTGACAACTAGGATATTTGTTTGTTTTAGAAAAAGTAGTCCACCCATTTTTGTAGGAAATTGGAACTACTTTATTAAATCAACGGAACACTTTACGTCCCCATGCAACTGATGAAGTACTTGACGAAGAGTTTACCGCAAGAGTTGGACGGTGTCTGCAGTGTGGAATTATAGACAAGAGAAAGGAGACAATAGATTGGAGGACTATCAGCCGTAAAATTATTCATCCGAGCACAGATTTGAGTGCTTTCTCGAAACACGGATAAAAGAAAAAAAAGGGGGGATTTCTGAAAAATTCATTTACTTATGGATCTTCCACGGGGAAAGTTTTTGCAAGGCTTCTTTACGGTCTTTTTGTCGTCTATTTTGCATCATTTTGCAGAGAGCTGTAATGGAAAAGTTTATCTCAGAAATTTCCTTCTCTTTCCGCGTGTCCTTACTTTCTCAAGCGAGACCTCATCACTGTCTCACCTCATTAACCTGAATGAGAAACAAAGTTCCGACTGAGGAATTTCGGAACTTGATAATTTAATGTTCAGCCTCCAATTAATGGTTATCTGGAGGGGCTGAAGCTGATCATATCACCTCCACTATGACCGATATCAAGAGCATGTGGGTCTCTAGCTCCACATCATTATGTGGAGTAATGAGTACCACGCTCCACTTTCTTCAGGTCCCCGCGACGGATTGATTAAAGGATGGGTGAACCACAAAGTTCCTTTACGCAGGAACACTCTCGAAAAAAAAGCTCCAAACTGAAATCCCCCACGAAATCGAATCCACGTTCTTCGCATGGCAGTCTGACGACACACACACATTTGATTTGATTTGGTTTATTTTTTTTCGCTTTTCTGCCACTTTTGGCCAATCGTGAAGTTGAGAATGATAAACTTGATGAAGGGATATTAACAAAGAACAACCATGTATAGTTCAGGATTCGAAATTCTGACCCCTGGTGTCGCAGCACACACACACAGACACAAAAGAAAATTAGCTATATATTATATACAGTGGCGTGCAGAGGATTTTCGGAAGGAAGGTTACGTATATTTTTGTAACTAGTCAGCACTCATTTTGGCACCTTTTCCTGCCCTTCGTGTCCTTTGTTTAGGAATATTTGACCAAAGGAGGGTTATGACCCCTACTAACACCTTTTGGGCACGCCACTTATTATATATGAGTAATTCTCAACCTTTACGAGGCCGCGGTCTATTCTTGAGAAGTTCATGCCAAAATACCTTCCTTATTTTAAAACTTTATACATTAATTAATGTGTGACCTAGAAGTTAATTATTAATAAATATTTAATCCAAAATCACAAAGATCAATACGTTTAAGCATTTTGACAAATATAAATACATTTTTGTTAATGAAATGGGAGAAAAAGGAAGAGTTTACAGGATTATTGTTGGGAAACCTGATGGTAAGAGAACTGTAAGAAGGCCAAGGCGAAGATGGAAGGATAACGTTGATATGGACCTGAAGGAAATCGGTAAGCATGGAAAAGATTGGATTGATCTTGCCCAGGATAGAGACAGATCGATGGCTTGTATTGCTGCAGCCATAAACCTTCGGGTTTAAGAAGGCTACAGAGTTAGTTAGTTAGTTTGTTCATGAAAACTGCTGAGCAAAGTAAAATCACATATTTCTGTAGAACCTGGTAAAATTGACACCAGGATCCGGAGGTTAAACAACACTGCTGTAGATTATATTCTAAAGGTTGCTCACGAAAACCAATTTAATATAACACTAGGAATATCGTTCCCAAGCCAACGAACGGTGCTGAAACTGTCTACAGTTTTGGTTAGGTCTCCCGCAGGGAAATTTCAATAAAGGCAATTCCTCATCCTCTGGAAGCAGGGATGCGAACGCCGAAATAGTCCAACAGGGTGAGATTTCGGAGGTGGATCTCACTCTGGACCAGTATTGATCTTTCGTGGGTCAAAGGTTCGAAGTCGGAACTTTGCAAAATTCCCTCCCGTCCCAGCAGCCTGCGCGAAATTCAATTCTCCCCTTGGAGAAAATTTAAAATTTAAAATACAAGGAAAGTTTTTTTCTTTATATTCTTAATAATTGCCGCATAACCGAAGCAGGTTTTTTTGCTCTCGGTTCAGTTCCTGTATCGAGAAAGGAAGTACAGCTGGGGTTTCTCTCACGAAAGTTTGGTTGCTTGAAACATAGGCGTGCGCAGACTAATATATTTGACACTTTAACATAGTCTCTGAGTATACGTTATCACAAGGGAACGGATTTTAAGGTTCAGCAGCTTTTCAAAAATATAGCTGTTTTCATATATGAGATATGCATTTTAGGACATGAAATCAAGTAAAATGAACACACTTTGTTGCATCTTTTTGCACCTTTTCGTGATATTAGCACACGTATCCCCGTTTTATCCCCTCTGATGCTTTAGCATATTTTTCTTCCGTTTCTTTTATGTTTTGTTAAAAAATTGGACAGAAAACTTAATGATTTTAACTCTTCTTGAGCAGCTACATAAAATCCTATAGTCTCATTTTGTAGAGCAGAATCAAAGTTATACAATGGTATTAATATAATCATTGCAGCCCCAATAGTTCCCAAGATAATGCAGCAAAACCCGCGAGAGAAAACACAAACTTTAACAAAATCTATTCGGCAGAACCAAAGTTCTCTATGCGGTCCGCGCGCATTATATACAGAAGCGCAGAAAAAGAGAGCATTGAATGAAGGCATTTCATCAGCACCTTTTCTTGCACCTTTTTGAAAACATTTTCAGAACCTTTTCCCCCCTTTACCGGCCATAATTTTTGCATCTTAAAATCCTTTCTCCAGCTCAAGTTTTCTTATCGTTATGACAATATTATTTAAATACATATATTTCCTTATAACATTATAGTTAATATGTAGTGTTTCATATTACTTTAAACAGTAGAGTTGTAGCATTCAGATGAGAACAAAGTCTGAAAAGTGATATTTTAAAAATTTATTTTGGCCATTGAAACAGTGCTTTCTTCTGATTTCAAAGTTTACATTACACAGCTTCACGCGACATAGATAGAGAGTGGGGTATCTAAAGTGAATTGAAACTAATGACTTTTTCAAAACACGGATATTATTTTTATGATGGTTTCTAAATTTTTGAGGACACTTGGGTGTGCCCGGGCACTACTGCCACCTCTGTGCGAACACCTATGCCTCAAAATTAACACTTTTCTTGATTATATAATACAGTCATGAGAAGAAGTTAGAAGACGGCTGATCTGCTGCACAATTTGATGAAGTACGTACAGTCACCGGCAAATAAAAATTGGACACCTAGATCCTGAAATATTCGCTTCCCTGCAAGGCGTTAAGTGTGTTGCCTAACTGTACAGCGAGAAATGGATTTTCATAGCAAATTTTCAATGGTAACTTCTACCACAGCCATAGAGTTAGGCAACACACATAACGCCTTGCATGGAAGCGAGTATTTCAGGATCTAGTGTCCAATTATTATTGCCGGTGACTGTACACAACGCATTAAAAAGGTAAAGAGAGAGACATTTCAGAACTTGGCCAAGGCAACACCAGGAAAGAGCAGCGAGTTCTGTTAGTCGAATCCTGTCTACTGAACATCCTCATATATTGTAAGTGTGAGTTTGAATTTGCATGTGTGTTGGCATTTTTCTTATTTTCAGTCACTATTATTCCGCTTGTTTGGATAATTTAGAGGATAGGAATTAATGATGATTAAATTATACTGATGAAGGGAGACTCGCAAACACCATTTCTCATATCTGGGATCGAACCCAAAAATTAAATTATTTTGAATTTTGGATATTTTTTTTAGAATATTTTCCAAATGAGGAAACGAGAAGAAATCATATATAATCATATTATTAGTCTTTTTATGGTTTATTTTGGCTTCTTCATTGTCGCAAGAAGCATTAGAATCATTCTGTCAAACTAATTTAGTTGTTATAGATCTTTTCTAGTCTTACCGCGGGCGCTCTACAAGCTGGCAAGGGAAGTGGGGAGCGGGGAAGAGACCAATCCAACGCGATAAGGAACGCAGTCAAGGTCAAGTAGTACTTTTTTCTACCGCGTCGTGTCTCTCGGCGCCACCGCAGTTGTCTGGTTGGTCTGTGCGTAATTCCCGCTCCCCACTTCCCTTGCCAGAACTAGGACTGGCCGCCGTAAGAGTTGAAATCACCTTTAGTTATGTATGTACGACTCTATAGCATAAGCTGTAATATTTCGAGAATCGAGAATACTTTCTACACATCATCTTCAATATCATTGAATTGTTTTCCTGTGTTATTTTATGATGATTTCATTTGCATGAAAATAATAATATCTAGGATCTTAAAGATAGTGCTTCGTTAGTGTACAAGATAGACTTTCTACGTTCCTATGAAACAAATGAGAATCCAACTGTTAAGTTTAAAAATGCTCAATAGTGAAGTATTTGGAAAACGCGATCAAGTACCACACACAACGTGCTCTGTTATCACCAAATTTAACTGTAAATAGTTTGAATGAACATTAATATTGTTACACAAGCTGAATGAGATAAAAACACGAATTCATAAACTTATACTGAGATTACGTGAAAAAAAAACATGACGCAAACACATCTAGAAAACTGTTCATTAAAAATTCAACAGTGTCATATATCAATTACAACATAACATGTTTAATGAACAATGCTCAGCTGATTAAAAAGGAGTCCTTTTTCGCTTTCACATCAGTTCGTGACACTAAAGAGACATAACTAGCTTTAATGTCAATAACATGTCATTCTGACAACAAATTACACCAGTAATGTCTGTGAAACATAGCGACATTGGTGATCCATTAGTGTTTTTTTTTATATGGTGCGAAGTACAAGAATTCTTCCATGGTTATACAGGCCCTATGGATGATGTATATTGGTTTGACGTTAAAGATGCCGTGAGCCGTATATCATTTCTGAAAAAAAAAATGTATCACATGGTAATTTAACATGCCGGTCTTGTTTGCCGGAAACAATACAAAGGCGGTCGTAGAGAACGTTGATTGTTAATTCAGTGTTGCCAGTGACGTCATATCCAATAACAGTCGGCAGACAGAATGGCGCGAACTCGCAATTTCTGCCGTAACGAGTCTGCTTATAAGGTTGTGGACATTTTGCCCCTACGGGCAGAATGAAAGGAACGGAACTAGACGAAGGAACGACCGTCCAAACTGTAAAACTGGAACGTTCCGCTGATTTACGGGGTCGGGAAATTAAAATGGCCTCCAGAAGTATCGTATCCGTTGCCTATAATCATTTCATCATGCAGTACCTTTTGGCGTGTTACTGCTCCCCGCCTGAGCCAACAATGCGAGCTTAATTAAGAGACTTATATATCTCTTCTCGCGGGATGATGTTAACGTCTTCGATGACAGGAACAAATGGCGTTGTCCGCGCTTTGAGCTACCCATTTCATATTCAGTAAATTGGAAATTACTTTTTCAAGTGTTATGCCCTTCACGTTTAAGAGCATTATGCTTTCTGAGTCCTCTTTGTTGATTTTCACACTTCTGAAAGTTCATGGAAGTTCATTAACGTCAGGAGAATTTATATCCTACTATTTTTAAAAAGTGTATTTTTATACAAAACGTCCTCCGTGGAGGAGTAGTTTGTGAGGTCCTGGGTTCGAATCGCATCATGGCCATTGGTGTTCTTTGCAAAATAATATGAGTAAATGTATCAATTTAAGCGTAAAAATGCATGAAGTTTGTCGCTCAGATCAGGTAATTACATCATCGAGAAGGATGCAGGAATTTGCATCAAAAACGCATCAATTGATGTATTAATGTACAGATCGACATTCAACGACATACTCACTTGTACTCACTCCTGCGTTACCCTTCTAACCAATACACAGCGTGTCCGGCTTAAAAGTACAATAGAAGAAAAAAATCATTACATGAAATATTTAACCAAGAGCACCTTAAGCCTTACGTAGTTTGAATGGAAATCTCAAAATGTTTTTTTCCGCGTTTGTAAAAAGTCAGCACTCGTTGGATTGCGCGCAGTCCAAGGATTACCTGGACCATGAGTTTCCTGGACACTGGATTGTTAGAGGTGCTCCTATCGCTTAGCCCCTAGATCCCCGGACATTACTCTTCTTGATTTTGTGGGGGGGGGGGGGGTTGTAAAGTCACAAGTGTACCAGACACGAGTTCGTGACCTTCCTGATCTACGACATCGCATTTGTGCTGCAATCCGAAATGTGACTCCAGTAATGCTGAACAACACATGAGCGGAGCTTGAATACAGGTTGGACATCTGCAGAGCAACTAATGGTGCTCATATTAAGGTGTACCAGGTATGTAAGAACATTTTGTGAATTACTCTATAGGTAGAAGAAAACTCTACGGAAATATCTTAATAAACTTAAAACATAAAATTTTATTTTATTGTACGTTTAAGCGGGACACACTGTACAAATGAGAATCATATTTAAATCCTGATTCTCTGAAAAGGCTAAAAACGAACATTAGTGCACCAATCGATACTTTTCTGATGCATAAAATAGATATGATTCATTTAGTTTTCCGTGAGTAGGTGTTCACGTAAGGAATTTACGATAAATTGATTTGATTTGATTTATTTTACTGCACCCTTCTGCTACTTTTGGTAAATCGCAAAGATGAGTACGAATAAGGACATGAAAATTGGTGAAGGGGCAAAAGTAATGAACACCAATGCCAAGGCTGGAATTCGAACACGGGATCGCTGGCGTCTTAGCGCGCCGTGCTAACCATTCCACCATGGAATTCGGCTGGAATTTACGAAGCTACCTTGATACAACCACCATGTAGGTGTGTACATATATATACCGTACACACACACACATATATACACAGAGCATATGGAAACTGAGCCAACATCGCTTTGGAATCGTCAACAAGATAATAAACAGGTGGTAGCATCAAATTCCGTTAAATAGCTGGGGTATTTCGTTCCAATTGGGTCCACAGTGCTCCACAAACTAAAGCTATCAAGATTAAAGAACAGAGTCTTCGTGCTAAAAATAGGAGCTGATCAATATCCTAGAATAACACAAATGCATGGAAACATCGTAGACAAGATGCTGTTCAAAATTGTGCAACGAGAGCGCCATATTTCTAGACTTGACGCGTGATTCACGCGAACCTCCAATTCCTGATATTGGTCAAAGTAACCCTATCCGTCAGACACATAAGATGCCATGGCCTCCCCGATGGCGCAGTGGTAGCGTCTTTGCCTTTTAATCAAGAGGTCCCGGGTTCGATACCCGGTAGAGGCACAAGTGGTTCGGATCCCACTTCAAACTGTAGGTGCAGTCCAGTCCCGATTAGCCTTACTGTCCATAAAGTGGCTTAAAACAACAAATCAAAACATGCCATGTCTAGTGAAACAGAATTCATGAAAAAAGAGCTAAGAGAAAAAAAAACAGCAATCAGCGAAGGCAACGTATGGGTTACCGCCGTCTCAGCCAATCAAAGAAAACATTTCAAACTGCAAGATTCCACGTGACGTCATCACCTCAATTCCTACCACTGCTAAGATATATATCTAGGGGCATTCCACGAAAAGTGTTCCTACTCCATGCACATAACCAAATGAATATATCGGGAAATTATTGTTGTTTTGAATGCATATAATTTGCATATTTCACCACCAAAACTGTAGCCTACTATATGCTTCACATACAATTGAAGTAAAACTTTGTTACATTTTTAAAGCGTCACACACGTACACATTTTCATTAATGCTTTTCATGCATTCAGACTATGTCATCGTACTGGTTTTTCCCATTTGTTAGCAGATAGCAGAAAGTACTTCTAAATTCTATGAAATCAGTTCCTTATGAACATTTTAATTCAATCGCATGTCTAGAACCTTACATGTTATGTGTGATTATTTTAGATAATGTTAAAGGTTTATATGTTAGTTCGCTCACGGAATACCTAGTTGTCATGGCGCCGCATGTTTATGTGCACACATCGAGACGTATCAAAAGAAGAAGAAATGAGAAGCATCTCAACAGTGACGAGGAATCTGAAACCAATTGTTCAAGAATACCAATGCTCATGCTTACCAAATATCTAACAAGTAGAGCAAGAGGCAAGGCACACACAATCGGCACTCTCTACATACATAACACTTAATGATACTGAACTGCACTGGGTGATGTGACCATATTTCTCAGATTGCAGCCCAGAAGAAAATTCAAAAAAGAAGATCAAAGTAAAAGAAATACAAAAATATTTTGCGTTCAGTTTAATCCATTAGTATTCGTAAAGGGTGACACAAACGTCATCATCCCATTTGAACTGACCTCTATTTTGACATGTTGTTGTTTATATCAGCAGTGTTTTGTCAGTTAAATAGAAGATACTCACGAAATGTATTGTGTGCGAAAATGAATATGTATACCCCACAAGAGCGTGCAAAAATTGTGACAATTTTGCGTGACACTTTTCCGGGCAGAGCGCTATCTCGTTTTTGTGAATTGCCATGACCGGCCAGGTCGCCCGATTTGACCGCTCCAGGTTTTTTACCTTTAGGGATATTTGAAGTCATTGGTTTATGTGAATAAGCCAGAGACGTTACAGCAACTAAAGGACAATATTAAGCATGAGATTGAAAACATTTCCCCGCAGATTTCCAACACCATGGAAAACGCAATAAATAGAGCCCAGATTTGCATCAATTCGAATGGTGGTCATTTATTGGATGTTATCTTTAAAAATTGAGGACATAAAACTTACAAGTATCAATAAAAGTTTAACACAAAAGACTTGCTTTGTTTAATTTAAAACCAAAGCTATAGGCTAAGAAAATAAGGTAATGACTTTTGCGCCACCTTGTACTTTGGTTATTTAGCGTTGCTATTCTGCCACTTATGTACAATAGCGACGATAAGGATGAAAGATGATGCGATGAAATTAATGCGTGACACTCAGAAACACCAATGCTCATGACGGGCTCGAAGCAGAAATCTTAGGTGTTATCATGTAGCACTTGCTCAAGAGACACTTGCCCTGAAACAGGCTTTAGTGACTTTTACATGGAATTGCCAATGCAATTAGTTAGTAACATTTGCAGGTAGGCTAAAGACGAAGAGGAGTAGTTGAGAAAAACAACGAGGCAGATTGGAATCAAGTTTTTTGTTTAGATTTTGAGACGACCATCAATCAGTAGGTGGTATATTTTCCCCAGCAGCAAAGATTTCCGGTTGCAACCTTTACGTTCATCATAGTTTGTTAAAAATAGTGCAATAACGTTTTCTTATTACTGATTATAGAAAAATAGAAAGTCAGGTTTCACATTCGAATGTTGGCTGCACTGGGCACTCATGAAGTACTTTTTTACCTTAACATCTGTCGGAACTGCGCACTTTGGACAAGAGCACCTAATTTTACACGAAGTTAACCAAGATCTCACCTTTCGTATTTAATTACGTGAAACAAACAGAATGTAATTAAGTGTGAAAAGCACAACATCCATGGTGTACTGTGGGACACCAGGTTCTCAGTATTAATTGTTTCATCTCTATTAATTCCATTATTCATTCTCGCCGACGTGATAAACATGTGTGGACATCCACGTATAAAACCTATAAAACTCTCGCGAAGGCAAGTCAAAAGAGACAAGTTATCAATTTTGTAACAAATTGTAGTCATTTGTGCACTTAGACACATTAAAAGATGTAACGAACCTGAAGTTAAGATTTTTAAAATGTTTGGTACTTCAAAAAATGTGCAAGTTGTCACAGACAACTATGGTTAGATTGATACAGTTGTGGTTGGAACTTGTGTATATGTTTAGAAATACGTCATAATCTGTTTGTGTTGAAGTCACTTTCTCATCTCAGCAGAGGAAGTGAACCCACCTGAATGTTTTCACCTGACGACAGACTGAGTTGAAAAACAGGTGAAGGTGAGGGATCAATAAGCATGTGGTAACGGGAAGAAGGAATGCGAGAATAGTGTAATTGGTAATCAATTTCCAGAGGGGGCCACTCCGCGACTTGAACGTTATTGGCTAGAGCTTGTGACGTCACCAAGCGGACACGAGCGGTAGAAAGCTATGCGTAGAATGTAGCAGATGGCCCATGAAATGCTGTGTTTTCGTGCATCTTTTGATATTATACACCAAAGCTGTTAATTTAATTTGACAACAAGAGATCAAATACGCGATAGAAGAATATACTTATTCCGAAACAATGCATAGTTTATTTTTCAGACATTATTATGCGTGATATCTTGTCCCTGTAGGCTGTAGTCCACTGCCGGCTTTTCTTTCCAGCTAACCTATTGCATTTATTTCAAATGTCGAATTCTAAGGAAAGTTCTTGTCCGGGCATATTATGATATGAATTTTTACTGAATATTCTGGAATTTCCCTTCAATATTTTTACGTTACTTTTCAGATTCTCCAGTTGAGGATAGATTTGTTTTTGTTATTTAGCGTCTTCTTCCACTTTTGGCTAATCGCAACGAACAGGATGAGTGATGATTAGTTTAAATTGATGAATGGACACTCGCAGCAGGCACGTATCCAAGGAGGGGCTTAGGGGGCTCGAGCCCCCCGAAAGTTTTCGGTTTACACTAGATAAAATTAGGTTTTTGGTTTCTTGTGGTGTGAAATAAAATAATGTGACGATAATTTAAGGAGAGAAATAATTATCGAATCAAGCATGTATCCAAGGTGGGAATCAGGGGGCTCCAGAACCCCCTTCAGGAAATTACGCTACATAAAATTAGGTTCATGGCTTCTTGAATAATGTGATGATAATTTGAGAGAAATAATTATCGAGGCAAGACACAGAATTTTCTATAACACTGTTATTGTTAATAGCGCGTTTCCAAGGTGGGATCAGGGGACTGGAGCCCCCCTTAAAATTTTTCAGTTTACACTACATAAAATTAGGTTTTTGTTTTCATGAATAGTGTGCCGATAATATAAGGAAAGAAATACTTACCAAGGCAACACGGAGAATGTTCTATAACCCTGTTGTTGATAATATTGCTTAAAACTTTTCTTGCGCTTTCGGTGTTGTCGCAGCACTATGCAAAGACTTGTCAGCATTTGGAAGCTGCAAACGTAGCGCCACACGTAGGGCGATTCATTGTAATTTTTTAATCTCTGGAGAGCGCAAGAGGGAACGTTATTGAATAAGAGAAGGAGTCGAACTACTGGCAACATTAACGAATGGTTTTATCTGCGGAACGTTCTAGAAATGTTTCCAATGTTTAGCATTTAGGAATTAGGTAGTTTGTGCACTCCTTGATTCGTTAACATCGTATTTCTCCCTCTCGAATATTTTCAGCGATAAGGATATGAGGGCTTGTGTAGCTGAAGCCATAAACCTTCGGGTTTAAGAATGCTGAAGAGTTAGTTACTTAAGGATAGATATAATAATGAGACTAATGAAAGAACATCTCTCTCATGCAATTGTCGGAACTCCAATAAGGAACTAACAAACAGAAAGGAAACATAACGCTTCTTTAGTTTTTGAACGTCGTCCTATTATAAAAATTCACACCTGTTAGACCTATTCCGAAATAATTGATACGATTTACAGAGGCTAATAATTGAACACATTCAGCTGTATATGCCAACAACAATCAAAAAACAATCTCACAGCCACTGAATACGTCCATCTACCAGGCAGGCAACAGATTTCGTAGCAAGTTTGGCGACTCATGTTTGGCATATGACTTAGTATCGAATGATCAGTGACTCCTTGATTTCAGAACACATCGTAATAAAGTAATTGCGATCTAACCGAACTAGAAAATGTACTTGAATGGTGTACTTGTCCCAATGGAAGTTTATAATGAAAAATGTAAATTTTACTCTTTACGTTTTCGGTCGAAATGCGTCTACCGTACTACAAAAATCTAAGGGGGACACAGGGGGGGACTTCAGCCCCCTAGCCTGCCAGTAGAGCCGTCCCTGCTTGTAGTCAAGGGGTCCCGGGTTCCATACCCGGTGTAGGTACATAGTTGTTCGGATCCCACTTTAAACTGTAGGTCCAGTCCCAATTATCCTTTCTGTGCAAAAACACCAAGCAACACAAATATGAAATATTAAATCTAGTTTTTTATTTTTATTTGGTTTATTTTACTTCACTTTTCTGCCACTTTTGGCTAATTGCGAAGATGGGGATGAGTCATGTTGATGAAATTGATGAATGGACACTCACAAACATCCATACCCAGGCCTGGATTCGAACCTGGGACCCTTGGCGCCGTAGCGCGATGTGCTAACCACTCTGCCACGGATGCCGGCTATTAAATCTACGTGGAAAGAGTTTCTGCAGTATGTTTGAGTTTGGTCAAACAAATTTCATAATGTGTATTCTCGCGACATGTATTCAAATGTGTACTAATACAGGGCTATAGCCTACCTACCGACTGCCGGCCTCACTTCCACCTGCCGAGGTGGGACATAATCCAACCTGTTACTAGATGATGTGTGGTCAGCACGACGACTCCCCAGTCATTTTTGTAAGTTTCCATGACCGGATTACGCTACTCATTCGTAGCTCTCCAATTTTCTCAGAATGGTGGGTGGCCGCCGGTCTCATACACAGTCCGAAACCTCAGAAGGAAAGTTGTTACGCTTCCCCTAGGAGACTCGAACCTGCGCGTTCCGTAGCCAGAGCTCAAAGCATGACGTCTTAGATCGAACGGCCACGGTGTGCAACTAAATATGTACTAAGTTTTAAAAGCAAAAGTGCCTTTTACGCGTTGTATCATGCCATGAATGAATATAGGGTTTAAGATTCACAATCTCGACCATTTATGAAGGTGGTGTTAGCATCTCGTTCTTGGCCCCAAAATACTATTTTTTTAGACCCCTTGTGAACCTCAAAGCAGTTTTCATGCAAGGACGTTGCTGAGAAATTCCCTCTCGAGACCAACCACCCTGGGAACAGAATCCTGGTCTTCAGCTTGACAGTCAGATTATTTACCGACTGAACCAACGAGGCTTTTTAAAACACATATAAAAGAAATTAAAGAACAATTTCTCAACAAACGCACATAAAGTAAAGTAACACAGTGCAATTGTTAATTATTGTTCGCTACCTACGAGATCTTCAAAGTATTATTTTCGCGGGCGATGTTTCAACTCCAAACCTAATAAAATCTTATCTTGCACTCAATATTCAATGAAGCAATACTTAGAAACTGAGTTCCGATTGTGTAATGGTTTTTGAAAGTTGCATACGTGATGATACGGAAGGCGAGTGTGGAAGTAAGGCCAGAGGCGCAAATAGGAATTTTTGTCTGGAGGGGGCAAGTACCAGAATAAACCCACCAATAATAATAATGATAATAATAACAACATTAATAATGACATTATTATTACTAGTGGTAGTAGTAGTAGTATCAAAGACGTTATTATCCTCATAAATTACGCAAAAGGGGGCTAGATGTCTGTGCTAAAGCATTTGTTTGGAACAAACTATTTGAAATATTTTTTCAACACCATAAATTTTACATTAGCTAATAATTGAAAACAAGCACAAACTGTATTATTGAATGGCAGAAAATGAATGATAAATGCATGCCGAAGATATTGTTTTGTACATAAAACATGTATAACTTTCATGTACAACATATGTTTTACACATATGCAACATGGAGCGACATAAAATAAGAAAATACATATGCAAGATGCTAACACTAAGTTATGTACGTATTCCAAGTTTATTCAATACATATATACAAAACGTATTATTTACATACGTTACATTACAGAAAACAAATATATTGCGAGCGAAGGGAAAAAGAAAATTTTTAGATCCAATTTTTACAATTTAAAACAATATTGATTTTATAGGGAGCAAATAATATCACATGGCGCCAAGGCATTCCCTCTTTCACAACTTTTTTTACATTTAGATAATTTGGCGTCCATGGCCGACTCCCGCCGCCCCCTATCTACGGCTCTGAACTTGACGAGACTGAGAAATGCAGGCACTGCAAGCGAAGCGAGCAAGAAAATTTTACGAAATGTATTTTTATTTGTATAAAATTTGAAATAGAACGGGGCAATTGCTCCTCTGTGCCCCCTGCAGATGCCTTTGGCTATCAATGTTTGCCCCTCCTAGAATTGACTTCCGTCGAAGGTTGGGGGTCAATGTCCCCGCCTCCACCTGTGGTTGCACCACTGAGTAAGTCCGAAATTTGGAGGAACAAATTGAATCATCCTGCTACAGCAACTTGTTTTTTGGGAAGCAATGATCACTTTATTCCAGGAAATTTTCTTATATTATTATTGCACGTGGCAAGAGCACAAACAGGCTGATTTGTTCTCATTCTACCGGCATTCAAGAAAAGATGTGTATAAGTAAATAATCGACCCATTTATCTCAAGCTTTCATATACGCTAACGAAGTAAGTTCCATTCTGTCCTCTTAATGACGTCATAGCGCGCACAGAATCATGGGAAAAAATCTCGGAACCTCGGGAATGGCATACCTTATAAAGGTACCTTGATCAATTTCGTTTCTTTCTAGCGATACTTGAAAATAAAAATTATGTATTGAAACTTTCGTGTATTTTTGCTTGTCTTGTCCAACGTTAATTCTATATGCATTTGTGTTTAGTGATTGTGATTTGATATGCCATAGAATTGTTCTTTACGTCTCTTCAGACAAAGCAAAGAAACGTAAGTAAATCTGTACATTGCTTGTAAGTCCACATACATAGGAAAAATAAGTGAGTGTAAAACTGTGGTTAACTTTGAAAACCATGTTGTGTTTATTTTCTACTGATGATTTGCAAATATTCTCACGTTCCCGACACAAGGAGCAGCGGACTAACTTTGTAACTGGAGGACGTTGCAAAGACCAATCTATAGTTCTGTACAAACTTATGGAAACTAGGACCTTATCTTCTTCACAATATTGACGAGACGTGAAGAGGTGTGTGGCCAGTGCATGTTCTAACGATGTTGATAAATTCTTTAGGGCACCCACTTGGACATGTACTGGGTACACGCCTCGTCACGGTTGTGAGGAAGATATGTTCCGTGTTGTTTAAGTATGTCCAGAACTATCGCATTGCATTTGAACGAAATAAATATGGCTGACTTTAATTCTACGGTACCAAAAGCTTGGCTTGGTTGATGCCAGGGTTGTGCAATTAGGTGTAAAAAAAGGTTTTCTACATAACACGTAAAAAGGCCTAAAATACGTAAAAAGCTAGAATCAAACATAAAAATTAAAAGATAACATGTTTTTTGCGATGGTTATTTTTATGCATGGCAGTAGACAGTAGAAGAAAACAAAAAAGAGCTTTAAAGAAACTTTCCTTCCAACTTTGTATGTGCTCCTGCCATATTCACATTCCCATCATAATTAGCCTATGCAAGTGCATAATACGCATGGAAAAGGAATTTGAAGCTGATACTAAAACAATGAATTCCAATCCAAATAAATTGTCGTTAATTAATGTTTTGTTACAATTACAAGTGCTAGTGCAAGACATATGCATCAATATGTTTCTCCGTTTTTAAAAATATGCGAAGGAACAATTCGATTTTAATAAAAATCTGTTCGTGAGGGTGTCAAACATCACTCTGTTCACGCATCATTGTCCAATAATCGTTCCCCACTTCCATTCTCTCTCACCATTCGCGATCTTTTCTCTGAATCGTATCTTCGCGAACTGTCACCGTCAACTGTCCTCGTTCCCTCACGATTCCAACGCTCATTCCACATACGCCTCTCAAGTCAATAACCTAACGTTAGCCTAATTGCTTATTTCGCATTCCTTTCTCTGTTTCCTGCTATGCTAAGAATGACAGAAGTCTTGTTCCTTTTACCCAATACCTTGGGTACGATACGGTATAAACAATATACAGAAAATAATGATTTTGTGCTTAAATATGTAAGAAAAATTTAAAGTTTAAAATGTAATATAATTAAAGAAGTTTTTATTTTGCTAATTTACGAAAGAAAATTAGTTGTTTGCATCTGCGTAAAAAAACTGGTTTTCTACGGGAAGTAAATTACGTAAAAAACGTAACGAGTAAATTACCTCGCCAACCATGGTTAATAGACAGGAAAATATTTTTAATGCTTTGAACATTACAAATATTGCATATTTTCCATTAATTAGAATTCATAGTGGGCTATGGACCAGATGCATGACGATTGTGTAGGGAGGTGCAAATTTTTGAATAGACCGGAAACTCCGCCGCTATCGCGAGTGCTGACAGGGCGTTTCGAAAACAGACTCCCTGGGGGTTTATTCTCCGCTATATCTCTCCAACCAAACAAATCGCAACGCAGAAGCTATTATCCTATAGGAATGATTGAGTTTGTTCACCAGTGCAGAAGCTTCAGGCATCATCAGAGAGTTTTCACCGATGGGAAAAAAAGTTTCAACGAGTCACGGAACGGTGAAAAAAAGAGCGGGGGTTAACCAACAACCGTACCAACTTTATAATGAGTAACTTTTCAATGCAGTTTTCCCACTAACACTATCCTTTAATGGGAATCACTGATTTCTGTCTTTCTGTCCTGCTTTTACGTCCAGCGAGACACGAACACACGAGCGAGGATGTTTGCGGCAATGGACGGACTGAACAAACATGTCCGAGGAAATTAGGGAAGGCTCGAAATACTTTTTTTTAGTACAGATGAGCTGGTCTCTCGCTGGGAGGAATGTGTGCGGTTTTGCTTACAAAATTCTCCAATTTATCCACTAAATACATGGATGGGAACGTTAATTCCACATCGGTACTCCTGAGGATAATCCAATTTAAATCACTGTATCGATAGATCAATCGATATGCAATCGTATCGATCTCCGTGGCGGAGTGGTTATCACAGCATGCTACGACACCGGTCTCAGCATGGGCGTTCTTCGTGAGTGTTCTTTCATCAATTTAATCATACCATCACTCATCTTCATCGTAGGGCTTAGCCAAAAATGGAAGAAAAGCGAGACTACATAACAAATATCGAAAATCGTATCCAAATTTACAACCCAGATCTACTGAAGAACACCGTTAATATTCTAAATCGAGGCTTATGTAATTTGATCCGAGTTGTCATAATACTTTATACCGAATGCCAGAGAACAGACAAAATAAATCGTTAAAAACATGAACTAACGTTAACAGCTAACCAATGATTTTGCAAACTTAAGGATTCCTTCGTTAATCCATTAATGTTGATTAGTTCCATAATTAGAAGCAGGGGTGCCCCCCCAAAGGCCAATGGCGCATCCCTCCCCAAAGATCATGACATACGTCCCCCCAAATCGTGTCATAATCCCCATAAGGTTAATTACGATAGCGTGTCTACTGAAAGTAACTCTTTCTAAGCTTTACTGAACACTATACTTGATCTGCCCCTCCTCCCTAAACAGGGGTGCTCATCACCCTAAGACCGAACATGCATTAACCCCATACCCCATCAAAATCGTTCATCACAATCCACTCCAAAATTGTTTGGATGAATATGTAAAAAAGTTTCTTTATTTGAATACAATACCATATTAAACTGTCCATATTTTCTTAATTGTTCAGTTTTTGAAATAACGGAAAGCTAGCACATTGACTGGTTAATTGTAATAAATTATATAAATATGCATTTAAACAGTGTTTGTGAGTGGAGAATAAGATTTATAAAACCCACAATTTTAGAATTTAACACAAATTGTTACACAACGTAAGATACAAATTTCCACCTGAGAAAACCAAATAACATGCTGGAGCTATGTGACCGATTCAATTATTGTTTGACGATGCTACAGAACCCTAGTTAGAAATTCCTACCCTGGGTGAGAATATAATACGGTTCCTCCTTCAAATACCTCACACCCATTGCTTGGGAATAGAAGCATATAATCCAAATGATGCATCTGCTTTAAATTATGCAGTAAAACAACACTAAGCATGATATTCTAAGTAGTGATGTTACTAATGAATATCGAGAATATCGTTCATGTCTTGTAATGCAGCTACAGTACAAAACGTCACACTCATCTCAGTAAAACGCCAAATATGCATACTTGTAACATAGGATTGCGAGCGAAGCGAGCAAGATAATCTTTACATCAATTTCTTTGCAAGCTTTCAAGAATATTAATTTAATGGGGTGTCAATACTTTATTAGCATCCCACGATATTTACTCTTTTCCAGCTTCTATTTTAGCACTCTTGCCGGTCTCCGTGGCGGAGTGGTTAGCACATCGCGCTACAAAGCCAGCGTTTTCCAGGTTCGACTCCCGGCCTGGGTATGGATGTTTGTTTCATCATATCATCACTCACCGTCATTTTTGCAAATTGGCCAAAATTGGCGCAAAAGCGAAGTAAAATAAAGCAAATCAATCAATTTTCGCACTCTAGGCGCCGAAAACGTGTGGATACCTTATCACTAAACATGTTCTGCAAAATATAATATTCGCACACTCCCCACTCTACAGAAATACCTTGACAATCTACGATTTAACCCTTTACCAATCCCCCCTTAATTTAATATTCATTCCTCCCACCAAAATTTCCATGCCAATTTTAGGCCTACTGTTTATATTGAAGAGTGGATGTTGCCTCCTCGAAAATATTAATTCTCAGTTTCCACACCAGAATTTCCGCAACAGTCTAAGATAATAGTAATACACAAGATTTGGATACCACTCTCCATTTAATGCTTAATTCCCCCAACTAAAATACCCGCCATAATCTAAGACTTAACACTGATATCAAGAGTTGGATATTGTTCCCCCAACGTTTAATTCTAAATGCTCCCCAGAATTCACGTGTCAATTTAAGTAAGGCCTAATATGTAATAGTTGCACATTGCCCCTCTCAATAATATATATTACCCGTTTCAATTCCCTTGGAAGTCTACAAATTGTTATTTATATAGCAGCAATGGTTCATTGATAACGTAATCAACTTGTGCCCAACACTATATTCTTCACGAAATTTCCATCATAGAAATGCCCCCCAAAGTTGGGGAGACGCAACTTGTGTCCCCAAACCCATCCGTGGGCGGGCACTTCTGCCCCTGCCCCTAAATACTTTATTTTCTTCATGTAATGGATTAAATATGGTGCATTTAAGGTGTACTTTTTTTTACATATATTTTCTTTGAAGGGAAAAATTACCCCCGAAAATCTCGATGGCGCAGTCTGCGCCATAGTCCCTCCCTGTGGGCACGCACCTCTGATTAGAAGAACAGCAACGAAATATCCTTGTTTCAGGTTTTAAATGCTAAACTCTCGGATGAATATAACACTTAGGCAGAAAACCTAAACATCCATATACAGGGTAATTCAAAATTACTGCCCGAGCCTCTGTCCTCTTACTTTTTTTTCAAGCCAGAAACAACGAAATATATTTGTGTACCGAATATTAAAGGAAAATTCAAAACAATTTTTTTTGCCCTAGGAACCCAAGCTGGAAGATTATGACCTCATAATTTAAAGTGAGTACTATACAAGAGAATGCAATGGGCATTTTACTACGTAGTTTTGCTTTTCTAAACTAACTCCGATATTACAGTGGTCGTCTAACGTCGTTACAGAACTTAGCATGGCAAATATTCATTTTCAATTAATGGATTAAGAGACGGGTAATATTCAGCACATAAAAAAAGGACAAGGATATCTTCTATTCCAATGCTGGAAAACCCTTGGAGTGAAAATGTATGTCTCTTAGGAATTTTAATTTTAAGAAAGGGCGCAAATGCTGTGCATAATTTTTGCAGTGTTCATTATAAGTATAATCCGTAAAACTTTTTGATTCACTTTTGCCTATTTTGTAAATAGTTCCACCCTGAGGCTTTCTGTTTCAAAAGTATAACTTAAGGAAACCCCGACAAAGGTTCTGATACTTTACTTCAGATAGAAGTAAACATGATTAAATTTAATACTTATACGTAATATATTATTTATACAATTTCAATGTGGAACAAGAAGCTTTCTCATGCTTCACTTCAAAGAAGAGTATGTGATAAATAGGAGCAGATAATTAGCAAATGAAATTAATGCTCATTAAAGAAAACTAAACATTTTATTTACAGAAGTAACTTTGCTGGATGCAGGAAAAGAAAACCATGTATAGGGTTTTCCAATAAGAACGACATGATTTTACAATGAAATATAATAAAAACTCTTTCAGATACAACCAAACTTTTTATATTATTTTGAAGCATCGTTTATTACATTATGTTTTGAATAACACATCATTTAAGTATCCACCTCGACTTCGTGCACACGAGTGAATTCGATGAACCCAATTTTCGATGACTTTGTGCAATAACTCGTACCTAATGTCACGAATGCAGCGTTCGATGCTCAATCTTAATGCATCAAGAGTTCGAGGTCTGTTTGCATAGACTATAGATTTCAAATAACCCCACAGAAAGCAATCTAAAGGAGTTAAATCACAACTTCTTGGAGGCCAACTAACAGTTGTATTTCTTGAAATTATCCTTTCACCAAACTCTTCTTGCAGTACGTCGATAGTAGTGGCATCAGCAGTGTGACATGTGGCACCGTCTCGTTGGAACCACATGTCCTCCAAATCAATTTCATCTCAATTTGGCCACAAAAATCTGTTAACATCAATCGGTACCGCTCACCAGTCACTGTAACTGCATCTCTACCTCGTTTTGGAAAAAAATGGTCCGATGATGCCACCATGTTATAAACCACACCATACAGTGACCTTTTGCGGATGCAAGGGCTTCTCGTGAATCTCTTTCATACATTTTTTATATTTTTTTTGAGAATAACCAAACGTTCTTGAAGCGTGTATTTAGCCATGATGAATTGTCTCAGTATACTAAACACAAATGACAACTAGTGACAGTTATAACAGTTAAAGCATAGTTGCCAGTTCATTTCAAAATCATATGATTATTATTGGAAAACCCTTTATTTGAATATTTCATTACATTAATTTGTTTTGGGTTCCATTTTAAGTCCACTTGATGCATAGACAGACTAATTAGGAATGTGCCTAAAGTTTAAACTAGAATTCCAACCATAATGTGCACCCACCTAGTATCAAACACCGATTATAGGGAGATGGTGTTACTCCGGGCTAAACCTACAGATTAAATGGAATCCGAAGAACTGCTCGCTGGGAATCTACATTCTCTCTCTAGGGAATCTGTGGAGAAGGGAAGAAACGAGTTCGCGGAGCAAAGCAGTGCGCGTTGCTGCGACCGGCTGGTAGCTGCAGCCGTGTTTTCCCCTCCATTCACTCACTTCCCCTCTTGCTTTCGTCTTCTTGCTCCCGGAACTGAGCGTATCTCAGATATTATACATGCAACCATTCAAATAATAATAATAAGGTAAAAATGAAATGTAAAGATACCCCTGTGCGTGTGCACTTATGCCATGAATGCATATCATAACATTTCCCGCCCGATGAACGAGATCCTGTCAGAACTTGCTCAGAATATTGTAGAATAATGAGTTTTACACAGTTGGTTGTTTGATTTAGTGTTTTAAGTCCACTTTATACACAGTAAGGCTAATCGGGACTGGACCAACAGCTTATAGTGGAATCCGAACCACTATGTGCCTCCACCGGGTATCGAACCCGGGACCCCTTTATTAAAAGGAGACGACGCTACCACTGCGCCATCGGGGAGGCCTGAGTTTTACACAGGAAACGGCGTGGAGACTTACCTTTAAAGTAAGCGAAGGTCAAAGATATGGAACAAAACCTGGCGAGGAGAGTAGCACGGGGTCTTTTGGTTGGGAATCGCCTGAAGAAACAACATCTGGAGCTATAGATGTATTCGTTTACCGAGCAGGGTAAGTTACATCTTCACCCTAACCTGCCATTCGCATTGCTCAGTCAGAAGTGTTTAAATCCAAAACATGAGTTTTACATTAATTACTAAATGCTAAGCTAGCTATTCATACCTGGCTTTTTTAGGACCGTCTCTACCATCAAGTGCTACAATCGGTGGGGGGTGAGCAACATCCCTTGGTTCGATCCCGGCGTTCAACAGGCTGGAACGCTACGATACAGGTTGATGTGGAGATAGAGTACCACATATTCTTGATCTCGACCATAGTTGGGATGATGTGATCAACATTACACCCTGCCGCCTTTAGCCCTCATGGTTACCCTCAGGTACCTATTGAAACGACGCTGGGTGGGCCTCAGAGCCGAGCAGAAACAGGGAAATTACTGGAAAATTTCCTGGTGCAGACAACCTGTCCCGGGATTCGATCCCAGGGCTTCCGCGTGGTAGACAGATGTTCTACCAAGTGAGCTACAGCGTCTCATTACAATAATAATACAGCAACATAACTAATAGGCTAAAACAGGTGTACTACCACAATTATAATGCTCTGGCAGAGTAAAGAAAGGACAATTCAAACAAGCAAAGTGTAGATGAAAAGTAGCGAACCAATCACGATTCTGCAAAATAACATGTTGACTTTATATGCATGTATCGATCATATACCAGGTCGAACCGTTGATCATATCGCCTTATCAAGCTGTTCTTTTCCTTCTGTCGACATATCCTCCTCCTTCCCCCAGATACTCTAGTGTTCGGTAATTAGCGGCTTTCTTTGTTATTAATGACCGACGGAATGAGTGCAGCGGCACCCGAGAGAGAAAAATGGCCTTTAAAAACATGATGTACGACCGGACACACTCTCGTTTTCGTCACGTGAATTTCCGCCCAGCTCCAAAGCATTAATTTCTTTCCACACGCTTCCTCGCCCCGGCTGAAAGATGCTATCGTGCATATTAATACTGACAGCTTATGCAAAGATGCGAGGCGATCATTTATTTTAGAAGATCGCGATAGATTAAGGCGCCAGCGATAATGCGTAATTGTTGTAATATTAATAACACACTTTAAAGCAACAACTGTAGTAAATCAACACGCCCTAGACCTGATATAAAACAGTACACGTCTTTTCATTAGTTCCAGCAGATCAAATGTTTAATCACAAGCTTGTAAACGTTTCAAAGCCTACTTTATACGCATATAGACAGGGCTGTAATCAAGGGTGTATGGCGGAATACGCATGTGAAGATACATTTTTTAATTTGATTCAGTTTTTATTTCGTTTAGCTTTTCTGTCACTTTTGGATAATCGCGACGACGAGGATAAGTGATGATATGATGATGGGACATTCCGAAAGGGACCCATGACCAGTCCGCGATTCGAACCCGAGACCCATGGAGTCGTAGCGCGCTGTGCTAACCACTCCGCCACCTAGGTTGGGTACATTATTGTTTTTTACTGAGTTTTTCCTTGATTCCTCATTTCAAAATTTGTACAGTCACGGACACTTCTGGATTGTAGCAATCCCATTGAAAGTCAATGGGTTTGCTACAACCCAGAAGTTTCCGTGACTGTACGATGTAATAATCATAAACCATGGCATGAGAAGAAAATATCGAAGGACTCACATAAGATGTCGGTGCTTTGTAATGCGGGACGAGAGAACCAAACCAAAATTCTTCCCAGGGCTTCAAAATATCTAGCTACGGGGCTTCACGATTAGCCTCCAGATGCAGAACAAAGCGACGTTAAATAAGAAAACAATGCAAGATTTTCATGAATCACATATGGGTTAAAAGTTGTGGAGAGTTTATCAGTGGTCCACAGATTCATTGTACCTGTGATTTATTGAATTGCTTTATTTTACTTCGCTTCTGTGCCACTTTTCGCTAATTTGCAAAGATGGGGATGAGTGATGATCTGATGAAAATGATGAATGGATATTCACAAACATCCATGCCCAGACCGGGTTTCGAACCCGGGACCCCTTGCGTCGTAGCACGATGTGCTAACCACTCCGCCACGGGAGCCGGCTCATTGTAACTGTGGAGTTATTTCCTGTGACAGGTAAGTAATGGCATGCTTTTGATTGAGCCCAACGACGGCGTTTCGTGAGTGTCTATCAAGAGAGTCCAGGTGGCTTATCTACAAAGGAAGTTAGGCTTTGAAGAGGTTGCAGAAACTTGTCCTTGGAAGGAGGTTGCGATATAGGTGGAAGCTCTAACGTTCGCTGTCACTCAGAGAGCGGAGACAAGAATAAATGACATTCAGCATCATAACTCATTTCTTTAGTGCAATAACTTCTGCCTTGTGTCGTAGTAAAGGAAGTGCAAGGAATATCTAGTAGGTTAAGTTCTGCCTGGATTAATAAGGGCTCTCGTCCTTAACGTGATGAATGAGGCTATCCAGAAATTAAACTTGATGTGGCAAAGAAAATGCCTTAGTCATGATAATGATAGCAGTGCAAATAAATGCATCAAATCTATTTGATGCACCAGAAACGCATCCATTGATGCACTAAAGTGTGTTTTGACCTCTGCGAAGAATCAAGTTTACAGTTTGATGTATTCTTGTGTATCGTAAAAGTAACGAAAAATGCATCATATGATTGATTTATTTCTGTCGAGATGAACTTCAGTTTGTTTTTACTTCGCATTTTTGCCAATTTTGACTAATAACGAAGATGGTGATAATATGAGGAAAATTATGAAGGGACACTCACAAAGAAGACGCATGCCCAGTGCGGGATTCGAGCCAGGAACCCCTGGCGTCGTAGCGCGCTATGCTAACCACTCCGCCACAGAGGCCGGCATTATTTTAATTTAAACATTTATATTGTTATTATCGTTTTTTAAGTCCATTTTATGAACATAAATGCTAATCGGGACTGGACCAACAGCTTAAAGTGGATTTGATTGATTGATTTGATCAGTTAAGTCCACTTTATGCACAGTAAGGCTAATCGGGACTGGACCTACAGTTTAAAGTAGGAACCGAACCTCTATGTGCCTCCACCGGGTATCGAACCCGGGACCCCTTGATTACAAGACGATGACGTTATCACTACGCCATCGGGGAGGCCCATATTGTTATTATTATGGAGCCGCTGTGTCTAGTCGGTAGGGCGCCTGACTGCTACACGGAAGACGCAGGTTCGATTCCCGGGGTGAGCGATTTAAGGTCGGAATTTTGCCGGCCTTGTTACCTCATAAAGCGGGACTCACCCTGCCTGAAATCAATGGGTACCTGGGGGCAAAACTGTGGGATGAAGGCGGCAGGAGCATGGTGCTTATCACATCACCTCCAAATTGGCATATATATTGAGTGTGTGAAGGCCCGGAAATTTTGCCTTATATTATTATTATTATTATAATTATTATTATTACTTCTAAGACACTTCGTTTCGGACCCATTATAAGTATATTTATATGTACGTTTCTGCTTGCATGGTCTCGACGCGCAGAAGAGATGTCATTGTAAAGAGGTTTTGAACCCATAATCTTCACGACTGCCCAAAATAGCAGAGGAGCTGACACGCTCATAAATCTAATACCGTTTCTAATCTACTCTAATCAGCGGATGTAGCCAGGGAGAAACACACACGAGACCCTAGCATTCAAGATTCCGCCGTAGATATCTCGCTGTTGCAGTTATGATCTTGGAGTTGGTTATCACGAAAGAGACGGTTATCTGGGAATTATTCATCAGGAGATGGGTCTGCGGTGCGGCGTGTAGCTCCTTCTAATCCTTTCAAAAAGCGAGCAGCGGCTGCCTCTATTAAGTAATTAGGCCTCGTACAATATTCGCTGCATATTAACGAGTTTCTTGCCGCTCGCCGGGACGCCCTGGGAGTTATTCCCGGAGCTGGAAGACGCCAGGAAGATGATTCTTATCAATTCGCCACGAAGATTACGCTTTCGGAGCACGCCCGCCGGTTTCCACATAGTCACGCAATGCTGGACGATTTGCAGAAACGACGTGTAAAGTCTCGCGATGATGGGGATGGTAAATATACTCCAGGAGACGGTTCTATTCTGATTCAGCTGGGGCATTCTTGTTTTGAGCAGTGTTCGGAAAGTGTATTTTAAAATAACTTATTTACACTTACTTGGTTCAAAAAGTGAGTTATAGTTATAGTTATAGTTACTCATTTTTATATTAAAAGTAGCTCAGTTACAGTTGCTATTAAAATTGGGTGCAAAAATGTTATCTGCAAATTATTATAGTATTTAAAAAGTAACAGAGTTATATAGGTCAAAAACTAACTGAGTTACAGTTACAGTTGCTTGGTTCAAAAAGTAGCTGAGTTACAGTTACTTAGTGAAATAAGTACCTGAATTACAGTTACTTTGTTCGAAATGTAACTGAGTTACAATTACAGTCGCTTGGTTCAAAAAATAAGTAAGTTATAGTTACAGTTTCTGGGTTCAAAAAGTAGCTGAATTACAGTTACAGTTACTTAGTGCAATAAGTATCTGAATTACAGTTACTTGGTTCAAAAAGTAGCTGAGTTACAGTAACAGTTGCTTGGTTAAAAAAGTAGCTGAGTTACAGTTACTTAGTGCAATAAGTACCTGAATTACAGTTACTTGGTTCGAAATGTAACTGAGTTACAATTACAGTTGCTTGGTTCAAAAAGTAACTGAGTTACAGTTGCTTGGTTCAGAAAGTAACTGAGTTACAGTTACGTAGTGAAATAAGTACCTGAATTACAGTTACTTAGTTCGAAATGTAACTGAGTTACAATTACAGTTGCTTGGTTCAAAAAGTAACTGAGTTACAGTTACAGTTGCTTGGTTCAGAAAGTAACTGAGTTACAGTTACGTAGTGAAATAAGTACCTGAATTACAGTTACTTAGTTCGAAATGTAACTGAGTTAAAATTACAGTTGCTGGGTTCAAAAAGTAGCTGAAATATAGTTACTTAGTGCAATAAGTATCAGAATTACAATTACTTTATTCAAAACGTAGCTGAGTTAAAGTTATAGTTGCTTGGTTCAAAAAGTAACTGAGTTACAATTACAGTTGCTTGGTTCAAAAAATAAGTGTGTTATAGTTACAGTTGCTTGGTTAAAAAAGTATCTGAATTACAGTTACATTTACTTAGTTCAAGAAGTAACTGACTAACAGTTATTTGGTTCAAAAAGTAACTGAGTTACAGTTACAATTACTTGTTCCAAAAAAGTAACTGAGTTACAATTACAGTTACTTGATTCATAAAGTACCTGAATTACAGTTACTTGGTTAGTTAGTCGAGCTCTCAAGAATCACTACTTGCTCAGAGTTGCTTTCGTTCTCTCGCTCCAGAGATTCCCAGGACAGAGTACAAGAACCTGTAATCCTCACGTGACGAAGAGAACAAAATACACTAAATACATTTGTTTCTTCATCTTTTAAGGGGAAATGTGAGATTGGAAATGTTCTAAATTTAGAAGACAACGAAGTCTAGCTTCCATGTCTTAGGAGATTGCACCAAACTCCTTTGACCTTAGCATCTAGATAACACAAATAGTTGAGAAAAAAGTTGCAAATGTAGTTCTTTGTGAATGGGGTTGAAAATTTTATCGAGTTTCTAATGGCAGAGACACTACGACGAAGTGATACTAACTTGTAAATTGTGTACATTATAAATCCTGCAGTTTACAGGATACCCCGCTCACAAAACGCAATTTGCAATATTTGTCATATTTTAATGAATGGTTGAAGGAAGTAAAATATTTTTGGATCCGTCGGCACGTATGGCCACTTTGCGCTCTTCTATGTATACGGGGAAATATCCCCTTACCTATAGTCTTACCTGAGAGTTACAAAAGGGGTGTAAAAGTCCTTTGAGAATAGTTAAAACTGTAAGTTGACATTAGAACGGTAAGCTTTTTAAAAAATAATTAGATACATTTTTCTTTTTTAGGCCAGTCAACAAGTGATGAATTTTGGGCCCAATAAGGAAAAAAAACAGGGAAATCTGGAATAAATTGTATTATCTTGGTAGGACTTTTATTAAAACATACTAATTTTTCACCCTCTACCACCCAGGATTTGGCCGCCATCTTGAAAAAATGGCGCCCATAATCAGTGTCTTGCAAATATCTCGCTTGGAAATCATTTCATACCAAAACAGGTTATGATAAATATTAACCTACATAAAGTTTTCTACAAAAACGTGTATGTCCATGTTTCTTCCAGGATGCGCCATTTGGGAAATATATGAGCGTATAATTTCACATTGAGTTACAGTGTCACCTAGGCAAATTAAGTACCCCATTCTGTCCTAGGTTCACCTATACAATCATTCTTGAAACCAAAACATATTTATTTCTATTTCGGTAATTTTAACTGGCTTATCTACCTCTTTGGCTGATCGCAACGATGAGATTGAATTATGAAATGCATAATGACACGCCGATGCCTTCGAAGCTATGGATTCTTTCTATGCTAACCACTGCGCCAAGGAAAGTCGGCTCCAGAACATATTATACATAATATTGTTTCCTTTCGCGATTCCCTGGTGGTTGGAGGTCATAATTTATTAACCGAACTGCAATCCATAATTCGAGCTTAGAGTTCACGGCGACCTGTACACATGACGTCACGCGGACTGCAGCATGCTAAAATTGAGGACTTATACTCGATTCTGACTCCTTTAGAAAACACACACCCTGTTCAGTCATGATGACGAGGGAACATACGCGCAGACCAAGCACTCAACAAGAAGCCATGTGTGCACATGATACCCTAATCAAACACCAGCAGAGATTGTATATTACACCGTGATACCCTCAGGATCAAACAGAACGTGTCTGAGTTTACTTTAGCAGGTGAAGAGTTTCTTTTCTGATGATACTCGATTCGAGCTGCCCTTCGCATTTGCATATTCTCGCTTTCCCCCGTCCACCATAACGTTTTAACTCATCCACTAGAATTTAATAATCACGGAGTATGCATATTCAAATAAGAGAAACATTAGACAAAATAGGCAAGTTTATTATCTCAGGGATACTTGGAAATTATTGCATTAATATCTCATTTGTGTAATTTGTGATTGCCAAATTTGATAATAAACTAGACATCCAGAACATCGAAATTTCAAAACAAATATAATTATATTCCCCTTGTGCATGTTAAATATATTTTTGTACTTGAACTTAACTGGAAACGCGTAGGTAACATTGAAATCTCCCTGTATTTCGCTATGTAAACAGGTAGTGTACTGTTATAACTGAGTTACAAGTAACAGTTACTTTTTAGGAATTCTAACTGAAACTGGCTTCCTTTAAAAGTAAGTACCTGTAACTGTAACAGTTACTTCTTTGCAGTAAAAGTAACATTATCAACAGTTACTTTGCAACACTCAAAATTTTAACAAAAAATTGTAACGTGTTTCCAACAATGTGCCTTCTCTGGATGCTAAGGTGAAACAATTTTCATGGAATCACTTAAGCAAGGAAGCTAGGTTTCGTTGCATGTAAAATTTAAAACATTCACGCTATATTGCAATTCGTCATTTGTTGTTGTTGTTGTTGTTGAGTTGGTGTTTTAAATCAACTTTATGCACAGTAAGGCTAATAGGGACTGGACCTACATTTCGCCATTTCTATTTGTGCTCTAAGACTTCAGTGCTTTGGATGGATTGCTTCATTTATTTTGAACGTTGTACTCTTGATAGAAAGAATTCATTGTCGAGGAATGAATCTTGTTGATCTTGGAACGCAATTGCCTTTAAGCATTGAATTGAATGTTTACTTTTCTCATAAAAAGTCATAATTTATTAGTGAATGAGCTCTCTTGTTGAATAAGAGAAAGTGCTAATACTACTGTATATGCCTACATGAAAAGGGTAAAATGAAATGAATATTCATTCAAGCAAAGATAACTCCTTGTTCTATCATTTATTTTTTGCAATAATATAAGTATATGATAGCTTATATTAAACACTATGAACATAAATAAAACACATGTAAGTCTTCATATATTTATTTTATTACAAGTAATGATTATGCATTGTATGTAATATTTGCAACAAAATTTAAAGCACAATGTACTTGTAAGTGTGTAACTTAGACGTATCTGAAGTAAGGAAGGTAGTGCAGTGTAATGATTTTACTATGTGTCGTACACCGCAGCACAACGTCGTGAGTTTCAGATTAGTATTTTGTTTTTACGTTTTCGGATGTTTTGTTTATAATCACTCGCTTTGTTGTGTTTGTGGTGGATTTTAGAGGTCTTAACGTGTATCGCCGGCGACGTTACCATACGTGAAATTTCAATGTCGTTAAAGCAGCAGACAATTTTCACGGAACCTGCTTCCCTGCCTGCGTTCCCCTTGCAGCCACCACGCCTATTGTGTCAGTCAGAGCACGCACACATGTGTCCGCGTCAATGGTCGCAACTATACTGCTCGTATTTCCAACTGGTGGCTGGGACATAGCGAATCAGCAATCGGTTGAATTTTTTTCGACTGACATCGGGCATTCTCGTATCACAAGACACCGAATGTTGATGGCGGGGTGAAACAAATGAAAGTTAGATGCCCAGCACATACAGAGCACTAAATGTATCATATCGATTGATGCATGAGAATGCATCGATTGATACTAAAGTGTGTTTTGTAGCTTCTTCGAAGAATCAGATTCACATTTAATGCATTTTGGTGCATTTTTGTATGTCATAAAAGAAACACCAAAGTGCATAATTTGATTCAAGTGAGAATTTCCTTCAGTCGAGATGCACTTTAATGCATCAACTGATGCGTTTTGATGCACCAGCATGAATCTTTTTTGATGATTCACTTAAACGATTCGTCTGAGCTACACAAAGTCTGTAGCTCAGACCAAACGTTTAAGTGCATCATCCAAAAAGATGCAGGAAGGTGCATCAAGGTGCATCAACTGATGCATTAAAGTGCATCTCGACTGAAATAAATCCTCACTTGAATCAAATGATGCACTTTGGTGTTTCCTTCACGACATAAAAAATGCACCAAAATGCATCAAATGTGCATCTGATCCTTCGAAGAAGCTACAAAACACACTTTAGTGCATCAATCGATGCATTATGGTGAATCAATCCATATGATGCAGTTAGTTCTCTGTGTGCATGTTGCCAAACGAAATACAAGAGTTGATCAGCGCTGTTACTGGGTAAAAGTTGTACAGTACGCAAAGCACGGAAAATTAGTACACAAAACACTCAAACACTGTTCAAGAAAGCTTATGAAAACAACTGACAAAAACAGACGTACACCTTGCAACGTTGTAACGAGAGAGCGATGTTATCCCTACAGTTTTTAGTTCGCAACTGAGGTCATCAAGGCACACAACCCCATAAGACCATTGGTGGAGAGATAGAGCTATGTAGCAAAAGTTAGTTCAGCCGCCAGTTTCTGTTTGAATAGTCCAGGGGAAAACCTGACGAGTCACAATTTCCTATTTTTACAAGATAACCAATTAAAAATTTCAAGACTGACAGGTACACCAAGTTTAAACTTTCTCATTAATCAGGACTTGTCCAGTTTTTCGTCTGTACAGTAAACCATACAAAACTACGAGTACACTGACGGAGAGATATTTAATGCCAGCAAATCGATAAGATTGTCACGTGCCAGTTCCGACGACACAATGAAAAATGCAAGGAAGAACTGTTTCCCGAGAGCAACGATAGATGGCAGCACACCATATAAAGAAGAGCAGAGTTCATTGTAAAAACTAGGAGAGGAGAAGAGTGATTATATATATTATAGTAAATGCAAAATACATAAAGGAAGAGATTAAAAATTATAGAAGGAGTGAATAAAATGGTGTAAATAGCCAATTAAGATAATTAAGAATATTATCGTATATGAAACAATCAGGAAAGTAAATAAGTGAGCAAATGAATTCAGAAATGTATCTCCTTTCTGATCCTAGTGATCAAAATTTGATTTAATACATCTGACTTGGAGAACATCGTCAGCTTTTGTATTTGTCCGTCCCTCGGTGGCGCTGTGTCAAATTAGACGCCCCGAAGCACTTACGGTTGCGCTCCTTATTAGACGCACTGGGCCATAAGCAGCGCTTGCTGTTAGTGATCCTGGGCTATCCCCCTTTTGGTCATTACATAGGAGGTGGCGCTACTGTCAGTTTAGACGCCCCTAATCTTTCTATAAGTATAGCTTGTGTTGTTTGTATAATGCCAAAGAAGCGGGGAAAGCTAGCGCATATATTTAATAAATAAGATTACGCTTTAAAAGGAAAGAAAAGAAGCTTTTCACTAATCAACGATAGAAAGGAAGAATAAGCCTTTTCCCAAAATAGAAGGAAGAGAAGAAGAAGAAGCCTTTTTCCCAAAAATTACTAGAAGAAAGAAGAATAAGATTTCCTTTCAATTATTCATATATGTATAAGAAGAATATAACCGACGTAAATTTGGAATCAGCATATATATATATTTCAATGTATATACAAGCTTCGCTATATATTTTCTCTGTATTGTGTACAGTTTTCAGAATATAGATCCGCATTTAACTATATCCTCTTGGCTATAAAACGCTTTCTTATTTGGATTCTCGAATAAAGAACCTATCCCCTGAGATTAAGATATATGTAGCCGTGGTATAAGTTTATTTTAAGAAGTGCACTAGAGGGACGTTGCACAAGTGGCGACCAACGTTGCGTCTAGCAGAATTGTGAATAAGAAAGCAAAGAGAGAGAACTCGAAGATAAATAAATAAATATAATAAAGTAGAGGACGAGAACGGAGAAACTACAGTGAAGGAAAAACAAGAGAAAATAGAAGAAATGACCGTGATGGAAATGTGCCAGAAGTTATTGATGAAGATGGAAGAGTACAATAAAACATGCGAAGAGTACAATAGAGGGATGACAGAGATGCTTGACGAAAGGAATAGAAAGGTAGAAGAGCACCACAGAAGGATGTTGGGATTGTTTGACAAAAGAGAGAGAATAATAGAAGGAACAATGCTGTCGATCGAGAGTACGAGTTTAGATATGAATAGAAGAAGCGAAGATGAGGTTTCAGAGATTAGAGAAGTAAATGAACGAAAAATGAAAGTCCGGAAAGACAATTGGGGAAAGCGATTCTCAGAAAGTTCCAATGACGAGCATGACAGCAAGATAGAAGATGTAGCTATAAAGTTACGAGAAGAAAACACTCAGGAACTTAAAGAAATCAAAGAAGAGACAGATAAGAAAATAGAAGAAGAAAGAGGAATAGAAAGGGAGGAAAAATTTAGTTTTCAATACAGTAATGAAGAAATCCATGTCGAAATGAAGATGAAAGAAGAAAGTTCCAGTGACGAGTCTCTGACGGAGGAAGAAAAGAAGCATACGCCTAACCGAAGATTTAAACAAAGAAGGAAGAAAAGTAAAATGAGATTTAGATATATCCACGTAAAGACATGGAAGAAGAAGAAGATAAAGAAATGAAAAATAGAAAATAACCTGAAGAAAGTTAATAATATGCTAAAAAGGGTCGACATAGATCAAATGGATTTTGATGCTACTTCGCCAAAGAGAAGGAAGAAGAAGACGAAACGGAAAAGACAAGGAGAGCATGCATTTGATGAAGATGTAGAACATAAGAAGAAGTCTTGGCAGAAACCAAATTGGAAGAAGAGAGAAATGAAAGTACTTTCGTTAGTGGAAGAAAGTTGGAAGAGGAGGAAAAAGGATCTTGAGAAGAATAGAAAAGAAAATAGAAGAAAGAAAAGAAAAAGAGGAAGAGAAAAAGAAAACTAGATAGTGACAAGCAACGAGTATTTGAAAGAATTGGAAGAAACGAATAAGACTGACTAGTGCAAAGGAAGGAGATGTTATGAATTATAGACTGGCAGCGAACGTTTCTAGAATTAATAAAATGTCTTAAAGGGTTCCAGTTCACCAGAAGAAAAATTCGTGGAATTATTAGCTTGGGCAAATATTAATGATCTATTTGAAAGAAGAAAATTTTAGTTCTTTAATGTTAGTTCCTGTAAAAAGATATATAATACCCATCGTTGGAGGAAAATCTATTTAGCAAATGATATCTTAGGAAAGAATAATAAGTTCTAATTTATATCACCACCCCATTGAACAATGAGACTGATAGTGAAAGATCAAACCTGTAAAAGGAAAGATGCCAAAGAAAGTAATATGGAAAATAGAAATCAACTTTTCAATTGTACGGACAGAAGAACGAAGAAGATAGAACAGTTAGGCACAGAAGGAAGTTAATTATGAAGAAAACTCTAAGGAAAAAGGAGAAGAAAATATGAAAGAAGATCAAATAGTATCAGTAAAATGTATGCTTGTTAAGCTTAGACGATTAAAAGTCATCGTGTATTTAGAAAAGTGCAAAAGAAATGGGTTGTAATCCCAGAAGTTAATAAATAATCGGTTGTATTCCGAGAATTGAGTTGTAATCCCAGAAAATATATATAGATACATGCTGATATGAAATTAAGGCTAATGTGAAGAATTATTGTAGCTGATAAAAACACGTAGAAGATAGAACTTAGAGAAGAAAGAGATTTCTTTGAAACGGAAAAATCTGAGCTAACTGATAATCTGTAGAGAGATTGCTGAAAGAAGAAAAGGGTGAAACAAAATTTACTTTTTTGGCAGGCCATCGTCAGGTAAAGACTATCTTGGAGAGATTAGACGAGCAGACTTGCAGGAGATGAACTATTGAAGAATTATATTTTGTATTTTAAAATAACTTGAGAGGTCACGAATATTTCCGGAACGTGGTGATAAGATATCTAGAAACGAAAATAGAAAGAAGAGAGAAATAGAGAGATGAGGAAAAATGCTGAATGCCAGGAGATATAATTGCAGAGAGAAAGTGAAAAGGAATGTAAGCAGTAGAAATGAGAGTCAATGAGAAGATTCAAATGAGATGTAGAGAAAGTGGAAAAATTTATCTATTTCCAAAAGAATTCTTCAAATAGAGAAATTTTTCATCCTCAAGGAATGGGATATTGTGTCACGTGCCAGTTCCGACGACACAATGAAAAATGCAAGGAAGAACTGTTTCCCGAGAGCAACGATAGATGGCAGCACGCCATATAAAGACGAGCAGAGTTCATTGTAGAAACTACGAGAGGAGAAGAGTGATTATATATATTATAGTAAATGCAAAATACATAAAGGAAGAGTTTAAAAATTATAGAAGGAGTGAATAAAATGTTGTAAATAGCCAATTAAGATAATTAAGAATATGATCGTATATGAAACAATCAGGAAAGTAAATAAGTGAGCAAATGAATTCAGAAATGTATCTCCTTTCTGATCCTAGTGATCAAAATTTGATTTAATACATCTGACTTGGAGAACATCGTCAGCTTTTGTATTTGTCCGTCCCTCGGTGGCGCGGTGTCAAATTAGATGCCCCGAAGCACTTACGGTTGCGCTCCTTATTAGACGCACTGGGCCATAGGCAGCGCTTGCTGTTAGCGATCCTGGGCTATCCCCCTTTTGGTCATTACATAGGATGTGGCGCTACTGTCAGTTTAGACGCCCCTAATCTTTCTATAAGTATAGCTTGTGTTGTTTGTATAATGCCAAAGAAGCGGGGAAAGCGAGCGCATATATATAATAAATAAGATTACGCTCTAAAAAGAAAGAAAATGAATTAGAAGAAAGAAAAAGAATTAGAAGCTTTTCACTAATCAACGATAGAAAGGAAGAATAAGCCTTTCCCAAAATAGAAGGAACAAAAGAAGAAGTAGCCTTTTCCCAAAATAGAAGGAAGAAAAGAAGAAGAAGCCTTCTCTCCAAAATTACGAGAAGAAAGAAGAATAAGATTTCCTCTCAATTATTCATATATATATAAGAAGAATATAACTGACGTAAATTTGGAATCAGCATATATATTTCAATGTATATACAAGCTTCGCTATATATTTTCTCTGTATTGTGTACAGTTTTCAGAATATAGATCCGCATTTAACTATATCCTCTTGGGTCTAAAACGCTTTCTTATTTGGAATTCTCGAATAAAGAACTTATCCCCTGAGATTAAGATATCTGTAGCCGTGGTATAAGTTTATTTTAAGAAGTGCACTAGAGGGGCGTTGCAAGATTGGACTTCTCAGATTTTTGGATCATCTGATAATAGTTCTGCTTCCCTCGGGCTGTCTCAACCAGGTGCCACAACTGCATAACAATCAAGATTTGGATGTTAATCACATGCTGTCCTTTAGATTGCTCCATTTGCCCAACAAACAAAGGATAAGCACAGCAATTAAGGCCAATAATTACAATACCAAATTGTCCCGGATGTTTGGTTTGGCAACAATTGCTACACACGTGATAAGGATCAAGAAACTTTAGATGACACTACTACTCGTACATAAACAAAATATCGCCCCTAAACCATGTTATGAGAATAACTCATTACGCGTATATTATTTTTCGTCATATGATTAGCCTACATATAGAGACTGTTAACCTAACTTTAGTATGAGTAATGAGAATTTAACTGTGAAGTGGATTTAACATTTTTGAAACGGTTTCTAAAGTTACAATTTTTTCTTTAAAGCACATTTTCCTACATTTCCTTTAAAGAAGTGTAGTAAATTTCATGCTAATCAGTACTTGTATTCGAGTTGAAAGGGAAAAGGCGAGAATTTCGCCATCTAATTTTTATTTCCTAAGTTATTCGTATTCATTTAAAATAAATCCTCAGCTGGGGACATTAAGTTTCCTATCTATGAATAATGAAGCAGTGTCAAAACTTGATATTTATAATGAAGTGTTTTTAGCAGCGCCATAATCTGCGATCTAAGAATGGCGACAGTATTTCATGGAATTTTTTTCCGACATACATCTTAATCAGCTTGTACACTACATACGCTATAACTAGTTCTGCACTGGTTTAACTAATTTAACATTAGCGTTGATTCATCATTAGCCCTACATATGTATTGCATCAAGGAAGTAAGGTTAGGCCTACATGTTTGTCTTTGCGTCTGTTAAGACAATATGAACCAGATATTTGGTCTTATAATAAATCTTATATATAATAAAGCATTTCGTAAATAATTTATATAGGAAGCTTACTAAACCAAATATATATATATATATATATATATATATATATATATATATATATATATATATATATATATATATATGTTGACTATTTTGAAATACATTGTTTTTAGGGGTAGTTATAGAGTAGTTGCTGAAATTACACAGGGATTAAGAGGGACTAGACCTACAGTTCATCCATCCGTATAAATCTCGAAGCCATCACTTTGCAACTTTATGCACTGTATTTTCTTTCTGGAATTATTATTATGATTATTGTTATTCCTATTGCTATTGAAAGCGTTTTCGCACCGCCTCGCATCATCCTGGTGCTGCCTATTGGAGTGTCTGAACTTTCCCGGTCACCTGATAAGTGGAAAAGTGTAACACTAGGAACTATTTTGAATTATTTGAATTAATTAATTATTTATTATTTCTAATTATATGTTTGTTGATGTTCGTTCTTATAATAATTACTTTGAATTTTCCTGCATTGAGTAGATCAACAGTGAAAAATATATTCAATACGCAAAATAAATGTATGCACTTTCTCTGGTGCTTTCCTCAATTCAAACCACGATCGAGATTAGCTTTAACGTCATTGTTGATAAGTAATTTCCATTAATGCGCAATGGTTTTATTTAAGAAAAGTTTCCTTCTTACAAAACAGCAAAAATATCTATTCACAGATGTATTCACATGTAGTAAATAGTCAACGGTCAAATAAAATGGAAGAGGGAAAATGTATGAAAACCAGTATCGACGGTTGAATAAATGTGAGAAGAGGCAGGCCGATATGGAAGTCACATTCTGTATACCCCTAAATGCGATACAAAAATATATGTTTGGGGCAAAAGAGGATCTGCTTACAGTAGAACCCAGATTTTACGTTTACGGCTTTTACATTTTCCTACATTATGCATTCAATTATTATTATTAATAATTATTAGTTCAGCACAGGTCACACATACCAATTATGTTGAACGTAATATACTCCACACTAGAAAAGAAAATACCAAATGAACATATATATATATATATATATATATATATATATATATTGATCCGCTAGATGAAAGAAACTGTAGTTATGAATATAACGCCGTTGCTTTGGAATCATCGGGTTCCTGGTTCGGTAGCCGGTGGAGGCACATAGTGGTCCAAATTTCACTTTAAACTGTAAGTCAAGTGCCAGTTATTCTATCTGCGCACAAAGTGGACTTAAAGACTCAAATTTCACTGTCCTGAGCTCTACAAGCACCAACATGTGGTTTTAAGAAATTCAAATGAAGCTTTCCCATCATACATCTGCCATTTATCATCGTTTGGTAAGACATTTGTATTTCTTTCTCTTGTAGTGCTTGAATAAAATAGAAACTGCAAAGAAGACTATCTACTTGTTTACTTTGTTGTGTTTCAACTAACAACTTTCTCGCAATACAAGGCAGTAGATTTCACACCCACTAGAATCAATTCAAAATACTCTCGACTGCTTCTTTAACTGGGGGACAAGATTCCATGACGACATATAAACTCCAGTAAGACTTCAATACAAATATTTGAATGTGCATATTATTTTCAATGTGGGTAGAAATTTGTCTGAGCAACACCTAGTAATGGACACAGCTATTATTTTATTCATAGTACTTGAAATAAGTTATTTGCCTTCAAGTCCTGAACATCAAAATAGTGCCGTATAGTATTTATAGTATTGCGTTTCTATGGTGGAACGTCAATGTACAGTCACGCACATTTCCGAGTAGTAAGCTCACCATGATTTTCAATGACGACAGGTTTCCCCGATGGCGTAGTGTTAACGCCGTCGCCTTGAAATCAAGAGGAAACGAGTTTGATATCTGGTGAAGACACATAGTGGCTCAAATTTCAATTTAAACTTTTGGTCCAGTCCAAATTAGTCTTTCTGTGTATAAAGGTGACTAAAGAAAAACAAGGTCCAATGGCGTCGTTACAACTTTGAAGTGATGATTGCATGTCGACACTATTAAGACAGTTCTATTGCAGCTAATTAATTTCTACATGCGACAGTGTCTTCAAACCAAAAATACTTTTTCTTGGAGACTGAAATCTTGAAACTTAATCGCATCCTTTAGACAGGAGGCCTCCGCGATGGCGCAGTGGTAGCGTCCTCGTCTTGTAATCAAGGGGTCCCGGTTTCGATACCCGGTGGAGGCACATAGTGGTTCAGAGCTCACTTTAAACTGTAGGTCCAGTCCCGATTAGCCTTACTGTGCATAAAAGTGGACTAAAATCACCAAATCAATCAATCAATCAGGACTATTGCTGCATAATCAAGACGTACCAAGTTTGACTAAATGTGGATATTTATGGTTAGAATTCCCCGTGACTAATTCCCCTGCCGAATGGAATAAGAGACGCTATTTACGAGTCTCATAATTCATCTTTGTAGTTTCCAGAATGTAAGAGACTGTCACTGTAATTGATTTTCCACCTACAAAACTATAACGAGATTTTACGTCCAGAACTACACGGTCAATATGCCTGAAATTTGAATAATAATATGGTAAAATCCTAAATATACTGTGGTTATTATTATAGAAATTGTAAGTAGAAATCTTGAAACAGTTGTGCTTGCGTTTTCGACATTGTGAAGCACACGCGCAGTTTGTACGTGCTATCATTTCGCTATTACGAATTGTATGCACTGCGTTATTGGTCCAAAACTTTGTTTAACTCACCTTCAAATGAAGAGGAAGCACTTGAATAAAGAGGAATTTCATCGATTACCATACCAATTGTTATTCTTTTCAGACAATCAAGTTTCAAACGGGGAATGTAAATTGAATGTGAAATTGGCGCTCTATAGTTTACGGAAACTTTTGGTATCTTTTTAAACGGCATCATTTGAAAACTATCATATTTTAAATATCGAAATTACCAATGGTTAGAACAAAGGTTCGTTGAAATGACGGAGAGATCCTTGAGGGATATATTTTCACTGCTAAATAACGTTTAGTATTAATTCAAAATAATTTCCATTGCCTTTCTTGCAAAACTATCAGAGAATAATTGAATTAAAATTTCCCTGTACGGTCACCGTCAATAAAAATGGGACACCTATATATTGAAATACTCGCTTCCATGCAATGCGTTATGTGTGTTTGGTAACTCTAGGTCCGTAAGAGGATTTTAGTATCAAAGTTTCAATAGAAACTTCTACCACCGGCGTAGATCTAGGCAACACACATAACGCCTTGCATGGAAGCCAGTATTTCAGGATATAGGTGTCCCATTTCTTTCGCCGGTGACTGTACTAGCGACTTCCCCACCTCTCTAGTTGTAACTGTACGACTTTACACGTACATTCAGTAAATGCTATACACCCTTACAGTTCATCGCATCATGGCACAAACTTCTATTTTCGACATAAGCTTAAGGAGAGTGACACGTGCCAAGCGATAGTCAAAGTTGAACAACAATAAACTTGGCAACCATGGGCGTAACTTGGGACCTAACTTTGAGGGGCAGAATCAAACTGGACCTAATTTTGAGAGTGGAGAATTAAACTGGGCCTAATTTTGAGGAAGCAAAATTAAACTGGGCCTAATTTTGAGGGGGTGGAATCAGACTTGCGGCCTAATTTAGAGGGACAGAATAAAACTAGGCATTATTTTGAGGGGACAGAATCAAACTGGACCTAATTTTGAGAGGGAAGAATCAAATTGGACCTAATTTTGAGGGTGCAAAATTAAACTGGGCCTAATTTTGAGAGGGCAGAATCAAACTTGGGGCTTAACTTTGGGGCAAAATAATCAAAAAGTTTTCCATCCCATAAAAACAGCATCCAGGATTATTTGCTAAATAACTGTGACGTTTGCGAAATTACAAATATTACTGTTTATTACATTGCTCCTCAGGTACCCTAACTTGTAAATTTTAATGAACCCGAATTTTTGGGGGGAGGAAGCGCCCCCCTTGCCCCTGCCAAGTTACGCCTATGTTGGCAACAATTAATATGTTTCAGAGGGAACGGGTTTATTGTCCAACAATGATACATATTTTCGAACTGCGAAATAACAATAGTGAGGTTAACTATGAAATTAATTGTGTATAATATCACTACGTAAAAGTTTGTTGGGGAGGGGAAAGTATTACCCAATATACTGAGGCGGTAGGAAGTATATAATATCAATCTATTCTATGTCTAACTACGTATCAAGCGTTATCTAAAGGCCTACTGCTACTGTAACTATTGAATCTACGTGGTATTAACTAATAAAAAAAAGATCTACTAAAGTAAATAGTCATGGAATCATATTTACATGTTGTTTCAAAGATCACGCCCTGAAACTCGGTTTCCTCTTCTTAGTGAGATGACAACATTACGTCTCCCACGTGCTTAAGTAAGTCTTGGACCTTTACCAATTCATTGTAGAGAGAGAGAGAGAGAACCAGGAATCGGTTTACACATATGTCGAAAGCACAACAAAGGCACACTCAGACACTTGGTCGTCGACAACGATACTCTTTTGACTTATCCGCGACGGTTCCTGGTGATTTCTTTAGGAGCAATAAGCCCAAGGGGCTTTCCATTACTGGCTCGTCCTCGCAGGCTAACGGGGGAGTAACGGGCGTGCGGAAAATGTGGACTAGTGGAGCATGCGTTCCGTTGCAAGGATATGACACGCGTGTGTGCGTCGACGCACGTACTGCTTTTCTAACTTTCCCTGCTGGAAAACTCACCGGTGCGATCAGCTGGGACTTGTCCGGACTTGCACGACGCAACGCGAAGACCCGGGTGAAATGGGAAACCGGGTTACGGTGCTTGTTGAAGGGGGAGGTGAGAAAGGGTGGGACCGATAAAGCCTACAGACGAGGTGAGGCTGGTAAAGAAGCTTATCTCGTGTCGAAATCTTGAAGCTTGAGTTTTATGTCCCTTGAACACACCCCTGTTTAGTCTATCCGGACCAGCTAGGCAAGATCGATATTGAAGGGTGTAGCCTTTTGGTCCTCAAACACCAAGGAACGTACGCGTGCTTATAAGTGCACTGCAACAGTCGGGTCCTCTTGTGCAAGAAACGTACCGCCCTGCTATATGATAGCAGCCTCCTATGTTTTCAGAAGAAAATATCGGCGATTAGAGACAGCGCCACCGGTGAAGGAGCACACCCAAAGAAGACAGTAGGTTAGTGAGACGAGAAGACAGAAAGACAAACAGGCACACGTAGCCGAAAGAAACGGAGCACAAGAAGCCGCGTTGAATGTTGCAACGAGTACCCACGCACACAGACTCAGGAGCTGTACCGCGCGCGTTGGGGGAAAGATGGGCAGAAGGGCCGCGGAGGGAGGAATAAAGGGCCGGGAGGCGTTTGCGCGCGCTCGGAACGGGCCCTTACGAACGGGGCCAATTCAACCTCCACCCACGAACCGACACGAGCTGGGCAAAATTCCGTCGTGTCCCACCCACATCGGAAGTTGGCGTACGCTGCAGAATGACGTTGGGCGAGGCAAAAAAACAAACTATCTTGCACTACTTTGGCGGGCAGATAGATAATGTAATGATACATTCTCGCGTAAGAGTTCGTAAATTCTGTGGACTTCAGCCAGGAACCTCCCCCTCCTATCAACCTAGACCTTTTAAGCATGCATAGGAGTGGCAGAGTTGATTTTCAGGGAGACCATTAATTTAAATTATGTCAAGGTTCATTATGAGCCACAATCACTACTGTCAATTAAGTCAATTATGCAAACGATGGTCATATTCTATGAAGACGGTTCATCCACTGTCCTATCCGTTCTGTTACACTCACAGGGGAAGGGGTTAATGACGATCAAATCCCTCAAAATTGGTCCAGCTCTATGCTATGTCTTCATCACATGAAATACATCAAGTTTATTTTCCAAAGTTTTTCTTGCAGCTGAGAAAACACTGTGGTGAAATGACACAAACAATGTTTCAGAAAGTCCACAGCACATTTTAGTCAACGTATAAACCCAGATGTGTTGTATCGTTGATTACAATAATTTATCTGTAGTATTTTAACACAACCGAGGTTAACGTTGGAGAAAATATGGTGTGGACCTTCTGGCACCATTGTCTGTCCTTTTAACACCAAAATTTTTACACTTTACCTTCGAAAGCGTTGGTCGGTTTCTATCAAATGCCATAACAGATCAGTTGTACGAGGTGTCTAGCTTATATGAACATTTCAGCTCAAAACATGTAAATTTTCGGTATTTACCGCCGCACAAAATGTGTTGCTTCCATCCATTTGTCATTTAAAACTAGAATTTCCATTAAAGTAACGTTTCTTGAACCTTTTCATGTAAAGTTCCATAAACAGTTTGGTTTGAGTTGATGTTTTAAGTCCACTTTGTGTTAGTAAGGATAATCGGGACTGGATCTACATTTTAAAGTGGAATCCGAAGCACTATGAGCCTCCACCGGGTATCGAACCCGGGACCCCTTGATTACAAGGCGACGACGCTACCACTGCGCCATCGGGGAGCCCGTAGTTCCATAAACAGTAAGTCTTCTTGTGTGTATATTTAACATGAGAACGAGGAGGAAACAAAAAGTTTGCAATGATATACATTTTACTCAGTGCAGGAATCTTTTGAAATATATTTAATTATAACAATACACTTAAAATGTTGTTGCTAAGCTTGGTACATATTGTTAGCTTGACAATGGTCAGATGAGGAGTGTATCTCATGATGAAAGAAAATATTCCATTATTGCCAGTAGGGTGTATAAAAATCATGATTTTCTAAAAAAAAATCATGTTTGTTGATTTTTTATTTAAATTGATATTTTCTTTTCTTAAAAAAACACGCGTAAAATTGCTTTATGTTTTTTGGCATCATACATATAACTTTGTATGTTTATAATAGAAGGGCTTTTTCTAGTAAAGGGCCCTGTAAAATATTTGAACAGTTTGATTAAAGCAAATTAAAAAATATTTGTAAACATACATTTTTCTGTTTCTGACACTGTACCTACTATGGAAATGTTTGTCGATTGTGTTAATGAAACTGTAATAATTTCAGTACTTTTCTTCCAATGAAAATATGTCATTCAAGATATACTCTACAATTGTGACTTAAAATATTAACTTATAATATTTTTATAGTCTTCGTAACTGCATTTTGAAATTTTTTTAATGATAGTTTGAAAAATATCAGCTGCCATGCTTATTTACATTTTAATGATATTGACACTATTTATGGTTTAACATGATTAGTATCTTGTATATTTTTCTTACAAAATGTTTACTAATTTTGACTAAAAATTATTGAATTTTAAATCAAGATAAATTTAAGTGTTTTTACAGTTTACATATCCTTTCGTATGAGCCTCACCCCATCAGTACATATTTCTTTTCGTTTTCTAGAGCCTAGTAAACACCATTAAATGATCACGGGATTAATGTGCTTTCACCAAAAGTGACTCTGATATCTGCAAAATCCTTATGTACATTATTCTATAAATTATTTATTTCAATTACGATTTAAATCAACCTGATTTATATGAATCCACCTTGATTGCCAGATCCTTGAGCCTTGGGAGAAAATCCGTCCCGGTACAGGAAAAAGGTGGAAAAAGAAAGCTCATATTTCATAATGTATTAATAATAGGAATATGTCCTTAATATTTAGAGGCAATTAACATAGAAAGCGTCCCTTGTTGGCAAGCACCTGCTGAACTGCACAATCTATTTTAATGTCTCAGAATAATTACACCAATAAAACCACTACTATCATGTGGCATGTTTGGGAATAAGAAAATATCTCCATGTTTGGTAGTGAGAAACGATTTAGAAGATGAAAGATTAATGTTTAGTTAGCATGATGATAAATAGCATGCAATGTTAATGGTACATTATTTATTATCTTGTGCTTTAGATTATAAGTATTCTAACACTATGTTTCAGAAGAGGACCTTTCCTCTCGTCTTCAAACGAAGTCTCGTTTTGGATCATTCCTATGAAGGCAATAAGAGGAAAATCCTATGAGTTATCCTAGTGTAGCAAATAAAATAAATAGTTGCACAAATGGACCAAAAATTAGTGCAGAATTCTGGGGGCCCGGTGAAGCAATTCAGCCCCACGGGGTAAGAAAATGACAATCCACAACAAGGTACTTTTGAGAAAAAGGCGATTCAATATTTGAGAAATTCTTTAATTTCGCAGATGGGCCAATCCATGACAAAATTATCCTACCACTCAAAAAGTAAAATTAGTCCAAATACTATTTAAACAGCACTAAACTTAAACTTTAGCTTTAGCTTAGTGCGGGACACTAAATAGTTACTAATTTCACATGTCCTTAAATGGCTTTAAGAATTCAGATTAACAAAGAGAAGTGGAAAATGTGATAAAGGTTGTCTTTTTACATTAAGAATTGCGTGTATAAGGAATGCTCAATAAATTTGGTTATTTTTAAAATTTATAAGCTGAGAAGGTTCTTTCCCCTTTAATATTGTTCAGTTAAAGTATTAGGTGAGTAATATGATATTAAAGTGAGTTAATTAATAAGGTATTCACACAGGTCACACCCGGAACTTTTTAAAAAATGAATAACAGTAAAAATAAAAATGTTTTCACTGGAATAAAAGACATGAGATGAATGGTTGCAATCTACATTTCCCCCCCAAAAATATGATGTATAAAAATGTTGTAAAAATAAACAGAGTTTTCAAGTTTTGTGGTGGTAGGTGAAGCTTTTACCGCCGTGCGAGTCACACTCGGAACTCCAGTTATTCTTGAATATTGCCCAAAAACAACGTTGTTCACAGACCTCACTCTTCAGGACAGTAACAATGTCATCATTCTGAAATTATAATGATGATATGGATTAGCTCAATGTCTTTGTTCACAAAATATTTAGATTTGAAGCGTGTGATTGTCACACCCGGTGCTCATGGATTGGCCCAGATACCATTTAAATGTCTTGAAACAATGATTTAGACATAAAATAAACTTTAAATGATCACATAATACATAATCTGTGTATTACAGCAACAAAATAGTTTCAAATAAAATAATTTTGGAGACAAATTGTACAAAACATTAGATGTGGCTTCCCATTTTCTTCCACCCAACTGTTGTTTGCCATAGTTTTTTGCAACATTTAATAGAATAGTTATGCATGATAAGGTGAAATTCAGAACACACAAGTGAATAATTTAGGTTAGGTTTTATTTCAAAAAGTGCTTAATACAACACAAATGCTTTATCTTAGAATTTAAAGAATTCGTGTAAATCAGTCTCATAGAGGAGCAATTATATGAATTTTGAAGGTCAAAATTGCCAAGTTTCCTAAACTCCGTAAAAAGCTTTTCTCTTTGATTAGCTGGCAGTTCTTGAAACAATGCTTAGGGCACACACAATTTTCACCAGGAGCAGCAGCTTTCATTTTGTTTGCAGTTGCAACGACCCAAGTTATGTCGTATCAAAAGACTTATTAGTTCTCTGTTTATTTTATATACATGTTCGTTTGAATCAGTTTTATCACACGTATAGGATGGTCTGTATGGTCATAGAAGATATCTAGTGTTATCACACATTTAAGTATGATAATTTTCTGTGAGAGGTTGGAAACTCCGCAAAAATAAGCGAGTTGGTAACGATGGAAAAATATAGAGATTTTTTTCTGTGGGGGTTAAAAACAAATGAAAGATTACATTAATATAAGTCTAAGTTTGTGTTACTTCAAGGCTTTATATGAGTAATCTTGTGACTATTTCTTGTTTCTAATCTTGAAAATAGCAAGCAGGAATTTAATTGAAAGATTTGCCTCTGCAAGGCTTATGTAAAGTAAGTAATCTCAGTGTAAGTGTATTTTAAACGTGTTGAGTGACGTGTGTTCTTAACTAGTCTAGTTAAAGCTATTACTCTTAATAAAGCGTTAATTATGTGATATTAAGACTGTTACTTAAACCCAGCAAGACCTGGGTGTAGATGAGTTCTCATACTCCTAGCCGAGGACGTAGCACAGTTGATATATATTCATGCTAGCTTTTTCGCAAATTCTTCCGTTGATACCGCACCCGCTGGTCGCAATTCCCTTTCTTTTACAGTTTTCTAGGTGATTTCCCTTGAAAATTAAACTTCAGATCTAATGTAGAAGTAACTTTATCATCCGAGGTCATGGGAGCAGTCTCTAATGGCAACACCGAAACAGTTTTCAGATTATTTAGGAACAAGATAATGGTATTCAACGCAAAACTCAAAACGAACAAATACTTACGCTTTCATAACTATCTGACTAACTTCCACTGCTTGACGACTTGTACGATGAATCTCTACCTAAAAATCACTTATATCTCCAACACGTTCACTTTCGAATTGCTCCGATGGACATGCACACTTCCTTAGAATGGCGGCCATCTTGTCTTGTGGGTTACCATTATATAGCTACTAATATGTGGCGATGGTATAATTTTATTCACGTCAGGAAACATACATGGCAGTATCGCATGCGAACTGTGACAAAACAGGAGGAAAAATATGCATATGTAGGCTCGTGGAACAACTGTAACTCAATCTCGTCCAAACTGTGGGTTACCATTATATTGCACCTAGGGGTAGACGTAAATGGATAATGTCCAGTTAACGTTGCATGCTAATATAGAACCGTTATCACTAACATTCATAAAATTACATGATCATAATTAGTAAAAATGGTGGCTAATCATTCCAAGATAAGGACTGACAAAAGGCTTGCATCTGTGCGGCAATAAACGCTGCGGGTTTAGGAGTGCCAGAGAGTTAGATCGAGTAGAATTAACTTGCACCAATTTCCTTCCATTTACCGTGTGCCTGATGGCTCCTGTCAAACGCATCGTTGGTGAAACCATGGCAACCGTTCTGTAACAAGAGTTGAAACAAAGAATGCCTATGTGGCTTCGGGGCTAAAAATAACGTGAACTATAACATGGCCGTGACCGCCATTCATACGCCGTCTACATCCCCGTCACACACGCGACGTAGCACAACAACGCCGGGGAAGCAGAAACATTGACCGGCAAGGAGGAATTACTAGCACAAATGACCACCTGCTTCTTGTACGTTTTCAATACTTTTGGTGAGCCCTCGTTCTATTTAATCTCACTAGATATATTGAGAAAATAACGACGAATGGTAACATTATGGAATACATGATTTGATTTCATTTGATATTTAGTGTCACATTTCTGACACATTTGGCCAATCGCGATGATAAGGATGAGTGATGATATGATGAAATTGGTGAACGAACGCTCTCAAAGAACACCCATGCCCGAGGCTGGATTCGAACCCGGCACCCCTGGCGTAGTAGCGCGCTGTGCTAACCACTTTCTTGCGGAGGTCGGCTGCTGCTTGTACAGCCAACGGTAAAGAAAATAGTATACACATTGTCTATCGCTATTTTCATTCTATATAATTATTGTTTATGATTTGAGGGATTGGATTCTGTTGATACGAACCTAATGCTGTCCTCTGCTTATTGACATTTTTACTTGAATCCATGATCGTCACATTTGTGGAAATCAGATTGAATGAAAATGTTGATGAACATATCGCCTACTATTGATTTCGCCGTTGGATGTACATCCTAATTTTCAGTATTTCTGGTGAGCCCAAGTAATTTTATTTTATTACACTATATTGCAGCAATGAGAATGAATGGTGAAATTATGAAATACCTGATTATTTGATTAGTGATTTAGCGTCGCTTTTCTGCCACTTTTGGTGAATCGCGATGATTAGGGTTAGTGATGGTATGATGAAACTGATGAAGAGACACAAACATCCAAGCCCAGGACCCCTGGATCGCTAACCGCTCTGCCAGGATGGTCGGCTGAAGTACATGAACAGAAGCATTGAAACACCCAGCACTTTCCCTAACGTTGTCGCCTCATAATAAAGGTGTCCCAGATTCGTTTCTCGATGACACATTGCCTGTTGGTATGGTGGCCACCTTAATTTGTATGTCCAGTCCCAATTAACCTATCCGAGCATGACGTGGATTTATAATAAACTTTGTTCAGAATCACCCAGTAATTTGGCAGCTTCGCTTTAGGTGTGTGTTGAGCTGTTATCACACACGATCTTGTCGAAGAAAGTACATGCTTTGAGTTCCTGCTTGAGAAAATGTTTTCTTTTGTGACTGTACCTTCATCAATTTCATTTAATCACCATTCATCTTCATCGTCGTTATGAGGTTAAAACATACCCAGGATTCGAACAGGGATCCCTGATGTCGTAGCGCGCCACAACTAACACTCAATCACAGATACTAGCTGGGTTTCGTGCTACAGTGGAATAAATATATTTCGGCAGGTCTAATAGTAAAAACAAACCGATTAAAGGTAAGAAATATGTGCACAATAAAAAATGTACTAATGTGATTAATATTTAAAATAGAGTAGATTCAATTTCTACATTGAAAAATAAAGTGTGCAAAAACAGAGATAGAACAATGAAAACGTAAAATTAAGAATTGGAGTGGAGTGTCCACTTCAGAATGCTAGCAATTCTTCAAAGTAGTGCAACCTGAAAATTACATACTTTCGTGCAACAAAATGTCGTTTTATTTTGTTCCACTCGATATATTGCAGCAATTAGGATGAATGGCGAAATTTTGAAATACCTGATTATTTGATTTGATTTGATTTTTTATTTAGCGTCGCTTTTCTGCCACTTTTGACACTGAAATTGAAACTGATGAACACTCACAAATACCGAAACCTAGGCCGGGATTCGAAAGCAGGACCCCTGCACCGATAACCACTCCGCCATGAAGATCGGCTTAAATATTTGAACAGAAGTATTGAAATACCAATCTATCATTATTCATGCTCATCGTTGCGATAAGCCAAAAATTGCAGTTAAAGGACGTGAAATAAAATTACAAACAAATATTAATTGCGAAACATGGCACTTTTAGACAATAGCTATATTGTTATGGGTATGTTTTTACATATTCTACTCTCATTTGACGTATCTTCTTCTACTACTACTTTTTCTATGGCGCCCCGATCCGTATTCAGTCCATGGCCGCCACAATCTTCCTCTTCCACCCTGTCCTATCCAAGGCTGCTCTCTTCCAGTTCCTAGTTCTCAGCAGTTGTACTGCATCTGCTCCAACCGTTTCTTCACATCTGTTTCTGGTTCTCCCCACTGATCTTTTCCCTCCAAAACTTCCTTGCATCACCTTCTTGGGGATTCGGCTGTCGTCCATCCTGTTTACATGTTCTGCCCACTCTAACCTTTTAGCTCTTATAGGTATAAGCTTAAGTAATTCCTGATTGGTTCTTATTCTCCAAATATCTCTTGACGTATCTTGCCAAGAATATTCAGAGTCCTAGCCCCAGTTCCTTTGCGAGTTTCTATACATAATTTGATTGGTTGATTGATTTGATGTCCGAAGTCCACTTTATGCACAGTAAGGCTAATCGGGACTGGACCTACAGCTTAAAGTGGGATACGAACCAATATGTACCTCCACCGGTTCACTCAATCATCATTCATTCTCATTATGTCGATTAACCAAAACCGGCAGAAAATTCATGAAAAATAAGAAAGATGTACAGTAAATACAAACAAAAGAAACAAAAAAAAAAAAACCTGTTATACATTTAGTAGTCATTTTCAGTCCTTGGCTGACCGAAAATGTTTAGCACTCGACTCAAAATATCGCCTCAGAAGTCCTGGACTGGCATGTGTCTGTGTAAGTGTGTTATTAATCGAGCCATAAGAAAGGGATTGGAGAGGCAGAAGGGAATGTGGATACATTTTCTTGGAGGCAATCACACTTAACTTACCTCCATAACCAATACCAAGAATGAATATTTTGATTCAAAGTTTGTCTTCATGCAGCTTGTGCACATGCAGTCTAACACAGACTAGGCCTACAGTTTAAAGTGAGATCCAAACCACTTTGAGCTTCCACCACTGATTGAACCAAGAACCCATTGATTACACGACAATAGTGAAAACACGCCATCTGCATATTGGGACTAACAGAACACAAACACACAAACATACCTATGTAGTATGAATATTCTTGTGTGCTTGTTAGCACAACGCGCTACGATGCCAGAGGTAAGTTATTAGTTTAAATTCTTTGAAAGTGTCATATCATATCATCCTCATCACCGCGATTAGACAAAAGAGGAGGCAGAAGTGCACGGCAAAACAACAAAAAATAAATCTCGTTTAGTAGGGAGGACTGGCTAACAAGGGATTGCCGCCTTCTTATATCTCTCTGCGTCTTCAAAGGGATGTCAATTTCATCTGCTCATCATTAATCCTTGTCGCCGCGATTATCTTTAAGAGACATAAATTCTACGTAAAAAAATACAGTAGTTTTCAATTAACTTCTCCATTATTGAGTTTTCAACTGAACCAAGGGTAAAGAAAATATCGCTACAAAAGGACCTGATTATTTCCTGAACACAGTTCCCTTTCCTTTCTCATGCAAAGATATGCTGAGAGACCTTGTCACTGAAAGATGCACAGCCCATCAGCCTCTCATTCACCGAAGCCCAAAGGCATTTTTTGCCCTAGATCGGGAACAGCCAGAAAAAAGTAGCTACTCGGCTTTGACTAAAACTTGCATCGAAAGACACTGTTTTATTAGGAAACGTCCTCCCCCTCCCCCGCCAACCCCTTCACTGAACTCCTTTGCCTCACATCCGTTCGACTCCACCCTCCGTGTGTAATTGGGGCAGAGAACGGAGAAAGCCAAAGAGTCTTTTGAAAACCAAAACCATTTCAATTTGTATGCTGATGGAAACCGCTTACATGGCCTAAGCGTTAGAAGTCTTAAGAGAGAGATGGTACCTTCCTACGAGATGGGGCTGAAAGCATCGCGCGAAAAAGCTCGTTCTGAGGAACCTTTCAAATAATCTTCCTGCTGCTCTATAAGCTTTAACAAGCCTTTTGATCCATTCAGAAGCAAGGGGAAGTTCATTCTCGTCATCCTGCAACTCTTTCTGGATGAAACATTTTATGTGGTTTCCACTTCTTTGTTCCCAGAAACACGGCTGTTTAAAATCTCTTAAATTTAACTATTAACACTGCCGTTTAAGCGCACTCAACATATTTCAGGTTGAAGAGTTGGCAGCGGAAAGAGAATGCAGTAAAGTGCATAGTTGCTGGTAAGCAGTGACGATGACAAGGGCACTGGAGATTCCACGGTGAGGGAAAATACACACTAAAGCAGTTGTTGATGAACATTCCCAGCTGATTTGCCGAATCTAGCGACCGGGCTTACGAACAGAGTAGAGCCTGAGCAAGAGTGTTAGCGATAGGTGATCGGTTCAGATAGCGTCAGCTTCTTGCTTGCTGATTGGTGGCTTCGGGAGTTATGACTCTCTCCCAAGTTGCATGACTGCACGAGTCTAGCCAGCAAGCCTACCAACAGCGTAGAGCGTAAGCAAGAGGGTTAGCGATAGTGGTGGGTTCAGATGGCGTCAGCTTCTTGCTTGCTCATTGGTGGCTCTTGGGAGTTATGACTCTCTCCCAAGTTGCATGACTGCACGAGTCTAGCCAGCGAACCTACCAACAGCGTAGAGCGTGAGCAAGAGGGTTAGTTAGCGAAAGTGGTGGTTTCGGATGCCGTCAGCTTCTTGCTTGCTGATTGGTGGCTTCGGGAGTTATGACTCGCAAATGCAGATCAACCAGAGAATTTACGGAAGTAACACCACTCTACCCACTCTACCACTGTTAGTAATAAACCTGTGTTCTGCCTTATGGTAATTTTGTATGTTTAAACAAAATATAATTTTTGCAAATTAAGTTGAAATGCTATGAAATTAACTTTATGATTATAAACGAACCCCTTATCCATTTCTGCAAGGGGATCACAAGACTGCTGTTAGTTAACTTTACATAGTTCTTATCCTACTCATGACGCTCATGGACGGGCTGGGAATCAAAGCTGAATCTTTGGTAGATGGATACTTAGTGGTAATGGCTTGACGTGCAAAGTGAAGAATGTTGGCAGAAGGTTACAACAAAAAATTATGTTATACATTTTTTATTTAATTTTTATACACTGACATTAGTTTGTACATTATTTTAATCCATACATTTATAGCTACATAATATTTTCGGGAGTGTTTCTTAAGTATATTTTATCTGATAATCACGTTGATTGCAGAAAGACCAGGACTTATTACTTTTATATTGCAATTATTGGTTTCAATGAAGTACAAATTCGTGAACTACATTAATAAATGTCATGAATACTCTCTAAGAGTTTCTCTTTCATATTCTAAAATTGTGTTGAATTAATTACCATGTGCTATAATATGTACACCCCCACACACATATATATATACAGGATGTTTCAAAAGTACAAACTGACACAGGGAAAAGTACACTATAATAGAAGCAAGAAAGTATCAGTAAACATGGGTCTGCAAAAGAGCCGATTTCGAGATAATCGCAAATGTGTGATTACAAGCCGCCACTGACATCATTGCTTGTAAACGTCGTCCTAGTTGGTAAAATGCTAATAACGTGTGCGAATGTGTGGTTAGAAGCCGTCATTGATTGCATTTTGTAAACCCCGAGTGCTTTACTCCTTGCGCGGTCCGAGGTTTGCTCTTTGTTTACAAAACTGAAGATTTTCGAGAGGTGGCGTTGTAATCAAACAGGATGACGTTACAAACACTGAAGACACTTGCAGACCCATGTTTACTGAGACTTTTTTGTTTCTATTATCGTGTACTTTCACCTGTGTCAGTTTACGATATTACTTTTGAGACACCCTGTATATATATATATATATATATATATATATACACACATCCTGTTTATATGTTTATATATATATAGTAGATAAAACTAATGATAATCCAGGAGCCTTTTTTTCTCAGGAGACATAATTTCTTATATTTTTATTTTTTAGTTTCAAAAACTGGCCATGAATCCAACGAAGATTAAGCTATACATTTTTAAATTTGATCTTAAACCATTTAATTTATGAAAATAAAAGATTGAATTAAAAGTGATTAATTCTTGCGCCTTAGTGGCACTCCCAAAGAAGGCTCACCCTGTAACAGCATGAATAACTAATTTATGGTCGGGTTTACCATTTCGCTGCAAATTTTAAAATTCGGGTAGCAACACTGCAAACATTTCTAATAGCATGCTCATAATTCCGATGAAATGATACACGCGATACCGAAAACATATATTGTACTTGTTATTTTTTTAAAAAAAGGTAATGGAAATTTGCATAAGCGAACTCTAATTATTAAAAAATAATATTTTACAACTGAATTGAATAATTCAGACACCAGGTGACAATTTTCTGGCGCCATGGTGACCGTGCGCCCTGCACTTTACACACCTGTGTGTGTATGTGTGTGAATAATATATCCTAGCAATTTGCAAAGAGGGAAAAGCGCAGGTAGTGCGTGTCACATAATAACCGAGTTGTTTCCATTGTTAGGAACCAACATTGAAACTAGGCTCTTTTCAGCTGAGCCTGAATTAAAGTTCTTGGCCTGAAATGAAAATCCATGGGCCATTACGTGGAGGGGATAATGGAGGATATTGATTATGACTTTGGAAAGCTCGGATGTGGAGGTTCAATAAAGGAGGATTTTAGAGGATTATTTTTCGTTCGTTCTTTCTCAGCGGCGACTTTCGCTTGGTTCCAATAGAGCAGGTTGGTCTAGCAATGTATGAGGTTGAGCTGGGCAAAAAATGAACGTCAGTTCATTCCGGAAATTATATCTACAGGCACCCCATCCACAAGCCTCTTGAGGTACATTCATTCCCATTAAAACATATGAAACTTTGACGGAATTTACTAAAGTAATTTCACCATTATATTGTCAATATAGAACCTATATGCTGATGGCTTCGGTTTTGTTTGCTGGTTTGAGTCCACTTTATGCCCTTATGAGCTAATCGGGACTGAACCCGCAGATTTAAAGTGGGATTTGAACCATTTTGCAGAGGGAATCGAAACTTCTAGCCCTTTATTCAAGGCGACTGGGAAGGCCAGAATTCTGTCTTGGTCTACAAGTTGTATTTGTAGATTTGGGGGTTTTGAGTTCAATAAAAGAAGAGACGAAATTTGAATTTCAATGGACACCTTTATACAGGCAGGAAAATCACATTAACGCAGAAATTGTAAGTTATATAACATGCGTTGCATAGGTGTTAGATTTCATGTTTGTTGTGATTAGACTTTGAGTTATTAAGTCCACTTTATGCACAGATAGGCTATTAAGGACTGGAACTACAATTTTAAGTCGAGTCCGCAGTGCCTTCACAGGGTATCGAACTCGAAACCCCTTGATTACAAAGCTGCGACGTTAATAATAGGTACACCATTCATTATAAGAGTGGACGAAGCAAATGTCCATCTTGAGACAGTCCTTCAGGATGACTACCGCAAATTATATCTATGAGTTAGAATTTTTAGATTGTTAACCAGACGTTACGTATTTTTAATTATTTACTTATGTACCACCAATAACAGACCTACACATATATTTACAAATACAAAATTCGCTCAAAATAAAAATATATATAATATATTAAAATTTAAATTTGAAAATATGTATGTGTATGTGTGGGTGTATGCATCTAATATTCCAAAAGGTTACTGACGTAATGTTCATTTCTCATTCCAGCAACAAGATAAAGATACGACAATTTGAAGGCGGATCCGTTTACGCTACTAAAGGCGAGTATACACTGACGTGTAATTACACGACTTAAATCCGCTGCGTATTTACGCAAGTACTTTACGCCAGGTTGCCGGGACATACACTGCGACGTACGTTTTCGTCCATTCTGAGACCAGTTCTTCCAAGCACAAGCGGACTCTGGTGGCCGTGTCAAAGAACCCTTGCAACGTAAAGTGGTTTCTGTGGATGGAGGAATGCGGAACTCTCATCCAGGCTCTTGAAGTGGCTTATGTTTTGCAGAAACGTTACATTCATTTAACCATCACATGTTTATATAAAATGTATCTGCTTCCAAATATATGCAATTCGACTTATTCACCAGTAAAATTTCAACTCTGTATGCGGAAATGGTCTATAGGTATTGAAAGCACAAATTAACCAATCACATCTCTGCGAAACGTTTCATGTTACATACAAAATTTTAGAATATGAAAGGGGGAGGGGATGTTTAAGGGATGACTTGAAAATTAACAGGCATACTTTTATATTTTAACGGTAGAACATTATAAATTTTACACTAACTTCTAATAATGTACAATTAGTATGATTTTAGTACCACTGGCCAATAAGAAAGACTGCTAGCTATAAATTTAACTGTAGTATTATTAACGCACTCAATGAATGTTAACTCACGTATAATTTCTAGGGATATCTTTCTAGGATAAGATTTAAATTGTACTTAGCAATATGGAATCTTACTTCTTTTTCATAATAGGTGTAAAAGTTCACAGAGTCCGAATAAACATTTTTTGAAAATCAAGAAGGAAATAAAGATTAAGTAATTTATTCTTTTTTTGCTTGTATTGATTGTAGGTGGGTTTCATGTGACGTCAGATGCGCAAAACATCCATGTTTGCTGCTTTTTTGTCGTTTTGAAGGATGTATCTGCCACATAGCGTTCGTTACATCTTCACCAACCGCACGTTTGTTTTAAATCACGAATGTATGTGTTTACCTCTCGCCCGCCCGATTGAATTCCGTATGCTTACAAGAACTGCAGTCTGTGACGTAGGTGAGACATACTTTTCACAAGTATGAATATTAACAATTCTTGAACAAAGACGATTCAAAAAGGAGAAGAGCAAATTATTGTTGAACAGCGGTTGTGTAGATTTCCAGTTTTCCAACTACACTCGAACATAAGGTTTCGTACCTGTGCCTGGATATTTGAAAGAAGGAATGTGATCGATCTTTCTTTAACAGTCAATATTACATATTTAACCATATGTGCACGAATTCTATTAAAAACCTTCGGCACGTTCCGCAACAAGTCTATATCGTAAGTGACAATATTATTAATGAACTTGTGTAGTAATAAATATTTCCATTTCTATGAAAGAGGCGATTTGAAAGATAAAATATTGAAGAAACTTTTTCTAGATGGAGAGGTAAGATAACAGTTACTCACAGTTATTGACAATTTGATATTTTTACCCTTCCCGCCAAATATGTTGTTATACAGTTAAATGCTGTTCCGATATTCTCTGGACCAAGTGAGTGGAAACAAGTCTCTGCGCCAGTACAGACCAATGAACGAGTGAGAGGAGAAGTGAGCGCATGGAGGGGGAAAAGAGGCTGCAACAACCAGCTGTTTGCAGCAGCGCGCACTGCATTACTCCGCCCAGTCGCTTTATTCTATCGTGCGCCACCTTGCTCGTCAGATTCCCAAGGCAGGGTGCTTGTTGTAAGGGGACCAGCAGAGGAGCCAATCAGATTGCGCCTCCAGTGGGTAACTGAACTTTCTTTACGGCTGGGATAATGAGCTCTCTACTACATCATTTTGGGACGAATTTTTTTAAAAGTGGCATATACAATACAGCTAACCTATACTCTGTCTCTGGTATCAGTGGAGCAAGGCCGTCCGCAACGGAAGAGAAGGGAGAAAGCGAGTTGGCAGATGAAAGCAGTGGATGCTGCTGCACTTCCCCTCTCACGAGTTCATTGATCGAGCCCACTGGAGTCAGTACTTGCGCAGACACCTGTTTCCGTTCGCTAGCTCCAGAGATTCCTGGGACAGAGTATAGTTACTCATATGTGTAATAAGTCACTTCCTAATAATTAACGTTAAGAAACGACCCCTATCTCTTTCTGCCCCTTATTAAATCTTCATTCCGAGGAAGACTTCCATCGTGGTGCCTTGTGTCGCTGCACATGGAAAGTCCTTAGGAAGCAATTGCCTACGGGCTCAGCCCTGGGTCGATCTTCGACAGAGTAAATTAGGCTTCGAGGCAGGCAAGGGGAAAAGGCATTAGCCCAACAAGCTGCATTTTTCCTTCGGCTAAGTCATCTGTCTTGGTTGAATGCCTCCACTGTTGCCATCCCGTGAGTTGCAAAAATCCACCAACGGACGAAAAGAGGAGAGCTTGGCCAACTCCGAAGAGTATTTCACTAGAAACAGTGGAAACTTCGTTAGCATTCTACACGAGCTATAAATAAAATTATTCATATTTTGATATGTTCGCTATCTTAGAAAGGACTGGCCTCCCTCGTCAAAAGTACAAAACAATTCCTAAAGGAAGGGAACTCTGGCTTGCTTCTGAGCATCGGGTCTTTGAATGCAATTTGGAGGGATCATGTCAAAGTGCAGGTGAACAAGAATTTATATTTTTCAGCATTTTCAATACCTATGAATGTTTTTCAGTTATCTCTCGTAAAGTTAACCCTCTATCGTTAAAATATGTGATTTTCTACACTTTAATTATTGGCATTATTCACTACCTTGTTATCAGACTCGGAGGCAATCTTCAAGCATTCCACTGTGGCCACTAGAGTGCTAAAGCGAGAGGATTTCGTTCGACCGCCAAATAGTTCGCACGGATGATGCTAGATAGCGTACGGAATTTAGAGCTCCTTTGCTGGAGCGAATAACGCTCAAACAGGCAAAAAGAAATAGATGATTGTGGGCTGAACTACCAGGGTGGATATTTTACATACCGGGTGGCCAGAATTAAAGTTACCCAACTCGAAGCCCTCTGTAGCCTGTTTGAGGCATCGTAGAACTCTGAAATTGGGTGAATCCACTATGCAGACCATGGGGAAGAGGATGGCGATAAAAAATAGTTCAATTTTCCGCCACCAGGTTGAAATGTGGCGCTGTACTTCCATGATGGGTTGTAATAATGACGTAAACTGCTCCAATTGGTTATGGATTTGCCTTTACCTTGCAATCTTGCAATAAAGGAGATATTATTTTCTCGCAACTTCCAGCCACTAACAAATGTCTTTCTTATTAATAGCTCAGCTAAATCACTCTTGTTTTGCAATATTCATTATTACAGCGCCACATTTCAGCATGGTGGCGGAAAATGGAACTATATTTTTATCGCCGTCCTCTTCCCCATGGTCTGCATAGTGAATTCACTAAATTTCAGAGTTCTACGATGCCTCAAACAGGCTACAGAGGGTTCTGAGTTGGGTAACTTTAATTCTGGCCACCCGGTATGTGTTTTTACGACTGTTATCATATTAAAAATATATTCCATTGTATACGCTCGAGGGTGGGAGACTCGGACGAATACGAGTGAGCGAAAGTGATTCCATGTCGTACTCTAGTCCACACAAATAAAATGGCTTTTTGGAAATCTTATTGTATAATTCCCATATCAAAAAGTTGCGTGTGGAAATATAGTCCATCTGATAAAACTATTCCACCTTGAGGTACACTATAGTGAAATTGTAGGTTTTTTCGTTCTTTTTTCAAGAACTGAAAATACAGTCAATATATCTATATCCAATCTGAATTTAAAATAACCCAACACTCAAGCAACACAATATTTTGTTTACACTGACTATATTCTTATAATGGACGGAGAATAACAGATTCATGCCCTTCTTTAAACCGTTCACACACCTGTGTCTTCTTCGGACTGTGTTCTCCAAATAGTGCTGTTGTTCAGCACGTTTCATATATTTTCGTTCACAAGAATGTTGCGCAATAGCCGCGCTGGGATCGTCATCTGCCATCTTGTCGTGACAACAAGCAGTGCTGCCAGAACCTCAATGTTCACCACATGCTTGATTTTACCCTCGTACATACACTCTTCCTCGGGAATCTGGGGACCAAGGCCGCACATAGGGCAGAAAAGGGGAGAAATCGAGTGGGCGGAGAAAAGCTTGGTAACTCCTTGAATAAAATTTTATTTCGCTTTTCTGCCACTTTGGCTAATCGCGAAGATGAGGATGAAAGGTGATAAAATGAAATGGATGAAAGGACAATTACTAGCATATATGAACGCCACAACACAGACCGTACGTAGTATTAAATTGGCCGTGAGTCTAGTCACCAGAGTCTCACTAGTCTGCAAAAAGTAGTCCAAGGTGTACTATGTAAAAGGGATATTGACATTTGCACGCCAGCTGCATCTGTGTTTTCCCATCCATGCACTCACATCTCCTCTTGGGCGTTCATTGATCGAGCCCCCTCGAGTTATTACTTGCGGAGATACTTGTTTTTGTTTGCTCGCTCCAGAGATTCATGGGACAGAGTGTAGGTAAGCTTTACCCGGAGCGTGGTGAAGTCCACATCACTTGTGCCGTCCTTATTAGCATGGAGCTCAAGGTAGCGTTTCACTTTTTAGAAATATATATCGAGAATCGAACGCTATGTAGACCATAGCTCGTTAGACCGCATTTCGAAGCAACCCAGAATGCAGGTGAAAAAAATCGATGTGACCTTGTGCAGCAAGGGACATAAAGTAATTAGTGCGTGAAATTGTTAATGCAGCTATCCGAGGACGAAGGTGGGATGCGCTCGCTGGAATTCCTTCCCGTGGGAGCCGTTGCATCTCGTGTTCTTGAGAGCGAGACAACCCGAGTCCAGGTGCAGCTTCCGGCGTCTGCACGTTGGTGGATGTGGGAAAGGCGCGAATCGGACTGGTGGTTGCAGACTTGCAGATTCCAATGTTCGGTGAATGCGATTTCCAGATTCCAATATTCGGTGAATGCGATTTCCAGACAGAGCAACCAATTTCTCAATCTTTAGGGAAAGGAATTGTATATTTCAGGATGGAATCTGGACGTGCCAGGCGGTTTCATTGCTGATATTTGTATAGAGGGAGAACGAGAATGGATGAATAAAGCCGTCTGTACACTATCAAATTGTCATTGAACGAGAGCGTTCATGACTCAACAAAAATCGACAATTGAAAGTCGTTGAACAGCGTTCTTATTGGAAATCTTAAAAGGTATTAAACTGTACCCGTACGCAAAGAAAAAGTCGACAAGTTCACATTTTACAAAAATATGGCAGTGTGTAAGACACGAAAAGATATATACTAGCGATTAGCTGTAAAAAAAATTAATTATTATTTTTTCCAGAGAGTGATGTAGGGTATATTAAAAACTCAAAAGAAATCTTATGTTAATGCATTTTCTCGATATTATAATCCAAATGTAATCTGAGGCACCAGATAAACAATAAGAACACAATGTCATAATATTTTTATAAAATCTTGTTTCCGCAGATAATACGTGGTAGTATTTCATTCTGAAGATCTAATACAATTTAAGATCAACATGAAATACTGCATTCTTACGGTTAGTCTTCGGATATATTTTACTATCACATCACACACTGCTGTAGAAATATACATCATTCTTTGCTTCATAAGTAAATAAGACTGGAATGTTCCACTGTTCCTCCTATCCTTCCTCGCAAGTCCCAACACGTGTTTTCACTTTCGCATCGCTATCTCTTAATCACAGAATAGGAAATTAATAACATTCTCTACCTCCATGCTTCTTTTTGATAATAGATTTCAATAGCAAGGGCTTTGATTGGTCGACAGTCAGTCCGAAAGGCATTAATTAGAACTGTTCCTATTTTGAAATTCTTGTAAAACCACCGAATGCGAGAAAGAACAGGACATGTACTCCGACGTCACTTCCTTTAAGCACGGCTTGCAAAGGACTTGTTCGTATTTCATTTGATCATGTAAAGATAGATTAACAACAGAAACAGACGAGGAGACTAAATCACTGACTTATCAGAGTAAATCCTTGACATTAGATCCGCCATCCATCTGAAACCATGGGGCGGGAACAGTGGCGCTAGTGTGGCTAGTTAAAGTTAGGGGGAAGCCTGTAGTTCGTACATTTTCCGAGGTTTCAGAAAGTTTGGTTGATCTATACCCAGGTACTATTACTACAATAGCTGTCGTTGAAGGAACAGATTAAGCTAACCCAACAAATACGTAATATTTGTACACAAGAATACTTAATCGCCGACCTACGTGGTGGAGTGGTTCGCATAGCACACTAAGACACCAGGAGTCCCGAGTTCGAATACCGGCTTGGGCATGGATATTCTTTGCGATTCTACTTCATCAATTTATTCATATCACCACTGATCCTCTTCTCACGATAGCCAAAGTGGGAGAAAAACGAAGAAGAATAAATCAAATCAACAAATCAATCAAGAATATTTATTTTTTGGCAAGTATCTGTGTATTTATATCTAGCTTTCACCCCATCGTGTCGCTTTATCAGGAGGATGGACAATATTTAAAAACAACAAAAAAAGAGGTGAAAGGTACCTATAAATAAGCCGACCACCGTGGCAGAATGGATAACACAGCGCGCCTCAATGCCAGGGGCCCGAGTTCGAATCCCGGCTTGTTATGGATGTTCTTTGCGAGTTTCCCCTTCATCAATTTCATCATTTTCCCTCATCTTCGGGACTAGTCAAAAGTGGCAGGATAGCGAAGTAAATGAACCAAATCAATGAATCAATCAAGGTAGAAATAGGCAAAAACACAGTTAATTTAAAACTAAGAAGGAGCCTATCAAGATGTCTACACCTGCATTGCTGGCAACTGAAGTGTCAACTAATTTAGCAGACATTAAATTGTGTGGTAAATATTTTTCTCTGAATGAAAACATGAGCTGTCTAGCGACTTACAAATTCTGATCCTCTAACTAAAGCCTAATTACTGATACAGTAAAACTTCTCAATAACGGACAGGCCTGGGGGAAAAAAGTGTCCGCTATTCAGAAAGAAGTGTAGGATGTTACACAATAGGATAAGCTTATTAGAGTACGTACTTTACGAACATAATGTCTCTTTTCCTATATTCAAGGAACAAAATACCATCAACCCTCACCCTCCTGGAAATTGGCATCAAGTTGCAAAAAAGAAGAAAGTTTATTATTTTTACAGAAGAAAAGTTTATTTAGTTAGCATTAGAACAGAATGACTAAAGACAAATACCATTAGATTGAAACAAAAAGTGGAGTGTAAAATGCAGGAACCAGATTATCAATCAACCATTTTATTCAAAGAATAAATGCTTCCACAGTTTTCAAAATTCGAAAAATTATACTTTTGTGTGAGAGGTCGCACAATATAAACTGTATACTTTAAATTTCACCCTTTTCGAACAAACAGTGTTAAAGTTATAAACAAAATACACTAAATATGAAAATGGAAGCAGTTGCGTTGGATCTATTACCTTGGGCATGTTTTGTTTTAATTGATTGACTTGGTTTATTTTACGTCGCTTTTCTGACAGTTTTGGCTAATCGAGAAGACGAGGATGAGTGAGTATATGATGAAACTGATAAAGGGCTAATCATATAGAACACCCATAACCATCCCGTGATTACAACCCTGGACCCCTGGCTTGGTAGCGCCCTGTGATATGACAATACCCATGACCAAGATAATAATTATTGTCATTATTTCTACTATTTAAGTTTTATCAAGGGCCTGACTCCCCTCTCACCCCTACAAAAAATTCTGGCGACGCCCAAGGTAGCGAAGAAGGAAACATGATACTCTCATCAGATATATCGCCGCAATCGCGGATTCCAAAGCCCGCCGGTGACACGTGAAGGATGTGAAGAACGAGGGGACGGGGGTGAGGGGCAGGAACTTGGCCTCCATCCAGTTCCTACATGGAAAAGGAATCTCCAGTTACGCGTGGAAACCTCTCTCTTGTTTTCGGCACTTGTATCCCGATGACGTACCTGAGACTTGCCGAGAGCCGCGGATTGAATTTCCGCATTTAGGAGTAGTGATCGATAGTCCTTCGGAATAAACCAAACCCTTCGGTTTTTCTTCCCTTTTTTTCCCACTCGCCCTTTTCTTCCGATCGGGAACATCCTCCAGAGAAAGCCGATATCTGGAACTTCCAGCTACTTCTTTGGAAGACACACACCACACACACACACACTCGGAGAGAGAGAGGAAGAAGATCCAGCATCGGAAAGCCTAATATGACCTCCATCGGAGAAACTGTTTGGTTTGGAAAACTTCTAGCGCGAACCTCCCGTGCCATGCATTTTACACTTTCAAATGACTGCTGCGTAATTCTTATGCATAGAATATCCCTGTCGGCGCCAGCCTCCGCTCCTGACAACAATTACACTAAGGCGAGGGAACCAACAATTATCAGAATTTGTATCAAATTATTTCGCAAATTTATCAACACGATGTACAGTAGTAGAAGTTGCTATTGATAATTTGCTATTACAATCCACATATCGCCGTAGAATTAGACAACACACACAACGCCTTGTAGGGAAGCGAGTAAGCAGGTGCCCCATTTCTATTGCTGTTGACTGTACCTGCAGCAACACCACACTATTATTGTAATGGTTTATTTTGTGAGTGTGTGGGTATCTGTGTATATGAATATTGATTTGGTTTATTTTACTTCGCTTTTCTGCAACTTTTGGCTAACCGCGAAGATGAGGATAAGTGATGATATGATGAAATTGTTGAAGGGACACTCACAAAGAACACGCATGCCCAGGCCGGGATTAGAAACCTGGACCACTGTTTATGTATAGGGTGATTCTAAAGTCACTATACATTTGAGTGATGTTGTGACAAAATACATTTCTTTTGCATGTTATGTGAAGCAATGCTAACAGTAGAAGAAAGAACAGCCGTTGTTTGTGCTCGTCTGCTTGGAGTAACGTATGAACAGGTGTGGACGGACTTCGCTCAGAAATTCAGAAAACCAGGCCCCACCAGGCTCGCTATCAAGAACCTGGTCAATAAGTTCAAGCGATCTGGTAGTGTTGTGGATGAAGAACGTCCAGGTAGACCAGCCATACCACCACATATTGTGCAAACTGTACAGGACGCGATCACACGTAGCCCCACCGCATCGACCAGGCGACTCAGTATCCATAATCCCAGCATCTACCAACTGTGGCTCATAGCACGGTGGATTGGGGCAAACCAAGCTTCTTACTATGCACCAACAGGATGGGGCACCACCCCATTTTACCATCATAGTTCGTGATCACCTAAACGAAGTTTTCACCGGTACATGGATGGTCGTGTCTCGCAACGGGGAGTTCCCCCTCCTCGATATGGCCCCCTTTGACTTTTTCATTTCAAGGTTTATCAAGTCTAAGGTGTACGAGGTGAAGATCCACAGCATAGCCCAGTTGAAACAACGCATTACGGCCGCAGTTGCTGAGATTACACCAGATATGTTGGAGGTGTTTCGGGCTGTGGTGGATTGTTGGCATATGTGCCTAGACTTGAGGGGTGGTCACATTGAGTTATACCGATCTTGTGTCCTACTGTGATATACAGTACGTAACATTCTTATTCGTACACATAGATTTTCAAAGAAAATGCGTTAATATCTGAAAGAAAATACACTCTTTTGAAATTCTTTCTTTACAATTCAATAACTATTATCATTAGGAACATAAAATCTTACCCAAATTCTGTATAACCAATGACAATAATAAATTAAATGAAACTGAAAGAGAAACATGCCATTTTTTGTACAACTTTTATATTCGTACACTTAATAATATAAAAGAAAAAAGTATATTCAGAGCAAATTGACTGACAGTTCTAATACTTTGATGCGTATCCTTTGGCTTTAATTACTGCTTGACACCTGTTCTTCATAGAATTAACCAGTTTCCGACATGTTTCAGAGCTTATTTTATTCCAGTCGGTTTGCACAACAGTTTTCAACTCTTGTTTGGATTTGACGCCTGCTTTATGGACTCGCCTCTTCAAAATTGCCCATAAATGCTCAATGGGATTGAAGTCTGGACTTTGAGCTGGTTTTTGTGGTAGTTTGGGCACATTCTATATTAGCCAATTCATGTTAACTCGCGCCTTATACTTACTGTCATTGTCTTGTTGGAATCTGTAGATAAGTGGCATGTCCATTTTTTGGGCACTCTGCTTTATATTGTTCTTCAATATGTCCAAATAGACATATGCATCCATGATACAATGAATAAACTGGATGGTACCAACACCTTACTAACCCTAATCATTAATGACCCACCACCGTGTTTAACTGTTGGAACTGTGTTAATGTGATCATTGTCTTTATTTGATTTTCTCCAGACCCTATTTATCCGATCTGACCCGTATATATTAATCTTGGACTCGTCTGACAATATGACACTATCCCAAAATTCCTGGTCCTTGTGGATGTGCTCTTTCGCGAATGAAAGTCTATTCCTGCGATTCACCTTATTTACATACGGCCTCTTTCGTGGTATTCTGCCATGATATCCATGCTTCCGCAAGGCACGTCGGACAGTTGATCGGACATCATCTTGCCAGAACATTTTCTACTAACGGTCGTAACTGAGGAACACTTAGTCGGGGTTTTTCTCGCACTCTTTTTAAAAATAAAGCGTTCATCACGTTTATTCAACCGTCTCTCTTTTGGTTTTCTCAGCACATTCTGTGTTGAACCTTCCTCTCTAAATTTGTTTACTATGAATTGAACTGTGGAGTGTGATTTATTGACTGTTTATCCAATTTTTCTTAACGAATAACCTCTAAGAGCCAAATTTATAATAACTTCCTTCAGATCGGAACTACGTTCCTTCACCTTGCCCATTTCGAACACGCTGATAGATGGACGATAGGCCTACAACAATACATACGCCAGCATTTCGCTTGACGGGGAGTGCGCATGCATGTTCAAACTTGTTACGAAGTTGCAAACTGCACGGAATCGCCCGAATAGCGGTGGCGCTGTATGCGAGGAAGATTGAAACTCTTGCCTGTACGAATAACAATGTTGCATGAAACAGCGTGTTTTTCTCTTTCCACACAAATTATATGCTCTGTTTACACACTTTGAACATACATTTTTATTGTAATTTGTTGGTAAAACCTCCATTAACATTAATTTCCAGGCACATATGAAAATGATTACATTTACTAGTACATATGACATTTTTTCCTCGGAAATTCTATGTGTACGAATAACAATGTTACATACTGTATGTTTCAGTCCATATTGTATTTTGTACCATAAATCCTGTTCATGCAGAAATGTATAGTGAATTTAGAATCACCCTGTATACGAATGCTATATTACCTGTGTATATTGCACTTCTGCGCTAATATTATTTTATTTTATTTATACACTGTATAAGATTGTATACTTTACGCAATCGTTCCTTCTTTCCTTTCCAAATGTACTGTATTGTTATAATTGGTATGTAAGCTTTTTCATTATTCCAATTAGAGCCAGAGCTGTTGCAAGTGAAAAGTAAATAAATCAATAAATAAATTAATTAATTAATCACCCATCGCAGTCACTTTGGCCGAGGCGTTGAGTGGTTGACATTTGATATCGTTGCCGAAGACTCCTGGTTTGAGACCCACTCCTCCAATCACCATGCATCCTCAATATTACGATTACCTCACAGGAGCCAAAACGTATAGTGAAGTAAGGAAAATGCAACAAAATTATAAAACGGAATTCAAGATTGTTTTTTCAATTAATGGTTACCATGTGAATACCTTTAAGGAATTCGTAAATTTAGCTTCCAGACTAAACAACTCCCTAACTCGTTTAATGTTGAGACAATTGGAGTAGGATGGCGACATGTGGTCTAGGAGTGAAGGCATAGGTTCTGTAGAAGTACGATCTATTGTTATAGAAGACAGTGCATTAAGAATTAAACAGTATCCCACACCAAGCGTGATCTACGAGTGAAAATTCCATGTCGCACATAGTATTGTTTAATTCCCTCAAATGATTTTGTTCTTGGTTACTAATTTTCTTTGTTAAATTTGTTTCAATTTGTGTAATATATTTTAATTATGAATTATGTTATATCTATTAAGCATTGAATTTAACATTAATACATGAAATGCACATAAATGTTTGCTTTATTTTTGTATTTTATGTTATTTAATATAAATCTGTTCTAATAATAATATGATATTTTTGTTAACATTGTAGTCAAAATCTTAATCTTCCTTCTTTTATCTTCATCGTATTTCATTCTTTTTATAGATGTATACTTATTATTTTATGTATACAAGTTAAACTCAATTATTATCATAATAATTATTATTAAGATAATAGTTTTTATGTTAAAAATACCATTCTGGGGCTATATAAACTAATATAGGAATCGCTCACTCCCCTCTTGCGAATGATAGGCTTGTTACATTTGTTTGCTTAATGTCTGAATATCATGAAATGGTGTCAAAGCTGGTACTGAATACAAACAAAGCAATACAGTGGAGAAGAAAAGTAATGTAAAGCGCTCTCCTGTGCTTTGTACTACGCCATGAAGGCGTATAAGGGGTGTGGAGTTAGGGACCCACACTTTCTTGATCACGGCTGAAGGTTGGAGTGATGTGATCAGCACCACGGCTCTGGTCGTCTTTACCTCCCTGAGTTTCCTAAAGGTACTCACTCACCTGGGTGGGTGCCTTAGCCGCTTAAACAGGTGGGAAAAATCCCGGTTCTCCCCCGCCAGAGATCGATCCCGGGTCTATCGCATGGTAGTCAGACGCTCTAACTTCTTTTTTAAAGGAATACCCCTATGCGGTAGAATCCCCCGTCATTCACACATTTTCTCAAGTTTCACTCGTATCAATTTTACTATATCCTCGGTTTTTCTCATTACAAACATGCATGTCCTTGCCAGGATTGGAACCCGGGACCCCTGGCTTGGTAGCACCATGTGCTGATCACTCCGCCCCGGAGGCCGACAACGACTAATCTATCGCAATACAGTGGAGGAAGCATCAATTTCAGAGTTAAATTAAAGAAACAAAAGGAAAATAACTAACGAAAATAAAATTGTACATAGAAACAAAAGTGGAAAGTTTTATTAATAAGCTAACGTCTGCACGAAGCACTGTCGAATTGTGCATTGTGAAATTTCTTCCACGTCAGTTCCTTTAAACAAAAAAATATTCTTCTTTTACAATGACTTGATATTTGAATCATTCTCATGCGTGTACAATTTACGTACATCAACAAGTCTCTTGTGTTTATACAGGGTGTTCGGGCTAGAGTTATACAAAAATATATGCTTATAAAGAAAGAACTATACATTTTATGTTGTTGGGTAAATGCTCAATCGATAGAAAATCTCCCCGAGATGTGATCGTCACCATTTCAAGGTCAGAACCGAGCCGTTTAGATCGCGCATGCGTACAAATGTTCAATGTGACGGGTTCTGGGAAGTCTAGTAGCGTACGCCTGACAGTCAACATGTGGACGCCACAACGAAAGGTGCAGTGTGTGCGTGGTTAGCAGAGTTCAAATCAGTAACACGTGTTCAGCGGTGTGCAAGAAGAGAATGGAACGTGGACCCTCCCACTTTTCCTGGACGTTGGATCTGAAGAGGAGGTCCCACTGCCTGACCCTCTCGATCTTCAGATCTGACGCCTCTGGACTTCTTTGCATGAGGGTTTATCAAGAACGTTACGCTGCTAGACTTGCCAGAGCGCGTCACATTAAACATTTGTGCGCATGCGCGATCTAAACGACTTGGTGCTGACATGGATATGGTGACGATCACATCTCGGCGAGATTTCCTATCGATTGAGCATCTATCCAACAACATAAAATGTATAGTTCTTTCTTCATAAGCATATATTTGTGTATACCTCTAGCTCGGACACCCTGTATTGTAATAGAGGCAAAACTTTTCTTGGGTGATGAAACTAACGGAAAATATAATGCTAAATAGTTCAGACGGAAAATGTAACCTTTATGTAGTTCTTTATGCCTGTTAAAATTATGTTCGGGCAGCGAGCTTAATCCTCGGCAAAAATTCCAGTTTGCTTGGAAAACCAATCAAATGAAGCCTTGAAATCCTGATAAATAATAAAATTCCACTCTCTACACACCATATTTGCACGTTTTGCAGAGAAAGGGTTCTTGAATCCCAATGGCCATTTTTATATTTTGGTTACAATAAAAGGTCTACTGAAGTACCGACATTCTAATACCGTCAATTTCCGCTGCCATCCAACTATACTCTATCTCGGGCATCTCTGGAGCAAGGCCGCGCATAACTGTAGAGAGCAGGATAGAAAGCGAGTGGGCGGGGCGAAGCAGTAGATCCTGTAAAGACCGGTAACTGTGGTCGCTATTGAGCGTCCACGCAATCCCGTACTCGCACTTGTTCATTGGTCCAGCCCTCTCGAGTCACTTCTTGCGCAGAGATTAGCTTTCGATTGCTTGCTCCAGAGATTCCCGGGACAGGGTATACCGTAAATAACGAACAGTTTTAAAGTATTAACCTCCATTCCAAAGTTAAGCATATTAATGTAATTTTTAAGGTTCAGTTTTGAAAAATATATTTTATGATGCACGAAATATGGTGTAATTTATAATAATTTTCTATCTTCAGGTAAGATGAATTTTCAAATTTAAAAAATAAACAATCGTGTTCCATTTGCGGATTAATATGCAGACTTAAATTTTAATGGTGAAATATTGTACATTTTGAAGTAACGTTCAACAGCGCACAAACAAATGACATTTCAAACCAAACAGATACTTTTTGATCAAATACACCTCAGAATAAGTTGACATATAATAAATCTTCGTTATTCCGGAAAAGGGCCCAAAAAAGAAAAGCAAAATGCAAGGTTTTAAATGTGGCTAGAAGTCAACAATCGCATTCGTCATATTGCTCCGTAACGACTAATAATACGTACATTTACATTTCACTGTACTGTTTAGTGTATTTACGCCTATGCCTTTACCATAATAAACGTGTTTTGTTGCTACAGTATAAGCGGAGTTGTAATTCTCTTTCTACTGTTCTTTTAGGTTATTTCAGTTAATCCGGACTTTCGTTAAACTGTTCAACTTATCCCCCATTAGGCCGGATTAACGAGATTTTACTGTATTAAAAGATTATTATTCTGCTCCTTCTATTACACCAATTCTACGAAGCCCTTTACTTATATATTGTATAACTATATAAGGTATAATGCTAGTGGAATCATTGTAATACGTGACCTCAAACATTCCACAGTGTTAGTATATCATAGTGACTGGACCACACCGTCCTTTAAGAACAAGGAGAAGAAGAAGGAGGAGTGAGACCGAGAGAAGAAATAAGAAGCGGATTAAAAGAGATAAAACACCAAAAACTTTCCATCTCCACTCTCTCTACAGAAACTAGCTATTTTCAAATGTACTACTAACTAGTAGCAGGTATATTAAGCCAGGTTTAGAAAATAGTGGTTATAAATTCCAACTAGAAACCATCATTACAGTAGGACGCAAATCACATTAGAATTCAACATTACAAAATCCAAATATAATTTAAGTAGGGAACCTTAAAGATTCCTCCAAAGCATAGGATACCTGATAAACAGTATTCGCTCAACACATAGGACTGGTACTAACTAATATATTTTCTTATATTCTACTCTCAAATTCTTAAATATTTTATTTATCCTAAATATTATATTATATCTCATACTTATATAGCCTATTTCATATTCCAAATTTCTTGGATTATATGTATTATATTTATTTTATTATCTTAGATGTAGTCTTATACGCAATCCTAATATTTCATTATACTCTATTATTATGTTTCATATTTTTATTATTTTTAATCTAAAAAATAAACCCACATCATTTAAGAATAAGTTTCCTAATTACACCCTGGTTTAATATTAGATATTAGGGACCACATACAAACATTAGGGGTGAAGGAGGTGGCCCAAAAGGGTGTACGGGACGGAGGTCCCGCTTAAAAAATAATAATAATAAATATAGAGATTAAGACAGGAAATGATTCAGGCAAATAATTGAAGTATTATTTTATTATTAATATCATTAAGCATATTACAGCTAACAAACATAGCATTTATCAATAAAATATATATTTATGTACAATATTAATGTGTATGACAATAGTGTACATAACATTATCCCATAATACAGGGTGGCGCGGAGCCGACTGACACATTTGATATGCTCATAGATGATGGAAAAAAAGAAGGAGAATAAGGAAACCCGTATGTAATGGTGCATTGAAGTATGCAATTTTATTACTAACAACTTACAAGTTCATTTTTTGAAAATTACATCAGACAGGTGGCCTCCTTCGGCATCAATGCATTGTTGCAGACGAGACGTACACACGTCTCCGTAGTTCCTCATCAATAGCCGTTACTTCCTCAACAATGGCTTCTTTCAGTTGTTGAAGAGTCGTGATATGCCTTCTGAACACACGGTCTTTCAAGAATCCCCTGAGAAAAAAGGTCTGACAAAAAGATCGGGTGACCGAGCTGGCCATGCAATCTCTCCACTTCGAGAGATAACACACCGTTGTGGACTACGTTCAAATGCTTCCCTCACTTTCTGCAAGTTCTCGGGCGAACGCACTGTTGTTGGAGCTCCAAGTTTCACATCCAATACACGGCAAGTTTCTTCAAATTTCTTCACCCAAACCAATATGGTATTCCGAGACGGTACGTTACCATGTCGGCTAAAAATGAATTGTTTTCTGAACAATCGCTGCACTTTAACCACTGACTTCGTTTCGTAATAACTACGAACACAGAAAACGCGATATTCAACGCTCCAACTTTCCATCATGACTGTTGCTATGTTTTTATGAAATGGCGTCCTATCCTCTTCTCATCCCCCCCGCAATCTACTTCAAACTATCGCGCATGCGTAATATATTCAACTTTCAAATGTGTCAGTCGGCTCCGCGCCACCCTGTATATAATATTATGTTACAGTTTGGCTTCATTTTAAAGTTTTACATTTTTATATTTTCCAAATAAATCATAAACTACGAATAAGTTAAAGTTTATTGTTTTTCCTAATGATTAATGGAAATAATATGGTTTTGTAAGAAAATGAAAGCATTCATGACAATGTCAAAATAAAAACATAAAACCAGTACGCATTGTATGTACCGGTTTTATGCGGGACACACTGTATTACTGGAACTGACACATAGTTCTCTTTACCTGTATTGGAATCTTGTTTATAAAATTAATGTACATTGTTTACTAAACCAATGAAAGTGTTGGGACATTTTGAACCTTCATCTTTTAATACGGTGTTAACGTCTACCATTGAAGAATGTCAATAAGTTAAGACGTTTTACAAAGCTTTGGTAAACAAGCTCTCATTTGTTTCTCGTCATCTAAACCGACTCATGTGTAATTTATGAAAATTTAAATTTAAACAATTTGTTGCAAGTTTCTTCACTAAATTCTTGTAATATTTGTACGGCTACACTATAACAATCCAACCTACGACTATATTTTATGAACGTTGGGCTGTTGCAGGGGTAAATGTAATAAGATTATTATCACAGATAAAATATTTATGATCAGCAGTGCGGAAGTGCACAAACTTTCCGACTCGAGCTGTCGAATTGATAAATGGAACGTCACATTCGAGCGCACCATGGCTGCCGTAGCGAAGTTAATCACCCTTTTCTCCCAATTAACAACCCTTTATGTAGTTAGGTAATTGTTTTGCGCGATAGCTATCATGTTACGTCTGCGTCACTCTGTCAAAGGGAGCATAATGAATTATGACTGCGGGTTCAATTAGAAACTTCGATATACGTTAACCAGCCTGCAAAGTTAGGGTACAATATATTATGACATGTTACTTTGAGGAACTAAATATTCTATTAAATATAAAAGCTGAAACGCAGGTACAGTTAACAGCAATAAAAATGGGACGCCTATATCCTACCCTGAATGGTGTTATGTGGGGTGCCTAACTAAGCGAGCTCCAGTAGCAATGGCAAGTTCCGACACGATCGTAGAGTTAGGCAACAAGCATAACGTGCAGGACAGTGAGTATTTAAAAATATATGTTTTCCAATGTTTATTGTTGCTGACTGTACATCAGTTCTTAGTTACAGGTAAGTTCTCATCTTCAGCACTGAAGTTGCTTTATGGATTTTGCCACCCCTCGGAATTTTAACATCAGAACCCCTTCTAGTAAGTATTAGACAACACTCCAAATGGGGCAGGTTGGTAAAGCTCATTCAGTGTTTTAAAGTGAAATTGTTTTTTTTTCACTGTAGCAAAATCTTTTTAATTTTTATTTCAAAATTTAGAGAAACTATTCATTGTGCATTGCAATTCAGGGCCCATAAAGTGAACTAAAAATAGTTCGTATGTGAAAATATCTCAGCATATATTAGATATTGATGTTTGAAACAGTCCAGTTATAAGGACATATTTCTCAAACTATAGTGCATATTTTGTAAACGTTTAGGTCATAAGAGCATATTTTATTTTGCATATTTTGGTGATTCTTAGGTCATAAAAATCCTAACCCTGATCATTATGTTTGTCATATCACTATTTCATCAATTTAACATTCATTCTCATTACAAATAACTCAAGATTTAGAATGTCGACCTAAAATAAATATATATCAAATCATTAAAATATTATGTAAATACCTTACAACGACAACTTTAACGCTAAAAATTTTCTGCTGTGAAGTGTACTGTAAAAATTATGACAAACATAATTATCATCACCCGCATACAATTCTGAAATATCAGCACGGTTTACACAAAAACATGGTTTTTATTTTTAGGTGTTTATATCTAAAAATACAAAGTAGCATTTTTGCACAGTTGACAAGGGAAAGCCACCTGCTAGAATGTTCCAGAACAACTTTCTAATAGTCAGGAGGGGAATAATGTGTGTGTATATATATCGTTCTGTTTTGTACTTTGTTACATTTGTACTTGGTGCAGAGTCTGAAGAAGACCTTGCTAGAAGGTTGAAACGTTACGTTTAGTTTATGCTTTATAAAATAAATGTCTGCCTTGGTCAGCATATTGAGTTTTTACCTATTTGACGTAGAACTTTACTTGCTCCAAACGTACTGTTCGCAGGAATCATTCTAAAAACACTGCAAGATATTTCACAAAATGGCTTCCAAAATATAAAAGAAGAGAAGTTGGCTGCGGCTATCAAGAAAACCAAGGGCCTTCTGGGAAGGCGAGCAAGAAGAAGAAAATGACCCTTTCAAGTCGATAAGAGAGAAAACACATCTGCTGGTTTCATTTAGAGGAGAAGGAGGAGAGGGGCTATCGTCGAAATAAGACCAGAAGGCAGCGCGCGGGTAAAAAAGGAACTCATTGACCATTGTTGCGGCTTGAATGGCGATGACAATGTTGCCGCCGCGTCACAAAGGTGGTCGCATGCTTGGGTTGCAAATTGCACGCAGTGCGGAGGTGGATCGAAAGATATGAGTCGTTGGTGTTTCAGCGCAAGCTACGGCTCCTCCATTTTTTTTACGTTGAAGCGAGCTTATCACACTTTGCTCTAACCATTGTTGACCTGAAAGAATGATAACTTTCTCATTGTCTTTTGCAACATAGTCATGCAAACGAGAGGGGAGACGTTTCGTGATATGGCTAGAGGGCGTTCTGGAAGCTGTTTCAAGATATGCAGCGATATATTTCGGTAGTAGTACGAGATATATTCAGTTGTTGGTTTTAACATGAAGTTGTTCCCTCCAATGTATCCCCTCTATACTCAGTCCCCTGAATCTGTGACGAAAGGCTGCGCATAGCGGCAGAGAAGGGGAGGAAATCGAGTGAGCAAAGTGAAGCAGTACATGCTGCTGCGAATGCTGGTAACTGCAGTCACTTTCCCCACCTCGAAGCAATCCCGTTCCCTCTCAGACGTTCATTGGTGGAGCCGTCTCGCGTCACTACTTGCGCAGATACTTTTTTTCGTTTTCTTGCTCCAGAGATACCCTGGACAGAGTATATTATTCATGGACAGTAAGAGGAAGAATTAACGTGTCCAAAAGATATGCATTTATAACGAAACCAAAACTTAGTCCAGTGTCCATTCATCAATTTCATCATATCATTATTCATCACCATGTTCGCAATTAGCCAAAAGTGGCAGAAGAGCGAAATAAAATAAACTAAATCAATCAACAATAATATTGTTGGGAGTTATAACACGATGCGGACAGCAGCTGCGGTGTTCTCAATATTAATCAACTTTTACCAAGAAGCTCTAAAAAATACATGGATATCGTTATTTTAATCTTAAATACCGTTGTGCTTGAACTCATTGTAATGCTTCTCATAAACTATAGCTTTTATTTCGTAAATAATCTGTCGTAAAAATCCGTTTGCTGCCATAGAAAAATTCGTCTGCTTCAGCTTTTCTTCCCCCGTTTCCTGGCGTAAGTAAGCGAGAGAATGGCTTCACTTTTGCGCCGTAAATCAGTCCTTCCATGTTATATATATAGTTCAATGATAACGTCGAATCAGCATTAGAACAACTCCTTTTTCGGGCCTGAAAAAATTTGGAAGGTATTTTTAAATATTTATGTGTATACGTCAACACTGCAACTTGTTTGCACCCGTCTTAAGATGTGCGTAATCCGACAAAACTAAAATCTACATCAGGGTTTTAAAACGTTGCAAAATATCCTTAAAGGACTAAAACCGCAGGTTTAAAAGCCTACAAGAAACAAAACACGAACACGTTTAAATATTTAAATAGCGTATTTGGAGAAAAAATCCATTAAAATAAACTCTCTGAAATAAAAGGCCATTGTCTGTGAACACACACTCGCGATGAATAAGCAAGGTTCAATTTATTTACCACTAGATGACAGGAGATTGCTGTCCTGGACATTTCCACCTTTTTAAAATCAAAGCCTGGAACCCAGCTAGAGCACCACGGAAAGGTAAACTATAAACAATGGCGAATTGAAGCACAGTATTCGTTTACTGTATTGGAGCAAACAAGTACAAGTAACTTATAAATAGTAGCCCAAAATATAGTGTGTATTTCCAAACATAATGCGGATGTATTTAACACTGAACATACATCAAACCTAATCCTACGGAACACACCATTACAGTCCTCCGCCCATAGAATAAAACAACCTATTCACTTTCACGACGCGTTAAATGTTACGTTTCGGGTGAATCGTACACACACACATATCTAAGAAAAGACGAATCATTACCACGGTGGATATAAGTAAAATACTCAATGAATATGCGGAAACAAATACATGACGTAATTTACAAACAGGAGTTTGAAGTCACAGAATTGCTTTAAAAGCAAATTTCTATGATACTCAAGCAAGCCAGAAAACTCGTAAGATGCTTACTATATTGTGGATAGAGCAACTTTCTCTGAGTCAACGAAAGGTTGGATTAAGCTGGGATTGTTTGAAAACGTGGATATAATATTTGAGCTGAAGTACACTTGCCCTGTACTACTAAAAGATTGTGACTGAAGTACCCTGGAATAACTTTCAGTTAGCAACATGTGTTGAATAAACAATAAATGAATAGCTTTTTCGAGTCATCAGAAAATCGCATTCTAAGGTTGTCGCTCGTATCAATACCATTGTATGTTGTCGAAGTCTAAAGTTTGCTAAAAAATCTATAACGAGTTAAGAAATAGCTTTTGTGTTACTAAGACACAGATTCGTTATTACGTTCGAGTTGTGCGGCTTCTACAAGATCCGTTAGGCTAGCATTATATTGTTTCATTTGTTTTCCATTATGTGTACATAATGTACACACATGAATTTAAAAACGTAATTTGTTACTCTTATTATTCATGTTTCTCTGACATCGTACCTGGAATTGAACGAATGAAATTGTACTTATTCTTATGTACAGATTGCCAACCCTTTGTTTTCTTTTCGTTTGGAATGTAGAACATGACATTGCATTGCATAAAGTGTCTGTATATAACCATGGGCAATCGTTTTCGCAATGTTTATGCATTCCACTCTGCGATGCATTCTTTTCATGAAAATAAGTTTTCATTTCATTTAAGCTTGGATGATCCTACAGTGCGGAAGAGCAAAAACTCGAGTTTGAACATTGGTGCAAATTCTTTCTTCATTGAAAACATTCAAATACATGTTGAAATACCTCAGTTATCACTTTTGACTTCACTACTTTTTACAACACATATAGATTAGCTCGTGAGTGGTTATGTACGTATCTGTATAGGTGAATCCGTCAGTGACAGTATGGAACCAATACAAACATTTAAATTTTATAATTGAAATTTATATGTGGACATTATTAACGCTAGATTGAGAATTGCAACGTGTTGTTACGTGTCCACTTAAATGAAGTTACATCACTTACAGTGTCAACGATAGCGTTTGCAAGTTAGTAAACATTAACCTGGGATCATGGGATTAACTTATACTTAAACTGAATCTAAACGCGCGAAATCTAATAGAGTTTTCCTTTCACTCTATTTAATAATATAATTATGCAGAACTATACATTTATATCTTGGTTCGTAAGAAAATATAAGCAGAATGCATTTTGTTTCACTTTATGAGATACTTTCGGGTAATAACGTGCTAATACCTCCCCATAAACTTTTACTTACCACGTATCACCAGCTTATCTTGATTGCAGAACTCATCCACTACAAGCTACTAAAAGTTTGTTTACCTACCTGAAAAAAAACAGAAGAGGAAAATTATGACAGGTACGTAATATAAACCCAGGAAATATTTTCAATAAAAAATACATTAAGAAAATTTGTATGACAATCAAATCTCCATTAGATCCAACAACAAATTTGTGAAGGAGCGAGTTCTAAAAATAAAAATATGAGCTGCAAAAATACATGATTGTTTAGTGGAGGTTCTGTTTTAAGATCTATAATGGAAAACATAATTTCTAAATTTGGAATTTCTAAGACTTTACAAGATAATTGGTATATTTCAATTTATTGGTGCAATTGTATCCGTTACTATGCATTTATGGAAATAGAAAGCTAGCATAGAAGAGGTTGATAGTGAATACAAATTCTTAATTTTCAAATAATGATTAGACCTACTACTAATGTCGTGCTATGAGTCATTACAGAACACTCAAGTGGGTAATGGGTCAATAGGAATGGTTGAAAAGTTTCGCAGGAATATCAAAATCACAACAAAACAAAATTACCATCGAAGCGTTAGTGAGAATAATTTTGTCTGGAGTCTGAGGTGGGTCGCTGTGCAGGGGGCGCCAAAATCCACTCTTACCTCGGGCACAAAAATCTGTATACTCTATCCGAGGAACGTGTGGAGCAAGCGGACAAAACGAGACATCTGCGCAAGTATAGTGTCTTGAGAGGGCTGGACCAATGAACGCCTTAGAGGAAAAGATGGAGCATGGAGGGCAAAAACGAGACTGCAGCTACCAGCCCTTTGCAGCAACGCGCACGGCATCGCTCCGCCCACTCGATTTCTCCCATTCTCTACCGTTATGTGCGGCGTTACTTCACAGATTAAAGCTTCACGCCCACTGCTTCGCCGGAAACGCGGCAACAGAACTCAACAGACTCGCTTCCGGCGCCTCAGTGGGCGATGACCTGTAAGATAACCTGCAGACTTCTGGCACGGAAATTTCAGCTTCCATTCCGCGCTTTTCCCTGTAGTGGACGTTACACCATTTAATTTCAATAAGAAGCAGATAACAGAAGTTCTGTTGCTGGATATTTCCGTGTTTCGCCGCTTCTCAGTGCGTCAAGCTTTAGAGTATAGCTGCGGCTCTGACCAATGGTCATGTACATCAACTTTAATTCCTACTTAAATATAAACGTGAAAGGAATGAAGGGGGATTGGACAACGATATGGAAGAGTAAAAAGACAACAGACTGAGGCGATACAAACCTGAATACCGGACGAGACAGAGCATGCTTTAGTCATAAATGCGCTGTCAGAGGAAAACTGGTGATATATATTGTTCTGGATTGAGGTGGTTTTTTGGGGGAAAAACATAAAAACTGCACGACTAGAAAATGAACGGAAGTGGACGAAGGAAACAACACTGGGGAAAGTTAAACCGTTATAAAGGAAGAGGAGAAAAGCTCCGCCTGAAGTAATTGGTAAAATTTTAAAGAGGCCGTGAAAAGGTTCCTTTGAGGAAGAAAGCGTCGTCTTCTCTCTGGCTGTAGATGTGTTACATGTTGAAAGCAACACCGAGAAGCTCGTGGCGATTGCAGTCTCGAAATACGATTGCATATTAGGAAAATTTGTTAACCCAACACGTTTCCAGGGTGGGGTTGATGGTTCGGGCGGTTCAAACCAAGTGCCTCAGGAATAATAATAATATTTATTTAAGTGATGAGCACGATATGACAACCAGGTACATCACTATGTGAAAATTGGTCATACAAAATTACAGAATTGAATACATAATTATAGAATAATACAGTGGATCGTACAATCTTATACATCATCACAAATTCAAATTGTAGGTTTCAACAAGTTCAGCTGCTAATCCTCTGGCCTTATTTAGACATGTAAGAATTCAGATATACCTCTGGGAATTTTATAAGATATATTTATTATTCAAAAAGTATTCACTGTCTATTTGGAAAGTTAAGGTCTTCTGTACAAAATGTATCCTTTTCATTTTCTTCTTTCTTCTAAAGTAAACATATTCAACTCTGCTAAACATTGAGAGTAATGTTGGGCATAGTATATTTTTTTTAACTTTGTGCATAATAACCTGATAAAATGTTTTTGAACTGATTCAACTTTTTTATAATAATAATATAATGTTTAACTTAAAATAATTGTTAAATAAATTGTAATTAAATATATAAATTTAATAATACCTTATTGTTATTGATACAGAATACATAAAAATACGGTTTTGAAATAGAGATATAACAGCATGTGTTCATTTTCTACCTTCCCTGTGATTAAGATCAGCGTAATTTGTATTGAAACAACTCAGTCAATCCATGACAAAGTGATCTAAAACTTCAAAAAGTAAAGTTAGTCCAAATACTATTTAATCAGCATTTAACCAAAGCTTAAAACCTATATTTTGATGAACTAATCTAACAATGTTTTAAATTTCCAATTTTGTTTCAGTTTCAACGGACATTTATGTAACAAAAGGTGGTTAGATGGAAACACTATCAGGAACTGCTGAGCAGTTCTTTCTTGTCACACCAATATAGTGGCATGAAGAAGCTGATGTGAAATTTCATTTCTCTTTATTTTATGCAAAATCCATTGTAGTAATCTTTGAGCTAAAGCTCGTTAAAATGATTGGTCACTTTATGTCACACCGGAACCAAGTTTCTATTGAAATTTCATTTAAATGAAAACGAGTAATCAGTTTAACACCAAATTACATATGAATCAGTTTTACAACTCCCCCAACATGGTTCATGGTCTATCCTTTCTTTGCAGTTAGTTTGAACGGTGAAATAAGAGCATCGGGTGTGACAACTTTCTTCAGTTTGATACAATGGCTATATACAAAAATAATTTAAACTCTGACACCTATATAAATGACAGTAAGCCTAAGTCCAAATTTTTGACTAGCCTAAATAACTATTTTATTATCCCCAGCTGAATCAAAGCTAGTTATACAGATTCTTAATGGAATTCTGATTAGAGTTCTATTTAAGTAAATATTTCCCCTTTTCTAGCATCAAATTACATGAAAATTGCCTTATTTACCTCACTGTACTGCATACGATTATTTTATATTCAAAACTGCGGTACCGAATGTCACTGAAAGTAGTGTAACAGCTTATATCTCTTTGATTAGAAAGAGAAATAAAAAGCATGAAATCCTGCAGAGATTATCAAGTGTGATATGAACTAAATACAGAAATTAGTCAATTATAAATACTCATGTCTGAGTTTTGGATGTTGCAGATGCTTTTTTTCTGATTCTGAGAAAGAGTCAGATGCTGATGAGTTTGATCTCAAGTTCCCAGGTATCGAACCAGATGAATAGCTCTTGCAGACAGGTGTCTATATGATCGTGGAATTGCTTAGAGCCAACCGGAAGAAGAAATGCATTTGTCAGTCACGAATCTCTGCCCAAAAATTGAGAAAAGTGATATTTCTGGAACCATTTGGAAAATCTTGTATGAAATACATTGCTGATCAAAAGGAATGGGATATCTCTGTGAGAGATACAAAATATATTTTTTCCTCCACGCATTGGAATGAAAGCTTTATACAGAGTTCTGTATACTTCCAAGTAGATTTCCTTATACATGTTGTAGTAGTGAGGAGCTACTCTGCCTTTCCCCCGCTCCACCAGGTGGCGCAACATCCCCCGAGGGTCAGGGCCTACTTACTGACTGCCGGCCTCACGCTCACATGCCTCAGCAGAGGTGAGCGATCATCCAATCACTTATGGGGTGAGATGTGGTCAGCACGACGAACTCCCAGTCATTGTTGTAGGTTTCCATGACCGGGTTACGCTACTCATTCGTGGCTTCTAAATTTACTCACGATGGTGCTTGGCCACCGGTCCCATATATTAGCAGAAATCTCTGGAGACAAGTTGTCATGCTACCCTCGAGTAGACTTGAACCAGGGTGCTTCCCTAGGTCAAGCCTAAAGCCTGACGCCTTAACCGCTCAGCCACTGTGCGGGACACTAAGGAGTTACTAATTTGATATTTACATTTCCTGGAATGGTTTAAGCGTACAGATTGACAACAAAGAGCACTGCAAAAGGTGATAAAGGTTGTCTTTTTACATTTAGACTTGGGTGTGTAAAAGCAATGCTCAATAAAGTTGTAATTTTCAGAAATAAATTACGCTGTTATTAAAATGTAGGAGTTGGGAGGTTGATTCCGCCTTTGATATTGTGGAGTAAAAGTATTAGGTAAGTATGCGGGTTAGCGGATGAGGAATTACCACAGGTCACACCCGAAACTTTAAAAAAAAAATAATAACAGTAAAAATAGATACATTCTCCCTAGAATAAATACATTAGAAGAAAGGTTACAATCTACATTTCACCGAAAAAAATATGATGGATAAGAAAGTTGTAAAAATTCACAGTTTTCAAGTTGTATGCTGGTATGTCATGCTTTTACCGCCGTGTGAGTCACACCCGGAACTTCCGTTATTCTTGAATTGCCCAAAAACAACATTGTTTACAGAGCTCACCATTCAGGGCAGTAACAACGTCATCATTCTGAATAGTATCATTATGATATGTATGAGTTCAATTTTTTCGGTTTGAAAATATTTAGATTTGAAGTGTGTGATTGTCACACCCGGAATACACGGATTGGCTGAACTGGCCTGGTAAAGAAATTGTCAAATAGATGAAGAATTGAATATTTGTTTAATAAAATAAAGAGGACATTTGATCCACTTGGTGAAAAGTAAGTTCTTGTTTGATATTTTATGCATATTATCCTAAATATCAGTACGCAGCATAAATCCTTGTTACTGTCCTTCAAAACTTATGATTCCAATATAATCGTTGTCTAACAAATGCTAAACAAGCATATTTTTATTATTTAATGTTAGTTTCTCTGATTCTCTCAATATATTTCCTTCTCTGTCTATCTCTCATTCTCTTCTGTCTCTCTCTATCCATCTTTCTCCTTCCTCTACTCATTTTCTGTATTCCTAACTTTCTCTTTGTCATTTCTTCCCATCATTCCCTTTCTACTTCTGTTTCTCCAATTCCTATCTTTCTCCTTCTATCTTCCTTTCTTCTTGTGTGTCTCACTCTCTCTCTTCTCGTCCTTTAATTTCTCCTGCTTCTCCCTATCTTTTTCAGTTTCTTTTTAGCTTCTCTTCTATTTGTGTCTCTCTCTTTCCATCTTTTTATTTTGCCTGCTTTTCTCTTAAATTTCTTCGTCTGTTCCTGTAATTGGTCGCATTTCTATTTACCCTGACGTACTAACACCACATTTCTCGCTCGCGTGCGTTAAAATGTTACATACTTGGCACCATATGTGTAAAAGTGAGGTACCAGCCTGAACGGTTCGATGCAAGACAGAATAAAAAGAACCCTCCTTGTCAGTAGCACTAAGTGTCTCTTTAGAAGTTTCGCCGTCTTTCCTTTCACGGATTGAATTATGAAGGTCTCTATTAACCAGAAAGGCTGATGCACGTACCCGTTGCCATGGAAATTCGTTTACAGATAATTTCCTTTAAGAACGTTTTTCGCCGTCTACGTTTTTCCTCCTTCATTTAGAAGATAATCCTGTTATCACGCCGACCTACAAAATGGGGCCCTTGGCTGGGTCCTTGAAGATATTTGAGGGACCTTGATCTGCCAGCCATTACAACATATATGACACGAACTTTTGTGAACCTAACACTCAGTAAACTGACTTATATTCCTAAAGAAAAGTAACCTGAAACGTATATTCGCTGTAAATCTGCAAATACAAGCATAAGATAACTGCATGGGTAATACTAAGCTGATTAACAGTCGTTTAGAGGGAGTTTATTTCCGTAACATCTTTGGCAGTTATGCATTTGAAGCTTCGGAACGAGTCACAACTCTCGAAGCAGCCACTTAACCAAGCAAGCCGCTGACGTTATCTCAACCCAGAACCTATTGCTATGCCCTTTGCTCATGTTCTACACGCCCACTAGGCTCGCTAGGCAGACTCGCGCAGTCCGCTGGAGACGTTCCGAAAGTAATTCGACTCTACTAGAGCTGTATGATTGATTGATTTAGGTTTTTTACGTTGCTTTTCTGCAACGTTGGGCTAATAACCAGGGCCCAAGACTTTATGTCCTGTAAAATATGTATGTAATTATGTCATAAAAATTGAAAAATATGTCATAAAAATATAAAATATTCCCAGTAAAGTCAAAAATATGCATAACACTACTTTCGAATTTCTCATTACACGGGAAGTCAGTATCTTCCAGGGAAGATCAACTAGGATGGGGATGGTGTATTAAATGAAGTCAGAATCCCTTCAACCGAAAATATGGTGCGGTTCACAGCAATTATTCTAAGTTTTATTTATTACTCTATTATGTCAGAATTACTCCTTTGAGGAAACTAAAGCATAATTGGCAGTTCGCTACAGCTCTTGTGAAGCTAGGCAATCACAGAAACACGAGTTTCTTAGGCAAATTTTGATTTATCGCCGTGTCTAAATGCTCCAATACTGAACTTCTCTTCGAATATCCAACCCCGATTTCACACAACTTGCAAAACAGAATCTTGTCGTCTGTGGAGAACACGTCACTCCCAAATTCTGTAACATGATCTCTCAGTCTCACAGCAACAAATTCCTTTACAGGAGGCATTCTATTCATTCGCACTGCTAAGCGATCTTGATACAATTGATTACAAAGTTGATCCAAACAGCATAAGAGGATTTAAGTTTAATCTTAAAGAGCAAGTACTACCGTGGGCCATTGTGCAGATTCGCTCATATAAAATATGGCCTAGTTCACTCATTTTCTTTCCCGTAGCTACTCGACTGCCGATAGAGTAGGGGCTGTAATGTACAGAATTTTACTTTTGACTGATTGTTGTGAGAAGCGAAAACAAGTAAAGAAATGAAAACAATTGAAACTTGTTTACTTCCTGCCCGTTGATTCTCGTGCACGCACAACAAAAACGGATAACATTTTTCCTCTATCAATTGTCTGCAGGATATTAAAAGGGGGTATTATTCTTCTGTGCAAGTTAATAAGAAAGACGGCTTCTGCTTTTAATTTCTTCGTCCGTAATTTCCTTATCCTGCCATCGATAACATAAACTCTCTGTTGCGCTAAAGGTACGAAGAATAAATTATAAAATAACCGATTATATTGAAGACAATTACGAAATTACACAGCAATATGCCTAATTATTATAAAATTGAAGAAATGTGTTGTAAACATGATAAATTTATAAAATACGTTAAAATATGCCGTATCAAATTCTTCTATTTAGATTTCATGAGATACGTACAGATCTCACTCCAGTATTTGTTCCGATGCGAACAAAATATGAATATGTTTTGACATAGTGATAACTTAATGAAATTGATTAAAGGGCATTCACAACGAACGCCAATGTCCAGCCCGGGATTCCAACCCTGACGTCATATAGCCTGAGGTGTCTTATTAAATTACACCTGTTCAAGCTAAGTGAGAACCGTGGAAGTGGCATTTCACGCCAGGGGTGCTGGTTTTTAACATTAGGCTGGGCAATGGACATGGGTGTTCTCTCTGAGTGTCCTTTTGTTTATTGTCATTGTAATTGTTCGTGTACGGCTGAAAAATATAACTCAGTAGACGAAGATGAGGGTGTCAGAAAAAAATCCTGAGAATCATTCACACATAAAGTACCATTAAACAAATAAATAATGCATATTTCTATAGTTTTGTGTTTGATGTTGCGAGGGAAGACTTGTCGACTGGGGACATCTGCCGCTGGCCCCCTCTGGCGCCGTCACTGTCGTGTAACTATTCGAAATCACGAAACTTTAAGAATTTTTAAAATTTTATAGTTTTATATTTATAAATTTCATAAATATTGTGAACTGAAGTCTGATGAGTCATTTCGAATCATCCTGCATTTACCAAAATTATACACCTCAGTTGCGGAGTGGATAGCACAACTCGCTACGACGTCAATAGTTACGGGTTCGAATCCCGGCCTGATCGTGGAAGTGCCTCTTCATAAATTGAATCATGTCATCACTCATCCTCATCGTTGCAATTAGCGAAAATGGCAGAAAAGCGACGTTAAATAAAAAATCAAATCAAAGGAATATCGTAATGACAGTAATTGCCTCTTAATTATTGTATAAGTTTAGATGCTGAATATTCTCTAATTTTGGAGACAAGCCTGCGCATACAGTGTCACTAGCAAGCCGGACTCTCAGCACCGGGAAACTCCCCGTTCCCCAAAATCGATACTTCAAAATGTTTGTGTTCGTCCTCTTCACTTTAGCGATTTAACATCAATTTAATATGAAACGAGTCTTGCTTGCTTGCTTTCTACCGGGCTTCTGCATTATGCAGACGGTAATGCACGTTTAATGGACAGCTCATCAGCAATTAAGGAGCCTCCGCTAGAATCGGTGTTTCGAAACACCGCCGCCGGGCGCCGCTACAGTCGCGTTCCAAATCAGACCAAAGCCCCGGACGTGCCGATGCCCATCACTCTAAGCGTCCGCTTGACTTATGAGCAACGTCGTAAAGCACGGTACTGTCAGTAATTGGGCGAAACGGCGCATTTTTCCCGTGTTATCTGCGAAACATTCGAGTCGTTCTGCCTCCAATTGCTGCAATAAAACGAACTGATTTGCATAACGAAGATAAATGACCGATAAATGTCTATCGTAAAGCGAACTCAAAACGAGAATTCCTTGTTCCTGACTTCAAAATAGCGCTCAACACGTTTAATTGCTCAAAAAATGACAGAGGTTCGATATTTTTTCTTATTGTGTACATGGAAGCAGGGAATGTGGTGCAATATTTCTGAACAAATCGTTTATGGATATAGTGCGCAAGAGGGAAATGTTTTATGGTCTGAATTAACACCGTGAGATATTTCAAATTGGTTTAATTTGAGAAAAATAGCAATACTCGCACTACATTGCAAAACAATGTTCCTATCAAATGCCTACACAAATTTGAAAGGTAAATAAGGATCAAATAAATACTACAGAAGTAGTTACAAAACATTGCGTTGTTTTACATGAATACTGCTACGTACGTCAACATTTCTACTAGGAATTAACACTTCGCTCCTAATGTCGTGAGCAAAAGTTTTCGATAATCTCCAGTGGCTGTAATCGAAATCCTCGATTTAATCTTAATAAAATATTTTTTACTCGTATGGAAAAATATTTTAACCCAAAAGGATTAAGGTTACATTTTTTAGAATAATTTACATAATTTGCATTCATGTCCAGATATTATAGAAATAGTTAAATCAAGAAGACTTAGATGGGCAGGCCATGTTGCACAAATGGGAGAGCAAAGAACAGTTTACAGGATTCTTGTTGGGAAACTTGATGGTAAGAGACCTGCAGAAAGTCAAAGACGAAGATGGAAGTATAACGTTGAGACCTAAAGGAAATCTGTGTGTATGGAAAAGATTGAATTGACTTTGCCCAGGATAGGGACAGATGCTGCAGTCATAAACCTTCGTTCGGGTTTCAGATGGCTACAGAGTAAGTTTATACTCGACGTTTTTACAAGCTTAAGAGAACATAACTAAAAGTCCGCAATAGTTTCTTTCTAAATTTCTTCTCCATTCTGTTAAGTCGTTGCCATGGATATTTCCAGACTGTTTACAAGTTGATTGTCAATCTCGTTGCCAGGTTGACATCTACAGGTTAACCTATAAACTTGCCCTCCTAATACTTGTTGCCTATGACACACTATACAGTTGATAAAAGAAAATGAACGTACTCAAAAGTAGAAAAATAAGTAACATACACGTGTAGTGTAATTTTGAGGGCATTACAATCAGGTATTTATGCTGTTCTTTGAGATATTTACAAAGTGTTTCAAAAATAGTCTAAAAATAATGTTTCGCTTGCTTCTCTATTAAACAGGTATTCAAATCGCCTTTCAGCGCAGATTTTAAGAATATCAAAGCTCATTAATGTTCTTCAATATGAGTCATCGTTTTGAAGTTAATAGTAATAATAAAGAAAAGCACATTTTTTTCTGTATATTTGCAACAAGGCAATGAAGATCCATGGTTGTAACTGATACTCCTTCTCGAGATGTACTAAAAGTTCAAAGAAAGTCTGCTGCAGAACTGTGAATACCTCTGAGGAAAGGATATGTATTGTGTATTCAATGCAAACTAATAAAACATGTGGGCATAAGCATGATTTGTTGCAGTATGATTTGTATTGTACGGCGCCATTTTTAGGAGGTTCTATTCATACTTCTTATTTTGAGTCACAAGTCGCGACGTTGAGGATAAATGATTGTTGTGCGACAGCATTGAGACCATGGACGTCCTCAGATTTTTTCCATGAAGGGGCAAGCAAAGTACATTTTCCAGAAAGAGGGGCGGAGGCAAGGCACCCCCCTCCCCGTCGCCCTCTGATAGAACACTCCCAAAGCTTGAAGTTATAATGATCCTGCAACACCATTTTTATAATAGACATACTTCTGTAAATTACTGTGAGTGAAATGAAATTATAAGCGTGAAATATATACGTTTAGGTTCACATTGGTTTTTCAGGGGTTCGTGATCATCTTCGGGCATCCAAACATAAGACCAGAAACGGATAGAGTCAAAGAAGAGCAGATAGAGAAGTAATAGAGAGTAGAGAGAGAAAGAGAGAAGATATTTGGAGAGAAGAGGAAGGGAGAGAGAAAAGAGGGGTATACGTTCAGAGTTTCAATATGATAATACTGTAAAATTAGTGAATGATTTTGAAGCTGGTCGAAAAACTACCCAGCAAAAAGAACCAGGTATATCGTTCTATGTAAGAATTATGTCTAAGATAATGACAACAAGAATTTGAGCTTTATCAACAAATTTTCTGTTGTCAATTTGAAAGTCAGCCGATTGTTACGTAAATAACATTGATTTTTTTAGTTTCAATTTTGTTTTAAGTCTACTTTATGCACATGTAGCCTAATCGGGACTGGGCCTACAGTTTTAAGTAGAATCGATCCACTATGTGCTTCCAGCAGGTATCGAACCCGGGACCCTTTGATTACAAGGTGACCAAATTAGCATGGGGCTGTCCACAATAAGAGCATTATCTAGTCCTAAGTTATTCTCCAACTCACCTCTGTCTCCAAAAATTCACATCTTTATAGTAGAAACGACTAATGTTGCACATTTCAGTTTCATTTATATCTATAACTTTTTTTTCGGACAGGAAGGCCTTATTTGACCCAGTTCTAAGAATGAAAAACAAAAGTTATTCCCCAAAACACAACTTTTATATTACAACAGTTTAAGTTAATTTCAAATCGCCTTTCCATAGATCTTTACTTCCTATCTTAAGAATATGAAGACTTGGTTCTTGGAAACCATGATTTTTAATTTCGAGGCGTATTCCTTATCGATCGGCCTAGGATTGCGTAATTGAAAAAAGAAAGGGTCGAAAGTTCCTTTCCTCTTCCCCCCTCACGAATCAAGCCATATTTGCTTCAGAACAAGGAATTCACCATGGAAAGAACAAGACCTGACGTCATCAATGTTGCTAGGCAACCTCTAGAAGCAGACTGCCTGTATAGGCATTTGATTTGATTGCTTCTCTTCTGTTTGACGGAGCCTTCGTACAAAGATGATTGGCTTATGCTCAACGATTTCCTTTTTTCCGCCATTGCATTATTGCAATAGCTGAAGAAGGTGAACGTGGATCCAAACATTTTTCCTCCTATCGTCCCCCATTCGGATCTCCGGGTGGGGACTACTTTGGGAGGTCCCTGGACTAAGGATAAGATCTACATTAGGAATAAGGATATTAAATTAGGCACCTGAAATGTTCTGAGCCTTTACCGGTATGGCGCATTTGAGTGTACAGTTAATGAGATAGTTAAGTATAAATTAGATGTAGTAGCTGTCCAGGAAGTTAGGTGACCAGGAGAAGGGAATTGTAAAACTAAAAAATTATACTTTTTTCTATGGTGGTACTGAAAATCATAATTTTGGAACAGGCTTCTTCATAAATAATAGAATTATCTCTGCTCTTAAAACAGTAGAATTTATTAATGATAGCATATCATACGCAATTTTACAGGGTAGGTGGTGTAGAATTATTTTAATAAACATACATGCACCAACGGAAGATAAAGATGATAATACTAAAGATGTTTTTTAAGCAGAGTTAGAACAGGTCTTTGATAAATTTTCTCAGTATGATATGGAAATTCTGTTAGGTGACTGTAATGCACATATTGGTAAGGAAGAGACATTTAAACCCACGATTGGTAAAGAAAGTCTTCATGAATTAAGTAATGATAATGGTATAAGATTGATTACTTTTGCAACCTCAAAGAATTTAATTGTGAAAAGTACCACTTTTAAACATAAAGATATCCATAAATATACCTGGTCCTCTCCAGATGGTAAAACTCATAATCAGATAGATCATATTCTCATTGATAAGTGAAGGCATATTAGTATAATTGATGTTAGTTCACATATAGGTGCTGACTGTGCCAGTGACCATTATTTAGTAATTGCTAAATTAAGAGAAAGACTCTCAGTGATAAATCATAAGCAACAAAATCTAAAAGTTCTAAAATTTGATACAGGAAAGTTTACTGATGAAAGAATTAAAAAAGATTACCAAATTAAACTGTCAAATAGATTTGATGTTTTGCAGGATTTAAATGATGATGAAAATATAAATGAAACAGACGTAAATAAGAATTTGGAGCACATACGTAATGCAATAGAATCAGCAGCTAAATAAAGTATAGGATACCATAAACCAACAAAAAGTAAGCCATGGTTTGATAACGAATGTCACAATCTAATAGAAATTAGAAATCAGGCTAGACTTAGGTGGTTAAATAACTCTGATGATACAAATCTAAGCAATTATAATAGAATAAAGCAAGAAGTTATAGCACGTTTCGAAGTAAAAAAAAAGATTACTTGAAAAGCAAAATTATTGAAATTGAAACAAACAGCAAAAACAGAAATATCAGAGATTTATATAAAGGTGTAAATGAGTTTATAAAGGGGTGGCAACCTAAAGTAAACTTGATAAAAGATAAAGACGGTGATTTTTTGGCTGACCCAAGTGATATTTTAAATAGATGTAAGAACTACTTTAATGACCTCTTAAATGTTCATGTAGGAGATAAATCAGAAGTAAATGAAGTCCACACAGCAGAACCTTTAGTTCCAGAACCTAACTTGACTGAAGTTAAAGATGCTATTAAAAGGCTAATGAATAACAAAGCTACTGACAATGATTTTTTACCAGCTGAGTTAATTAAATATGTTGGAAATTCGTTAATATGTCAAATTCATAAATTAATTTGTTTAATATGGAATATAGAAGAAATCCTTCAACTGTGGAAAGAATCCATAATTATTCCTGTGCTTAAAAAAGGTGATAAAATGAACTGCAATAATTACCGTGGAATATCTCCACACTCAACAACATATAAAATATTATTTAACATTCTTTTAACAAGACTAACCCCATATGCTAATGAAATTATAAGTAATTAACAGTGTGGATTTAAACGTAACAGATCAACTACAGATCAAATATTTTACATCAGACAAACACTTGAGAAAACGTGGGATTATAATAAAAGTATCCATCAGCTATTCATTGATTTAAAAAAATATATGATTCAGTCGAGAGAGATAAATAATAGAATATATTAGTCGAGTTTGGAATACCTAAGAAGCTTGTTAATATGATAAAATTATGCACCAGTGAAACAGAAAGTACAATTCGTGTGGGTATTAATGTATCTGACAAATTTACAATTCATGACGAGTTAAAACAAGGAGATGCATTATCTCCATTGCTCTTTAATTTTGCCTTATAATATACTGTCAGGAAGGTAAAAGAAACTAACGAAGGACTAAACTTAAACGGTGTGACTCAGTTGTTAGCATATGCAGATGATGTAGACTTATTACGGGATGATATAAATACAATTAAGAATAATGGTAAAATATTTTTCAAAACAGCTAAAGAGATAGATTTGGAAGTTAACAAAGAGAAAACTAAATATATGCTTATAGGCCAAAACCAAGTGTTAGGTAATAATCAAAATCTAATTATTGATAACAACTCGTTTAAACCAGTTTCCAAATTCAGGTACTTAGGAGTAATACTAACAAATGAAAATTATATTAAGGAGGAAATAAAAAGTAGGCTTAATTCAGAAAATGCATGTTACTTCTCTCTTCATAACCTTTTATCCTCTCGTTTAATATCTAAGAAACTAAAAGTTAAAATATACAAAACCGTAATTTTGCCTGTAGTATTATATGGGTGTGAAACTTGGTCCTTTACATTGAAAGAGGAACATAACAGTTGGGCTGAAAAGTTCGTAGGCTAACATAGTAAAAAATATTTTTTTGACAAAATTCGATTTTATTATTCAATATAGTTGCCTTCGAGGGCGATACAACGATTATAGCGGTCATACAATTCTTCGATGCCATTTTTATAGTACGATTTCTCTTTAGCCTCAAAATAGGCCTCAGTTTCGGCGATTACCTCTTCATCAGTGCTAAATTTCTTTCCAGCGAGCATTCTTTTAAGGTCTGCAAACAGGAAAAAGTCACTGGGGGGCAGATCTGGAGAATATGGTGGATGGGGAAGCAATTCGTAGTCTAATTCATATAATTTTGCCATCGTTTTCATTGATTTGTGACACGGTGCATTGTCGATTGTGAGCACGCGCGGCACCCATTTTGCACACAGCTTTCGCATGTTCAAATATTCATGCACAATATGTCCAACACGTTCCTTTGATATTTTTAAAGTCTCAGCTATCTCGATCAACTTCACTTTACGATCATTTAAAATTATTTTGTGGACTTTTTTGATGTTTTCGTCGGTAACAGCCTCTTTGGGGCGTCCACTGCGTGCATCGTCTTCGATGCTCATTTCGCCTCGTTTAAATTTAGCAAACCACTTCTCAACGGTTGATTTTCCTGGTGCAGAGTCCGAATAATGTTTATCAAGCCAAACCTTGGCTTTAACAGTATTTTTTTCGCCAAAAAGCAATGCTTTATTAATACACGAAATTCTTATTTTTATCCATTTTTCACAATAACAAAAGCTGCTTCACTCACAATGCTATATCTCACGAACTAATTATCCGGTAGCTGTGAAATTTATACACGTATCTTTTGAAGGTTAGTACTAAGTAAAAATCACATGGATTTAATTCTAGTAACGCCATCTATGAGTCAGCCTACGAACTTTTCAGCCCAACTGTTAAATTGAGAGTATTTGAAAATAAGGCCTTAGGAAAATATTTGGACATAAAAGGAATGAGGAGACAGGTGAGTGGAGAAGTTTACATAATTTAGAAGTACATAATTTGTATTCATGTCCAGATATTATTAGAATAATTAAATCAAGAAGACTTAGGTGGGCAGGCCATGTGGCACGAATGGGAGAGGAAATAGGAGTTTACAGGATTCTTGTTGGGAAACCTGATGGTAAGAGACCTGTAAGAAGGCCAAGACGAAGATGGAGGGATAACGTTGAGATGGACCTAAAGGAAATCGGTAGGGATGGAAAAGAGTATATAGAGATCTTGTTCAAGATAGGGACAATTGGAATGCCTGTGTTGCTGTAGCCATGAACCTTCGGGTTTATGAAGGCCAGAGAGTTAGTTAGTTTAGTTACGAGATCCTATTGAAAGAATGGGAAAAATCTACCGATATGTGGAGAATTGTAAGTTTATTTTAGTGAAAAATAACGTTAGATAGACTTTACTTTATTTTGGAAACTTCGAAACGTATCAATGTTTCTTTATTGGTAGTGTCAAGATAAATATATCTGTGCCTGGGATAACTACATTCTTGTAACCCCGACCAACTTTCAGATATTCACAAATTCATGTGAATATAACTGTAAATTATCAACTGTAACTGAAAACTCTTTTCCTCCAACAATAACGTCGTAGTATAAAAAAATATTAACATTAAAACTAGTCTATTCTGAATATTTTTCTCTCACTGCTCTTCAGAAATAAACTCATGTTCACCCTGTCTTCAATTCCGATCGAAATTAAGACGATCTATTTAATTTCTCTCGATTATGTTACAAATATAAAACAATATATTTTCGTCATGGAATTTTCGCTCTCTTTTTCGATCAGAAACGAAACCACTTACTTCCGTCGTATAGTTTTTTTTTTATTTAATTTCTTTCAGAAATAAAATGACTTATGTTTTGGGGTTTAATTTTTTTCTCTAAATTTTGTTAAGAAATGAAATGACTTAAATTGTGGCGTAGAATGTTTTCTATCAATTTTGTTCAATAATAAAACGACATACATTTTGTGCAAAAAAAAAAAATCTCTCAATTTCGTTCAGAAGTACAACTTGTAATGATCCTGAGAGATCATATTCATTAATAACACTAATGTTTATATACTATACCATTGTTATTATGTTCAAAGTTATTTTATTTACTTGTTCAATGTTACATGTGTTAACACCTGCTTTGATAATTGTGTTTATCAGTAGTAATTTATTATTATTCTGTTAATAAGGCCCTGCGTGCTCGCAAAGGATATGTAATATTTATCTTACAATTGTATATTAACGTTTAGCACACATAAAATGGGTTAATATAATAATATGTATTTATCGTTGGTGCCTTGAGCACGTAGTTCAATTTACTGCCGTGGAGATGGCCTTGCCTGCTTTAGAACGGTTCCACGTATTTCGCGTGAACGGCGCTAGAGGCGCTACTTGAACCGAGGCTATATAACAAGCCCCGGAGCAGTTTTTCTTCAGTTGACTTTCAGGTCGGCTCATGATAAGATCACTCTTACAAAACTGACCTGGAAGGCCTCTCGTGACAGGCCAAGCGTCCTAAGGAAGGAAGGTGCTCTTGCGAGAGGCCAAGCACCCTAGAGAAGTTGTCCTCCGCCTGTGGGCGAGAGAAGCTGCACTCCGCCTTTCAGCGAGAGAGGTTGAACTCTGCCACTGGCAAGAGATCTCACTCCGCTTATTGGCGACAGAGAGAAACTCCACTTTAGAGTGAGAGGACCCGCTCCGCTTGCTGCTTGCTGCGAGAGGTTTCCTCTCCCTATCAACCTGCTGCACCCCACCAGGGTAGTGTGGCTTTGGGTTTCTAGGCAACCGCCCAGAAGGTAAAATTACAGGTCAAATAAAATACTACTGTTACTTGAAGGTGACCTTAATAGATGCACCCTGTTTCCCCGAAAGCCAACAGTTCCCTGTAAAAAGCCTTCAGCTACAGAAATCGGCACAAGGGCAGCAGCAGCAGTGTTCCTGTAGTCAGTTTACAGCAGTTGCAGAAGCCATTCTCCCCCCATAGCGTGGCAGTACATAGGCCAGTGAGTGTAATATCCTACGCGGCCGTGTGATAAACTTACAACGTTTACAGTGTATCCAGCTATAGTCAATAAACTTTCTCTAACTTTAGAGAGTGTACTTTTTCCCGAACCCTGAGTGAAATAGAGTCTCATGACACCGATGGCAGAAGAGTTAGCATGATGGGAGAAACTTTGCAGTGGTTTTGGTGCTACTGATTGGTCGTTGCCAAGCTAGTTGTCTTGCACCTCCGCTGACGTACTCGTGTTGGTGTAGTAGGCACCTCGAGGAGGACGTTGCAAACTGGAAACAAATTACACACTGAGATGCTTTACTCATCTGATCTCATTCAGCTATTTTATTCATTTTATTCAGGAAGACAATGTCAGAGAGTTTCTGTATCATGTAAAATGAATATCATAACAATGTCTTCCTTTGTTTATCAACGGTGAGCATTTATTTCTCGAACACTCTAAGCCAGCGTTTCTGAAATTTATTTACTGTGTCTTAAAACATTTTACATTTAAATTACTAAGATGGATTATTTTAACAATTTAAATTCAATCCGTGTTGTACATAGTCTAAACTCTACATTTTTATTATTCGCGCTCTGCCATTGCTTTTTACTGGCACCTCTCTGACGTTTAACTCAATAGAATAGGATATCTGTCGTTTTTGTTTCGGTCACACCAATATGCTCTTATTTATCTATGTGTCACATGCATGCCGACTTAAGATGTCGCTTGATATTTCAACCGCCATTCGGATGAGGCATTAGAGTTACTCAAGCTGATCTCCACCTCATATTTGTGTGAAAAGGGATTTTCATCTCTGATTCAAGTTAAAAGTAAGTACAGTCTCACAGATTTCCGACTTAAGTTAACCGTAATTGAGCCCAACATACCGCAGCTTATGCGGCAAAGGCAGCCCCAACCGCACATTACTTCGGTGAGTATTTTTTTTGTTTCTTTGAACTTCAGCATTTGTGTTTAGTTAGATGTTAGGCTAGATTCAATTAGTCTTTTAAATTACAACTTTACATTTCTAGAATGATGTATGTGTAGTTTGTTTAAGCAAGCGTAAAATAGGACTTCTTACAGTTTTATGTTAGCAAAAATATGATTATAAACTGGTTGCACACCCCTGCAAGTATTCTGCCGCCGCCCATGCTTATGGGTCTCAGGAAGTGTAATATCCTTCAAGGTGGGTCCCGGACTGAAGCAGGTTGAGAACCACTTTTCTAAGCGGAACACGCTGTATTGTTAAAAAAGGGGAGGGCGAGAATCAAACTTGAAACGGAACTTTGGTGGGGGGGCGAGTATCAAACTTGGAACAACTTTAAAGGTAAGAATCAAACTTGGGACTTAACTTGAAGGGTCAGAATCAAATTCGGGGCTTAACGTTCAGGAGCAGAATCAAACTTGGGACTTAACTTTCAGGGTCAGAATCAAACTTGGGACTTAACTTTCAGTGGCAGATCAAACTTCTTGAGACTTATCTTTCAGGGTCAGAATCAAACTTGGGACTTAATTTTCAGGAGCAGAATCAAACCTGAAGTTAAGTCCGAAGTTTGATTTTGCCCCTGAACGTTAAGTCCCAAGTTTGATTCTGCCCTTGAAAGTTACTTTCAAGGGCCGAATCAAACTTGGGACTTAACTTTAAGGGGCAGAATCAAACTTGGGACTTAACTTTCAGGGTCAGAATCAAACTTGAGACTTAACTTTCAGGGTCAGAATCAAACTTGGGACTTACCTTTCTGGGACAGAATCAAACTTCTGACTTTGGGAGACAGGATCGAAAAGTTTTCCATCCCCTAAAATATACTCTTCAATACTTTTTTACTCAGGTTCCAGGAGGTTAAGAAAAATAATCCTTAATTTTAAAATTTAGTAACCTTTAAATTTTAGGTGGTGCAAGTGCTCCCCTTGCCCTCGCCAAGTTACACCTATGGACAGTACTGTATTACAAAGAGCAAAAATGGTTTGAGCAATCCTTTTTCAGACAGTAAACAAATAAACAGAGCTTAGCACAAATATTTTAATCGAGACTAGATTTACTGAATACTTTAATTAAGTCGATATTGGAAATCGAACCCGCGCCTTGTTGATTACAAGGCAATACCATTAACTGGTTAACTGATGACACAAAGCAAGGTCATTTCGTGCTCGTGATAGTTTCTCTGATGAAATGAAATCTCAAGTTTTCTGTACCCAATGTTAATACAACTAAAACGTACGACGACATCTATTTCAGAAAAAACAACTTGCTTATAGTTTAATAATCCTAGCTTCTGGATTCGTTTCCTGTTGTAGTTTGAGTTTTGTCCACTTTATGCACAGGAAGGCTAATCGGAACTGGACCTACAGTTTAAAGTGGGATACCAACCAGTTGCACCTCCACTGGATATCGAACCAGGGACCTCTTCATTACGAGGCGACGACGTTACCACTACGCCATCGGGGAGGCACCATTTTTCCTGTGGGAGGTATAGTGTAAAGTAATTAGGTTGATGTTGCTGATTTGTTGTTTTAAGTACACTTTATGCACAGTAAGGCTAATCGAACGCGGGCTTCCTTGACTACAAGGCGACTACGCTATAAAATAATAAGGATTCAACTTTGAAGGTCCAGTCGCGATTAATTTAACTGAACACAAATCGAACCTAAAATGAACACTCATAATTGTCTTTATATGGATGTGATATACGTACTATATAGAATATTTAAGCCTGTTCTTAATACATAGAAAAATCTGCACATTACATTTTTATTGTTACTTCGAACATGCTTCCTGCATCTTCTGTGCCCCTCAGAGTATGGTATTCTAAATCTACCTATGAACATCCACATTCAGAGAGGGTGTGAGAGAGATAGAGAGAGGGAGAGAGAGAGAGAGAGAGAGAGAGAGAGTAGATCTCCCTAAACTAACTCAGAATATAGTTTCATGTACATCACACAGGCTGCCTTCTCTCCCATCTCCTCCTTCCGTTGCCACAAGGTTGTGAAGTTTCGACCGATCCCACTTTGGGGAAACTCCTGCGTTTAGAATTGCAGAGGAGTTCGGGGCATATTGAAGCCCAAACTGTCGACGGAATCGTCAAGTAGAGGGGGAGGGGGGGCTTCGTCTCCAGTCCGCACCAGATGTCCTTTGTGCAAACACGAGGAAACGCAAATGACTATGGAGATTAATCGCCATCATCTGCAGGAAAGCCCCCGACGCTCGTGGCCTTTCGAAGGTGGAACTGCTCGAGTTGCCTCGCTTCGGTTACATCGTCGAACAAACCTCATCTGCTTGTACACGTGTCGAGCTGTGTTTGTCAATGGATCAATTATTCACTCTCGTTTTTTTTACGGTAGCATCCTTAAAAAAACACTAGGGACATTTTAACACTAGAGTGGTCGCGTGGATGACAATAGTGGTCTATCGTATATTTTCACGTGCTATTGAAGTTTGGCAACACTCTTGACCCTGGCTCACTGGAACAGTACATGGGCTCTGTTCGTTCAGCCTTTATTTTAAATATATCCAATGTTGACTTGTTATTAAATAACTAACTCTCTAGCCTTCTTAAATCCTTAGGAATGTGGCTGCAGCATCACAAGCCTTCCATTTGTTTCTATTCTGGGCAATAACAATCCAATCGTTTCCATCTTTACCGATTTCCATTAGGTCTATCTCAACATAATCCCTCCATCTTCGTCTTGGCCTTCCTACAGGCATCTTACCATCAGGTTTCCCAACAAGAATCTTGTAAATTCTTCTTTCGTCTCCCATTCGTGCCACATGGTCTGCTCACCTAAGTCTTCTTGATTCAATTATTCTAATAACATCTGGACAGGAATACAAATTGCCCGGTTCAGAATTATGGGACCTTCTTCATTCACCTGTTGACTTGTTATTTGAGTTCATATTTCAGTGGACCATAATGGTGATCCGCGCGACCATTGAGGGGAGCGTTTTCGGATACGTAGTAGGACAAAAGTCAGGACCGGCCTAAATATTTTACAAACTGCTTACGGGTTTGACCTAAAGTCAAATCGTATCAATGTTGGGGGGGGGGGGACGTTATGACGTGGTTGCAATCGTCGTCCGCCATCTTGGCGGTGGCCATATCAGATCCAACTTTATTATTTCAAATGACAACATGGCCATCTGATATATCAAATTACACCCTCTTTCAACGAGGAATCGAAAGGTGTAGGTCATTTTAAGATAACTGTAACGGTGTTGCACTTATGAAAGATATTAGGGTCGGTTTTGAACTCTGCGGGCTGTTCCATGAAACACCACAACAAACACATGCATAGCGAGGGAGAACAGCTGTGAACCACAAAACAACAGACAATCACCATCACAGAATATGTTCCACATGGCCACCGTTCTCTTCTGAGCACTTCCGAAAACGTTTAACCCAATGGTCGTGCACCCTACGAAGCACGTCACGTGATACTTGTGCACATGTCTCAGCGATTCTCCTTTTCAGGTGGGCAACACCATTAATTTTACACTGGTACACAACAGAATTCAAGTGCGCCCACGGATAAATATAAGCAGTGGCTGTGTCCGAGAACCTGATGGTAAGAAACCTGTAGGAAGGCCAAGAAGAAGATGGAGGGACAACGTTGAGATGGACCTAAGGGAAATCGATAGGGATGGAACTTGCTCAAGATAGGTAAAGATGGAAAGCCTGTGTTGCTGCAGCCATGAACCTTCGGGTTTAAGAAGGCTAGGGAGTTAGTTAGTTAGTTAGTGGCTGTGTCCGAGTCATCAAAAACGTATTTCTGAAATTTTTTGGAAAGTAAGTAACAAACTCAAGATTCTAAGATATGTATTTTTGTTGGGTTTCGTCAGATTGAAATGTAATGCACTACATTTGGAATTTACTTCTTCCTGTAATGTGTTTAGTGAAATAATTTATAATGTTTTATTAAGTGAATCCAAATACTTAAGAGAGAACATTCTTGCTATAAAACCAGATAAATTGTGACAAATAATGGCTAAAAACAATAATATTTGATGGATCACAATAGTGATCCGCGCGACTAATGACGAGAATTTTCTTTTGTTTTTTAAAAGAAAGGGCCGATTGATTACATCAAACAATAAGACAATTGTAGCCATACTGTATTAGTGGTTACAGTCACGTCCATACCCACTTCATTTTTCAACATTGTCGCCATTATCCAAGCACTTTTGGTACAGCGGAAGAAGCTGTTTTATAATCTCTACATAGACGTTCACCACCTGGGAGTTCAGCCAATCCAGCCCTGCCGTTTTCAACAGCTCAGTTTCTTCAAATCGTTGACACGCGTGATAATCACTAGGTGTAAGGTCCGGACTACACGGCGGGTGATTAAAAAGTTTCTATCCGAACCTTTGAGTCGTCTGGAGCATAAAAGCAGCAGTGTATAGTCTAGCGTTGTCATAGATTAGAATAGTTCATGAGCGTAGCGTAGCGAATGTGATTGTTTTTCTCTTCTCCATGAAATCATCTATAGCACACATTGTTTGTCCCAGGAAACAGGATGCACGACTTTCCGTGCAGATGGAGTTTGCTTGCACTTTTTTAACTTTGGTGGGTGTGAATGTCCAACACCATTGCCGTACTTCCCCCTCACTCATTACATTCGCACCATACATTTCGGTAACATTATGACCTTTCGTGTTAATAAATCTAACAGACAGTTCTTCTCAACTGGCGGGATTGTGTAATCGCCCAGCCATTTTAACAAGCTCTAACTCACAGGATAACCAACAGCTGACTAGCGTAAACATGATTGCTGGATCGCTAATTGAACACTTGATGTTACTGCATAGGCGCGTTCCGATCAATGTTGCCAGTCACGTCTTATCAATAATCAGCATATACTTTCAAAATATTTCTCGTACCTTAGATTAGCATGCAATATTCATTGGACATTATCCATTTATTTTAAGGCTACGTTCTACACTGCATCTCTAGCTTTCGGGTGAACAAATATATTTTTGCCGGTGATGGGGATCGAAAAAATGAGAGACCTCTAACTTTACTAGAGATCTGGTGCTCTAACCAACTACTCCACGCCGAAACGGATTTGCAGTAATATTACACGTCTGTCGTAGGTTTCTATTCCCATCACCCGCAAACAGAAATTTGTTCACCTGTAGAGGAGACAAGAAGTGCTTCTTCGAAACGTGGCGTTATAATAAGTATACCTTAGAGCAATAGACAGTGGATAATATCCAAATAACATTGCATGCTAATGTAGCACCATTCTCACTAATATAGAGAGAATTATTACCTTATATTACAATGCAAAATTATTACCACTTACATCCTGCAATTCGTTACAGGCTTGAGGGGGTTTGGAGGTAGGCCCACACACGTGCAGAATCTTGGGCATTGATGTAGGTTGTATGATCACCACCATGCTTCCGTCATCTTTTCCTCCATTTATTAGAAGCCAGAGCTGCTCCATGCAGCGAGCCGGACCCTGTGGCCGAGAGGTTAGCACATAGCGCTGAGACGCCAAGAGTCCGGGTTCGAATCCCGCTCGAGCTTGGTTGTTTGTGAATGTCCATTCATCAATTTTATCAATTCATCACTAATCCCCATCTTCGCAAAATAGCCAAGAGGCACAAAACGCGAAGTAAAATAAACTAACTCAATCAATCAATCAATCCTTGCAGCGACATTGACGAATAAAGTCTTGCGTAAGATTAGATCTATTTAGAATAAATTTTAATTCAACTCACTGTGGTTCCGAATGTAATTGGAGAACGCTTTTATTGAGTCATAAATTATTAAAATTATTAACTTTCACAATAAAGAGTGTTTCATCAGGGAAAATCTCACCTCACTCTTCGTAAGGATTATGTATGAGTGATCGATTTGGTTTAGTTTACTTCGCTTTTCTGCCACTTTTGGCTAATCGTGAAGATCAGGATGAGTAATGATATGATGACAGATAGGAAGGGACACTCATATTGAACACCCATGCCCAGGTAGGAATTCGAACCTGGCGTGTTAGTGCGTTGAGACGACATAACATCTGATCGATCACCTTTCCTCAAAAAGCCATTCGACCTGCTAAAACAGGCAGTTTCGAAGCGCCTGGGTGTTATGCAACCAGGAATGGAGTGAAACATATTGGGCTGCATAAGAACTAGGAACTCTCTTTGTAAGAGCAAGGAATAAATCTAGGGAGTTCCGGAAAAAGCACTTTAGTCAAAAGATTAAATTTTACAACAGGGAGTTATTTATGTTAAAGGAAACATTATAGGCACGATCATCACTCTTAGTAATGTTTACACATTCCAAACATAAAATGATGTACTTATATTTTCTCTAATTGATTCAGTGTGAATTGAATGAAAACAACGGAAATCCCAGTGTGTGACTAACGTACTTTCCCCGAACACCCTAGAAATAAAATTGAGAAACACAATACAGTAAAACCTCGTTAATCCGTACTAATGGGGGATAAGTTGACTGGTTTATCGAAAGTTCGGATTAACTTAAAAAAACCTAAAAGAACAGTAGAAAGTGCATTAACACTCCGTTTATAGCAACAAAACACTTTTATTATGGTGTATTTAAAGGGCTTTGGCCTAAATACACTATACAGTACACTACAAAGTCTGCGTCTGCCGGAAATAGAATTCCATCAGTGGTTGACTGCCTTTTCTTTGGGAAGTTCTCTTGTTGACTTCTAGCCACTTTTGAAATCTTTCATTAACTTTTTTCTTTGCCTTTGCCTGTCCGGATTAAGCTAAGTCCGGCTTATCGGGGTCCGGATTAACTAGGTTTTACTGTATTGGATTGTTTCTCGATCACACCCTACAATGTTAGAAAAAGATATCTGCGAAATCTCAAAAGTATAGTACAAATTAGTCACACCTTAGAAATCACTTAACAGATGTTGTTTCTTTCAACATAAGCATACTCGTACGTCTCGTGTACATTAGTGTACTTCTAAAACTTAAAGTTCAATTCCAACTAAGTGTATTCATGTATTAGGGTAAGTAATTTTTGAAGACGAAGAATAACCCTGAAAGCAGAAAGTTGCAAAGCGTTTGTTAATTTTTTCCCTTTAACTATTGTTTAGTGATAGTGTTCATTTTCTGTGAATGGGAGAGCCAGAATAGAGGTGCTAAATTTAGTAATCATAATCGGTGAGTCAAAACGTTTGTTCGTTTTTGCACATGGACATTGAGACTGGAGATGCAAGGCGTGACATCGGACTTTTTCGGCAAAGTATGGGCCATTCTGTTCTATGGTCTTCTGCCAACTTTCCGTGAACGCCAATATCCCACGACGATACCATTCGGCTGATTTCGAGACCAAAACTCACGCACCCTTGTTTCGATAGCATCCAATGTGTCGAACTGTCATCCTTGCAGGAAATACGCGAGAGAGCGAAACAAATGATAATCGGATGGTGCGAGATCAAGGCTGTACGGGGGATGAGGAAACCCTTCAATTCCCTCCAAGTCCTGCAGTTTCTGGGTAACATTTCGTGACCGGTGACATGGGGCGTTATCGACCTGCAACAAGGCTCTCTTCAATGTTGGATACCCAGAACACTAGACTATCGATATTCCATAATATACACAACATAACGTTCTTTTCAAACCACCCCCTTTGAAGAAGTGGCATTGCTTCTTGCCGTAGCTGCAACTACTGCTTATCACTGGCAGAATATCATAGAAAGGTCAACTTTTTGTCACATGTCGACGCCAAAACCTGTTGTAGATTTTGAAGCAATTGTTGACAGACGGAGACGGAGATCAGCCTGTTGTGGTGTCCACTCGTGTAGAACAAGTACTGATTAGTTAATCTGGCCATAACTATCTACAATTATTCCCACTTACCACGAATACGGGAGTACTTGAATGCAATACAACTGTGTACTCACAATGCTATCATCAGCGCACGTAAGAGGAAGCATTCGAGACCTTCGTTAAGATGTCCAATCATTCACCTTGAGAGAGCGAGCGAGAGAGAGAGCGAGCGAGAGAGAGAGAGAGAGAGAGAGAGAGAGAGAGAGAGAGAGAGAGAGAGAGAGAGAGAGAGAGAGAGAGAGAGAGAGAGCTAGAGAAAGAGAGGAAAACCACGGAATATATGGACTGGCAGCTGCAGGGTTGGTTTCACATTCAATTGTTCATCCATTTTATCCTCGGAAACAGGGTGGAATCCGAACTGCTTCACCCTGCCAGGAACAAAAACGTAATCCCTTTAGTCACGATGTCAAAAGGCTTCACATTTGAATACTGTTTCCTACACATATTGATCATGGTTGCACCAATACAAAAAAACACGAATGATATTATGTAATAAGAAGACCAATTTAATATTATATGTTAGTATCTGATTTTCAGATGTAAAAACAGCATTATGCATTACAAATAACTCCCCTTTATAGCCAATAAGCCAAGAGCATTTTCCAAAAGCTGTAACTAAGTAAAAATACAAGTTACTCATTACGCATAAGTGCTATTTTGAAGGGCTTGTCGCAGAGGAACCACAGTTGCTCGTTCTTCATAATAACCCAAGAAACCAAACTCGCACCATGAAGTTCGTTCAGCTGTTATGCGATCCTTTACTTTCAACAATGACACGGCTGTCTGAAGCGCTGTCTGGCGGAGAAATAGGAAACTATGCGCGGAAGTCTGAACTTAGTAGGCGCTCGTTGTCTCTAGAAACATGATCCAAGTCCCACGGACGAAATACATCGCTGTGCTCAGATTTCTGGATGCTAAGAGTAAGCATATAACTTGATGGAGACCAAGAGGTTGCACTTGCTCCCCCCAAATGTTCAGGTTTATTAACGTTTAGATGTTAAGAGTGCCCACCCAGCGTCGAATAACATGGGTACCTGGGTGAAACCCTGGGGGGTAAAGGCGGTCAGGGGCGTGATGCTGATCACATCACCCTCACTCACGAAAGTGTGGGGCGTTACCCCCACACCCCCTATACGCCTTCAAGGCATGGTGCTAAGCACAGGAGAACAGTTTACCTTTTTAGATGTTAAGAGTAGTTTTGTTAATCTACTGGAGATTGAATAAAAAATAAAGAGTAGTTTTTATGATTTATCAAGCTGGTATAGTTGAAATGAAAGTGAAAGTGATTCTTTACTTCGAATAGGATTCCTGGTTTCGATCCAGGAACTGTTCGTAGCAAAGATGTGTAGGAACACTATAAGGTGGAGAAGATTGTGGGAAAACATTGTTTCTCATCCCAAATGTGATCCCACGAAAAAACCCTCCAGAGTTGAATGACTACGCCACACTACAACCTGGCTGTGTTAGGAAAAAGAAGCTCAATCCCATGGCTATTGCACTGTAAGCATGACAAATAGTAAGGTACTGGCTTCTTCATTCCCAATTGTTGAATTATTGTTAACTCTAAATTTCTTTGGACATTAATCAATAATTTTGAAATAGTAATACTGTTCACTTGCACAACATCGTTACCCTTCTTGTTACATAAGCGGTGTGGAGATTGGGACCTGTTTACGATCTATCACTGCCATACTAGTGGTGATGTTATCAGCACAACGCTCCGGTATTTATTATCTACATCCTCCCCCATTATTTAAAGACTGGGTGAGCCTGAGAGCCGCTCTATGCAGGAACATTGTCGGAAAGGTCCCATCAGAGATCATCCTCACTCTGGGAATTGAACCCGGATCTAACACTTAACAGTCAGTTAAGAGTTATTTAAAGCAAAATTAACTTTGCAACTACCTTTGGATCCAAACTGAATAATTCCACAACAAATTAACATCTCTGTTTGAATCTTGAATATTAAAGGTACTTGGTACATGGTAATTTACAACTAGTTAAACTAATAACAATAAAACTCCCACATTGCTACTACCACTAGTCATTCGAAAATTGAAAATGGCACACTGATAATAAACCATAAAAAGTTCGACTCTCTTTTAAAGTTTTCTTGTAAAAAGTTTCAGATAAAGACACGTGCAGCCGGTAAAGGTTATAGGCTTCTCTCTTCTCTTTTTCTATTTTATTCCCTTACTTTCCCTCGCGGCGGATGAACACAAACAGAGAAAATAAGAGAGAAGCAGGAGAAGAACTTTCTCCGCCAGGTCAGGCGAGGCGCCACAATTCTCCAGCACTTTGAAAGCGAATGAATTACTTTTCATCCGTTTCGAGTACGAAACTCAGATCTAAGCAACATAAATCAGTGTTATCAGTCCCTCAGCATCCCTCCGCGGTCCACAGGGTACTCCATTTTCTAACCATTCCATTCCATGTCTCTCTCTCGCTCGCTCGAAATATACCGCATCTTTACTCTTTTCCCGCGCCGTCCTGATAAACTGAAATATTAGGAGCCGCGGATGTTGAAGCGTTGGGTAGTGTGATATGCAACGGGATGCTCATGTGTGGAGGTAAAGTTGATGTGACGAGTTTCCTTTAGGGGGTGCTCTAATGAGATGCAAGTCGTAAATCTAACCGGTTCTAATTTCACAAGATTTGGTATTTTCTCTTCTGAGTTATGGGCACTTCGTTTTTAGTATATACCCCTGCGAGAAAACTTGATATACTTCATAAAGATAAGCTAACAATCCTTAAATTATGTAACAGAGTATTGTTTTTCAATTAATTACTGAACAAATGAATTTCTCTTTTTTCATTAATTCAGTTCCAAAATATTAATTTTGCAACTTGAAATAGGAATGGGTCGATTTGATTGATTCGTGTACTAAGATTTAGTTGTCTGGTCTTAACGTATTTAGATATTGATGATTCGGTTTTCTATCGGATCGTAATGGATGTGGATACTTACGATTCTGTTATCTATCGGATTGTAATGGATGTGGATATTGACTACTCGGTTATCTATTGCATCTTAATGGATGTGGATACTCACGATTCTGTTACCTATGGGATTATAATGGATGGGGATACTCTCGATTAGGTTGTCTACCGGATCGTAATGGATGTGGATACTGAGGATTTGGTTATCTATCGGATTGTAATGGATGTGGATATTGACTACTCGGTTATCTATTGCATCTTAATGGATGTGGATACTCACGATTCTGTTATCTATGGGATTATAATGGATGGGGATACTCTCAATTCGGTTATCTATCGGATCGTAATGCATGTGGAAACTAATGATTTGGTTATCAATTGCATCGTAGTGAATGTGAATACTGACGTTTTGGTTATGTACCGGATCGTAATGGATGTGGATACTGACGTGGATAGTAATGGATGTGGATACTGACCATTCGGTTACCTATTGCATCGTAGTGGATGTGGACACTGACGATTCGGTTGTCTTTCGGATCGTAATGGATGTGGATACTGACGATTCAGTTATCTATCGGATCGTAATGGATGTGGATACTGACGATTCGGTAGTCTATCGGATCGTAATGGAGGTGTATACTCACGATTCGGTTATTTGATGGTAATGTGTTGGAATAACGACGATTCGGTTATTGCATGGTAATAGCCTTGAATACTGACGGCTCGGTTATCGGGTATGAGTCATGGCTTGTGGTATAATAAACTTCCTGAATTTGAGTGACAATGGATTCAGATAATGAATTATTCGTATATAAGGAGTGTGTCATTATGATCTTGTCTGGATGAAGGTTTCCAGAAACTAATAACACTAACTTCGAAATGGAGTTACTACAGAGATTTCTGAAGAGACAAAAGTACATGAAAAGCGACCTGGACGATTGCTAAAGAAGAAGAAAAAGCTGTTTGCAAGTGTAAAAGACTTTTATCTAGTAAAGTACACTTAGAAAGTTCATATGTTTAAATGGTTCTTTGCAAATGTGTACTGAGAATATTCAAAGAAATGTTTGAATTCATTGACTGATTTGTGTCAAAGTAACGCCATACACTCCAGTCCCAAAGCCAAAGTGCTAGAAGGAAAGTCAGTTTCAGAATTTCAAAGAGTGAAATAACTCATTTACCTGAGCAGAATACAAATTTTATTAAGAACGAAATCGGTCTTGTAGTGCGCGACAATCCTCGACGTTCGACGAGAAGTTGGAAATATGAAACAATTCTCGCACGTACCAGACCGGGATATAAACCCACGACCCTCTGGATGCAGTTGACCTGGTTTCGCTCAACTCAAGCAAGGAATCGTCACACAAGAAAACCAATCAAGCATAACCTTACAGGGACGGAATTCGAACGAGGTAAAATACGCAGGGGATGGCTCATTTTGATTGACTTCGCACAACTACTCCTTCTTTCTTTTATCATTTTTTTTCCTGCTTGGGAATCCTACAGTTTTGATGGTCACGTATCAGCTTCCGGTTTCTCCCCAGGGCACCATTCGTTACGGGAACAGGTTAACATTTGCACTGTTACACCCCTCCTGCCTCTCCCAGGCAGGTTCCCTTCGATCCAGTTTGGAAAACCGGAACTTTGGGGGGCGGAACTCCCCCACCCTCCGTCCTTCACTTGATTTTTTGTGATTGATGAAGCTCTGTTTCCAGCTACGTGCTAGTACGACAAACGATACAAGGAAATTTGCACGAGTTTTCTCCATGTTAACAGCCAAACTCCGAGTCGATGCCAGCTACAAAAAAAGGAGTATAGCAGTGTAATGGATGTATAAATTGCGAATCTGCTGTGAAAGTATAGTAACATTTTTCTCCCATTTCGTGCCTCGTAACGTAAAATTAACATTACTACTATCGGATTAAAAATTATAGATACTCGAGTTTGGACTCCAATTAAAAATTAACCAGTAAACCTACAAAGAAAACAAGTTACATCAAAATTTAGCTCATTCATTTCTACGTTAATCTATGCTAACCAAATTTTTTTCGAGTATGCCTTCTACTTTTTAACGTCGGGAGAACAAAAAAGTGCGGTTATTTGGAGTTTTGCAAACGATCGCTCTGTTTGAAATTCTATAAATCAAAAACGGGTTGTCAGATCGTGATGACATTTTAGTATGGTGAAGGCAGAAAGGTTTTAGTCATAAATCTTAATTTTCAGATTTTAAAAATCTAGCCCAAAGTGACAGAAAAGCGACGTAGTGGTAACGTCATTGCCTTGTAATCAAAGGGTCCTGGTTCGATACCCCGTGAAGGCACATTGCACGTTGGTTCGGATTCCACTTTAAACTGTAAGGCCAGTCCCGAATCGCCACCAGTCCAGTAGTTGCGCGTGACCAACTGTCCCCTCCCCTGAAGCAATGACCGCAGGACCTTCCTCTCCGCCCGCTTTCTCTCATTATTGCTCTCGCAGGCCTGCTCTGCCTTGAACAGTCAAGTAAATTTTACTAATTCCCATTACACTTTTTACAGGCTTTGGACTGGCTACATGCAATATGTATTGCATATAGGCGTGTTTAAAATCAGCTATTGGGTTCGTCAGTTTTACTTTGAGCTCAAATTAAGCTTCGTCACTAATATTTACTTTATTTAATTTTGTTTTACTCTCATAAGTCAACGCTTAAGCTCCTGGACTTTATACTAACTCTTCAAAGTTTTTGGAGATAAGAAATTGTTTTGAAACAAGTGACAATATCACAACTTTCTTCATATATTTTAACAGTTCTTTCCAGTCTGTCATCTACAATCAAGTAAGCAATCTTCCTTCGTTTACCTGGTGACCCCTTATTAGCGCACATGCTGTGCACTCTGCTTCTTTCTTTAAAGAGTTGATAAGGTCCTTGACTCGAGGATTCGGTCTTCGAAGTTCGGTATTAATTTTATTGTGCCATCCCTCGACAGAGTTAATGGTTCGATAACGCCTGTTGTAACAACTCCAAAGTTCGACTGGAACACGTTGACTCTTGATTGATCTTCGGCAACGTGTCGAGCTCTCTCTTGAACAGCAAAAAGTTACAGTCCAATCTTCTTTCGTCCTTTTAACGTTGTACTCGTAACCTTTGTAGTGCGGGCATGGGTGCCTGAACTTGTCCCTGAATAATGAGTTCAGGGGTCCACCCGACCTCTAATACATTGATACTTAGGGAGCAAAGGCTGCCGGAGAATAGTGATGATCACATCATCTCCAAATATGCTTGCGATCGTGAATGTGTGGATGCCCTATGTCAAAGTCTTCTCTGTGTGCCTTCATGGTACTGTGAAATGAACACTGGGATTTGGCTTACCGTGTGTTAGAACTACTTAAAATTAGAAATGATTGAATGAGAAGTATTAAAAAGAATTCTTACAATGAAAGAGAACGTGCTCGAATTGGTTCTAGTAAGAAATAAGTCTTGTTTGATGTAAGAAAAAAAGGGAGCTCAAGGGACCTACAGAATATGTTTCGTTGATCTTTGTTCGACACTTGGAATAATGAGTAGGACGAGGTAACAGGGAACAAGTTTCGCGCTAACAAGTCCACTAATGGTGCATGACGTTCCTCTTTCCGTCCCTCCCGTTGAGGAGAGGTTGTTTTAAATCGACTTCGAATTGGACACAGCCGTCTCAACCATGGTAATTTTCTACAAAAGCTGGCTCCTCCGTTGCGACGTGTTTATAATGTAATTTTAAGTGTTCGGCATTCTTTTCTCGGATGTACCATTTTTTTCCTCGGGCAGAGTTTTAACCTACATAACAATTTTCAACCATGTTGGGAGATGATGGCAGTGTTCTAGTTTTTTGAGAAGAGCAAGTCTTTTACACTATTTCTAGGGACGTTTTCACAGTATCATTGCCTTTTGTTAATGCGTTATGTTCGTCCTGTGCAAGTTTCTTTATAACTTGCAGTCCTAACCTTTTTTAATTTTAAAGTAAGCGTTTTACATAAAGGGATCTTTCCTCACACACACAGTGCGGCAATTTGAAATCGAGACTGATTTTTTTCTCTGTAGGTGGCGCCACTGTGCAAGCGTTCTGTGGTGCGAACAAGTGAGCAGAGCTCGTTGACCTTGGGTGACATTGCCACATGTGGCATTTTTGAGTGTGGGCACGTGTTGTGAAAGTGCGTCGAGATTTCAACATGGAACAAAGAGCAAACATCATGTTTTGTGCGCGCCTGGGTAAAGCTGCTATGGAAAGAATTCACATGTTGCAGCCAAGTGTATGGGGACAATTGTTTATCCCGCACGCATGTATTTCAATGGCACAGATGTTTCACATGAAGGATGGGAGTCAATTGAAGATAACGAGTATCCGGGTGCAACAAGGACGGTGAGTTAAGAAAATGAGGACAATCATTCCCAAAGACCGAAATTACAGACAAGCTCTTCCTGCTGTATTTTATCTTAAGGTTATGAAACGTTTGATGCCCGAGTATCGGGATGATGGCAGTGTCGAAGCACCCAAAAAATTTAAATCAGGACCTCACAGTTATACATTCATGTGCTACTGTTATGTTCAGTACAGAAGAGAAGCAATAGGTGCATAACTTCCAAGAATTCCTCCAGCAAAATAGGGAGGTTGGAAGTTGCGCAACACGTGCAGAGAGTTTACAAAACGATTTCGCAAAATGGCAAACTGACACATACAATTACTTTCACGTATACCAGAAGTAATAGGCTCCGAAAACGCTCCTAAACGGATGACAAATACGTCACGACCCATAATGCGCTGCGATAATTACATAAAGGAACGTCGATGTTCATTAATGACCTCCCTCCCACTTCCACGAAATGGTTAGTCATGCAATCAAGTTTCTTGTTTCTTAAATATACCCGTGGAGAAAAATCGGAGAGCGGCGAGGATGACGAAATGGAAGTATTTAATGCCACGAGGAACAGTTTCAGTATCCAGCCAGACAAGATGTTCTGGAAAGACCTCAACCTCCACTCCCCAACGACATTTCTCTGCGGCGAGCTGGACGAAGATAGGTCTGTTAGCTGCATGGCTGTAGGAGAGGGAGAAACTTAACATAACATATAAGGGAGATTTTACTCATTCTCTTGGGAATATCAAACTTTCGATGGCGTAGAAAAGCACATGAACGAAAGATGACCCGTTGAAGATATTATTTGTCGTCGAAAAAGTCGAAAACTCCCATTTGATGGGCCATAACTTGAAGTTGTTGCGGTTTTTTTCCAACAAGGAATGCATTGGATTCTGAAAATACTTATTCATCATATTATCTCAAACATCGTGTCCAGCTTAATAATCAACTTGAAAAACTGCTTCGAATTGCAACATGGGTACAGTCTTATACAGTCGTTTTTGTTATTATTATTTTCTTTTTGCAGTGCTCATTGCTCATTCCGTGGATACTGAAGTAAATGCAGAATTGGTGCGAAACTGCCACTATTCGCATTAGCTGCTGGATGCAACTCACTAATAATAGTTCTGACGTATAGAGATGGAGAATGACGTAATTACGGGGTGGATGATCTCTCGTAAAATGCGACCAGACTATCTCTGGATTCCACAGTCTCTCGTCATTGCTGCATGCGCAATGCTCTTCAAAAGGAACTGCTTTCATCGATGGATATTTTTTGTATTTTTCACATTTAGTCTTGCTTTTCTGCCGATTTGGTTAATCGCGACGATGGAGATGAGCAGTGAATGAAATGACACTCCCAAAGAGATACTCACAGCAGGACTGGAACATGGCATCCTTGTCTCGACCGTTTGGAGGGGGTAGAGATAGAGTGAAAGTCGACCGGAGCGTGAGACTCATCACACCACCTTCGCTATATCCGAGCTCGAGAATCTATAGAGCCCTATCTCCGCTTCCCTTCATGGAAAGGTACCTTAACCAATTGTAATTACGAAGATATATTGATATTGTTACAGACTACATCATTGTCGCCTGTTTCTACCATTAAGTTATCATGGTTCAGACAGTGTATCAAATTTCCCTATTCTTTTCGTTGAACTGTCTATGTGGTCCTCTTGTCTGTCTATCTCAGCTAAGCTGAAGGTATACACTCGCATGCATTTTTGGGTTGTAACGACACCATTGATTTGACCGATTCGCTGATTTGGCTTATTTTACTTCGCTTCTCTACCACTTTTGGCTAATCGCGAATGTGAGGATTGGTGATGATATGATGTAATCCATGAGGGAACATTCACAAAGAGCACCCATTCCGGGATTCGAACCCATGTCTTCTGGCGTTGTAGCGCCCTGTGCTAACTAGAGATGCCCAAATCTAGATAAAATTTTATCTGAATATCGGATAAATTTCTATCCGGATTTCAAATATCAATATATCTGAATTTTGCGGATTATCCAGATATTGGGATTATATGAATTATCTGGATATCTGATATCCTCATATTCTGACTCAGTGGAAAAGGTACAAATGCAATTGGTCAAATGGTTGTGTTTTAAAAGCGATATTGAATATCATAATATAAATTATGTAACTTTATGTAGCCATTTTGGTATCAATGCCTTGAAATACCGAAGAGTTTTTAATGATCTAATGTTTTTAAGTAAATTAGTAAATTAGTTCTGAGCTGTTAAAGAGAATAAACTTTCACGAAACACCTTTTAGAGCGAGGAACAACACACCGTTCTACACGCCATTTTCAAGGTTAAACATACACAAAAACTCACCAGTAAGAGTTCAGGAATCATTTAATGAATTATCCTTAGTGCATGATTTGGATATATTTTTTGATTCATGTTATGCCATCAGGCGCAAAATTTTGTAAAACATTATATTTAATCGGATTTGCCTGTAAAATTGTTTTAACTGTATTTATATGTTGTCACACTATCATAAATCTTAACATTATCTTATGTATTAATATTAACATTATTAACATTTGTGTATTTTGTTAAAATTACATTGTTAAAATTATATTTATGTACATTATGTTCAGCATAAATGAGACTTCAGTACAGTCATGGACTAAAAAAGAAATGAAATGAAATGAAAATAAATTATACGAAATATCCGATTATCCGAATGTGTGCATTGTCCGGACAGTTTCGTCGTATATCCGTTTTACGGGCTATCTACATATTCATTTACTCTATGAAGAGAAAATGTGATATTTAAGATGACCATATTTTGGGTCATTTTTTTATATTAAAAGAGCTTTGTTCCTCTAATTCCCTGTTTATGGATACAAATGCATGCAAGCGAGGTAAAAAAATGTAATCAGAATTGTTGGGGTGTACAGTTCATAAACATGAACATTTGTGTTAAGCAGTTCCATTTCATACAAGACATTTTTACCTCCTGAGGTTGTAGTTAGTTTGCAGACAGATCTCTGCATGTGTGGGAGAGAAAGTGTGGGAGGATACGTCGCAAACACATTTGCTCTCGTCATGTAGGTCGCCCTGTTCCCCAACACATCACTCATGCATGCGCAAACGTAGAAATTTAGTGGCTCTAACTACAAAAGGGGGGACAGGAGGGGCAGGGACTCCGAAACCGTGCGCCGCACAGATAACTCGGGCTGTTAATAAAGTGGTCATAATCGTAAATTACCTTAGCGCGAAAATGAATCCGATGGCAAACTTGGTCGTGATGCAAAATAAACACAGGCGCTAACAATGGAGGTGCAGTACCATTCATTCAATTTCCGTTTTGGTTCAGCTAATTTACGCTCAAACGCTCTTTTTTTGCCCGATTTTTATGCCGATTGCGACACGCTGCTAATGGGAAATCGAAACATGGTAATACTACTACATGCAGCACGGTCGTTTACGTGGGGGAAGCAATGAGGAAAGAAAAATGAAGATTGGAAAGTTGAAACTTTGTGGAAAGATGTGTTCGACTGGTATAAATGTGGCACTAAAGCTCTCAAAGAATGGGAAACAGTATCACCAGTTCTTGGCGGGAAAAATATCTGACAAAATGTGCTTTATTGCTCAGGTCGCAAATGAGGTTATAATGCCAAATATGCGCTGTGTGAATTAACCATTTTGCCTTGGTGAGGATGCCAATTACAGTGCTGCATCGAGGCTTTTCTGCTCGATCGTATAATAGTTCGCACGGATGACGCTAGATGGCTTATGGAATCAACTGTTTCTTCGCTCGAGAGACTAACGCTCGAACAAGCAAACGCTCGCGAAACCCAGTAGTTCACGTACAACCATAATTTGTCTGTTGCAGTGGGCCTTCAAATGTACTTCGTGAAGTGAAAGAGACACTGAAATTGAAACTAAAGTGAACATATTCATCATCTCCATGTTAAAATGTAATTTAGTCTATTTTACCAATACATAGCAATATATGAAAATTAATAGGTAATTATGGGCTGAAACTACCAGCACGAATTTCACACATATATCGGGTGAGGCAGTCAAACGGAAAGATTTAAAAATTCACAAAAAATAGAGAAAGCAAATATTAGTTAATTTTTGAACATGAATGTACTGTAGGCCTACATGAGTTGAAATTGCTAGTGTACCTGAAAAATGTTCATATTTTTAATATGGTGTCAATAAGATGGCGTCCTTGGTTCTGCACACATTATCGGAGTCTCAGAGTAAATCCGCCCATGACGTTATGCTGACATATTGGTAACCTTTTTCCTGCCTGTCCTCGATGACTATGACCCAGATGAAGAAACACTCTGCCAGCAAGATGGTGTAACTAGCCATACTGCCAGAGTGTATATGGATGTGCTTAGACTCGCATTTCGAATTCGGCAAGAGATCCACAACATTCCGTTGGAGATTCTATGAAGCATCATGGGCGGATTTACTCTGAGACTCCGACAATGTGTGCAACACCTAGGACGCCATTTTACTGACACCATATTAAACAAAATGAGCATTTTTCAGGTACACTAGTAATTTCAACTCTTGTACAGTACATTCATGTTCAAAAATTAACTAATATTTGCTTTCTCTATATTTTGTGAATTTTGTAAATCTTTCCGTTTGACTGCTTCACCCCTTTGGAAGGATTATTGTCACATTGAAATAATATTTGATGTTCTATATATTCGAACGATTCTCGCTCGAGCGTGGGAGATTCGATCCAGTTTGAGCGAGCGAAAGTGGTACAATGCAGTACTCTAATGCCAATACATACACAGATTATACAGGGTGTCTCATAAGTAATAGCGCAAACTGACACAGGTGATAATACACGATAATGGAAGCAAAAAAGTCTCAGTAAACATGGGTCTTCAAACGAGTCGTTTTGGAGATAATCGCGAATGTGTGATTACAAGCCGCCACTGACTTCATTGTTTGTAAACATCGTCCTAGTTGGTAAAATGCAAATAATACAGCTAGAAAAGTGACTCCCACAGTACGATTAGACTGCGTACTGATTGTATCCATCCTGTTTGATTACAACGCCACCTCTTGGAAATATTCTGTTTTGTAAACAAAGAGCAAACCTCGGAACGTGCAAGTAGTAAAGCACTAGGTGTTTACAAAATGCAATCAGTGACGGCTTCTAACCACACATTCGCACACATTATTAGCATTTTACCAACTAGGACGACGTTTACAAACAATGAAGTCAGTGGCGGCTTGTAATCACACATTCGCGATTATCTCGAAAACGGCTCGTTTGCAGACCCATGTTTACTGAGACTTTCTTGCTTCTATTATCGTGTACTTCCACCTGTGACAGTTTGCGCTTTTACTTTTGAGACACCCTATATATATATATATATATATATGTGTGTGTGTGTGTGTGTGTGTGTGTGGGTGTGTGTGTGGGTGTGTGTGTGTGTGTGTGTGTGTGTGTGTGTGTATAAACAATTAATATATTTACTTTCTAAGAGAAGCCAAATTCGTACACAGAAAGAGGTATCGAACTAGTAACACCGATAAACTCGACCAAATTTCTATTACCAGGATGTCTATGTAGCCTACCAACAAGTTTCCTGTAAACACTTTAATACCTTGGTCAGTTGCAGGATGGTGCCCTCCTTGAATCCTCTAGGATGCATAATTATAGGCATGGAAATCTTTGATGACAGGACCATTAATCGACACGAATGATTTTTCAGTTGTTTCTTGCATCCTGAAGAAATGGTATACTATATGCTATGAATTCTCTTTTTTTTTGATGGGGGATATAAACATCTCTGGCAAGGATAAAATTAATTTTCTCTTGCCGAGGATAAAACGTTCTGTGGGGGAAATCACCCCTCCCCCTGTTAATTCGCACACTGCAAAAATGTATCCGACCTTCCCCACCAGCATCTTAAAGAGTTGTGATAGGTGATGCTTTTCGGAAGTCTCAAGTGTCAGCTTTCCTTCCAGGTGGTACACTTTTGAAAACACATTAAATTAGGCTAATGATATTGTAGCGCCTGAACTCACAGTCAGGGTAATCTTCACAGTGTTTTTCTTGTCATGCGATATGTATTTAAGTGTAATGTGTGGCCGCATGCAGTATCCACTACTTTCACACATTTTAGACATTATATAAATGCTTTAGTATTAGTCCTTGATAGTGACGTTATATTTCCATTAGTTTCGAATGAATATATTTTAGGAGGACAAAAATTATTTTTAGCGAGTTTTACTTTTGTTGAGTTCAAATAGTCGATGTGCTAATGCAGCTGTAAATTTAAAGTCGACCTGTTATGGGTCTCTTCAGTTCTTACAGCGGCCCTCTAGAAGCTGGCAAGGGAAGTGGGGAGCGGAAAATTCGCCGCAGACCAAGCAGACAACAGCGGTGCCGTCGAGAGATACGACGTGGCAGAAATGAGTACTATATTCCTTTTCCGGAATGTCTGGAGTAAGAGAACGCGAACTCGTCCTGGGCGCACGTTACGGGTGTGTGCTTCGTCCCATGAACGCGCGGAGGGGAGGGGTTGCGCGTGAGGGGGCGACTCGACTAGCCAATCGCACCCTTCTCCACCTAGTCTGGCCCCGCCCACAAGCTCTGCGCGTCGATACTCCAGACATTCCGGAAAGGTTGTATACGTGAACCTCGTTCTACAGGCTGCTGCGTTTCTTATCGTGCTGGATTGGTCGCTTCTCCGCTCCCCACTTCCCTTGCCAGCTTGCTGAGCGCTCGCCGTAAGAACTGAAATACCTATAGTCAAACGAGCATTCTGAAAGCTATTGACGAAAACGATCTTAAAACATGGCTAAAAGGTTCAGCACCTATAATCTTTTGTTTGTTTCACTTGTCTCTCCTTGAGAGACGCGAATTAACAAAAATTAATAAATCAAGAAAATCCTGTGTTGCATCATTCCATGCAGGTCAACCAGACCCGGATTTATATATGTGGAAGGCCAGGCTAATGACATCGTCAGCCCCCCGTGCAATGTTAATTATAAAAAGCTATATTTTATCCCAAATGGAATTGTCAAAACACCATATTCCAAATACTCCCATCATCAATAATGTCACAACTAGCATTTTTCATCATATTCTCTGAACTGATTTGAAAATTACAACTATTCTCTTTATGTCTCTTTATTTCCTCATCACATCTTCGTAATCCTTGACTATATTTTATTTCAACTTATGTGTTAACAACACATATTATTTTTTAAATAAATTTATATTAATATTATCTAAATGGCACGAAGTACAATCGTGTCTATTCATCTATATATGTTTATACATGTATTCTTTTGTGTGAGTTTTTGCTCTCATATTTTGTTTTCTCGTAATTCCTGTGTATGCATCTTTTAGTATGTAGTTAAAAATATAAGTATGTGTAACTTTTATTTTTTCTGTATCATCTTGTATTGTTTTGTTTTGATATTGTTTTCCTGCTGTTCCCATTCCAGTATAAAATGGTCATACCTTACTGTATCTGAATCTTTAGGTAAATAAATAAATGCATCCATTTGGGTTGGGTGACGCAGACTGAACGTCGAGGTTCAACTAAGAATAATTGATTGGATGAATGAATGACATTATTTATTATAGTTTTTTGAGTTGTCAACACTGTAGTGATCGCACGGATCACAATAGTGACCCACTCGTATATTTCACGTGTTAATACCATTTGGCAACACTGTCGACTTTGTCTCCTCCCAGTCTATCTTCCTGGAACAGTCCAGAGACTATGTTCGTTCAGCCGTTATTTGAAATATATCCATTGTTGACTTGTTATAAGAGAGCTCATATTTAAGTGGAGCACAAAAGTGACCCGCGTGACTATTGACGGGATCGGTTTCGGACATGCATGCAAGTCTGTTATAAACCCAATAAGCAATAAAATTACATATTAAGTAAGACAATTACTTTAAGTTAGGTACAAACACTTCCAAAATTAAATAAAATTAAAAATAATACTGAAATATTTTATATTATTTAATAAATAGATTCTACTTATTAATCATAATAATAAAAACCCAATAAATAGCTTTCTTAACCCACTACTATAATTAACATATAAATGCCTGAAAAAGGATTACCATGATAGGGTAAAGTATACATGAAACCTAACAAGTAAACTGTACATTTTGTGGCCAATCAGAATAATAAAAGTTAGATTCCAAGAAATGTATTTTTGCTTAGTTTCATCACATTCGAATGCAATTCAGATCCTTCCATCTGTAATGTATTGAGTGAAATAACTTATAATTTTTTGATAAGTGAACCAGAAAATTTAAAAATGACATTCTTGCATAAAAACAGAAAAATGGACAAGTAATGGGTAACGTTAATATTCGATGGCTCACAATAGTGATGCGTGCGCAATGAATACTATTTTTTTTCGCGCGCCCACAGCAGTGGTAAGCCATATTTTAGTGCATATTTTGGGATTTCAAAACGTATGAATTTTAAAACGTTTCAGTCCACTTTTATTTGCTCAGGTAGGCTAATCGAGGCAGTATCTATAATTTAAAGTGGGTTCAGAGTCACTGGGAATCGACTTTGGGAAGCCCACAATGCATATTAAACCACCTTCTAAAGTAGCAGTACTTTCTGAACAAACAGAACAGAAAAATGTAAGGAAAGAAGGCTCAGTTTGTTCACAACGGTGAAAGGAGCAAAGAAATGCAAGAAAGTATAAGACAGTGTCGACTCAACAAAGCTCCCGTCAATCATCTATCCTTCCCATTCTTCTCTCTACTCCTCCGCTCCTTGAGAATTCCTCTCCACACAGAGAGAAGCGGGGTTCCGATTCATCAATACATCCACGATTTGGCAGGCACGAGCCACGCCCTGGTTGGCCTAGGGAGAGCAAGCGGTCAATGACCGCGGCGCCAGATTTGCGAGGTTTCGTTCGTGTGCATCTCGGAGCTCATGCAGGTGGAGCGGACGTGCTATATCCTTGCAAATGAGGAATACTTTGATATATCCATGGGAGCCTGTGAATTTTCTTTTCGTAGATACCCCCCACCCCCAAAAACACAGATAGACTTTTTTGGCGGCTAGTCAAAGTAAGGTACTGGGAAGTAAGGAAACCTTAATTCATTTTTTGTGATTTCTCTCAACGTCATCGTTCTTATGTAGAAAGAATGCAACACAATTTTATTTTCTTAAGAACTATCCACACAAGATACATACTCATTACTAAAGCTAGGATTTTTATGACTTAGCATATTTTTTGTAAGGGTG